>NC_048221.1:118700156-118814854 GCF_002007445.2 Ailuropoda melanoleuca
ATATGCAACTAATGAATCATCGAACTTTACAACAAAAACCAGGGATGTACTGTATGGTGACTAACATAATATAATAAAAAAATATTATTATAAATAAATAATAAATTAAAAAAATAAAAAAATATTTTTAAAAAGAAAATAAATAAATAAAATAGGTGTAAAAATCAAATGCAATTTCTCAAATTTTGAAGCCATACCCACTCCTTAGGCAAGCCCAGTAGAGCCACAGTCAGTGGGAATTACTAGACCGTGTGCCCCACAAGGGCACACACTCTCCACTCACACAAAAAGTCACACATCAAGGTCAATAAGAAGCCTACCAAGTAGAGTGCATGCGGATGTATTTTTATGAAGATATAAATATGTGTGTGTGTGTATGTATATATATATGTACATATATATATATACATATATATATATATCCCAGAGCACATGCATATCCCGAGACACTAAAACATGAAAGAGAAGTCTTTATTGCAGAACAAATGACTCGTCTGTAATATAAAGAAAAAGCTTTGGTTTCTAGATATGTTGAGAAACACAGAGTGAACATATTTCTAGTTATTTAAGTGAATTCATGGACTCTAGTTCTCTTATCACTTCTAAAGACCTCAAAAAGTAGTGATTTATACATGTAATTCATCATTTTTTAGGAAACGCTGTAAGGAAAAAGTAACATTCCTTTATCTCTTTTCCCTCCCTTTCAAAAAATACAACCAACCAAACTGTGAATTACTACCTCTGGGAACATTACGTTAACCTTTGTGATCACGGTGATTGCTCTGTTGCTGTTAGCTCTGGCCCTGAGCTGAAGATCTGGACTGGAATGATATTAGAAAGGCTGGTCTCTATAGTTCATGGATTTCTCAAGTGCCAGATGAAAATTTAATCTTTAATTTAGCCAATTCTCAAATTGTCCTGCTAATAAGTAGCTAATTCAAACATGATTTTTTTTTTCAAATTCAACATTCAGCAAACACCCACTGAACGCCTATTCTAAGAATACAAAAGTAAAAGAAACAGAAGACGTGACCCCTCAAGAAGCTCACATTCTAGATGTGATGTTAGAAAGGCTTCCAAATAAAGTATAATATAATTTAATAAATGCTAAAATACAGCTTTGGAAACACAGTCCAGGGGTGCCTGGGTGGCTCAGTCAGTTAAGTGCCTGCCTTTGGCTCAGGTCATGATCTTGGGGTCCTGGGATCCAGCCCCGCAAAGGGCTCCCTGCTCAAGCTTCTCCCTCTCCCTCTGCAGCTCCTCCTGCTTGTGCTCCTTATTTCTCTCTCTCTGTCAAATAAATAAGTAAAATCTTAAAAGAAAAGAAAAGAAAAGAAAAGAAAAGAAAAGAAAAGAAAAGAGAAAACAAAACAAAACAAAACACAGTCCAGAAATAAACGGCACACATGTGGTCAGTTGATTTTTGATTTTTCAACGAAAGGACCAACCAGTTGGTGAGGAGAAAAAGTAAAGAGAGTTATAACAGTCTCAGTGATAAATGAAGATATTAAAGTGGCATAATTCTCTCATTAGTTGTGGGATAAAACTTCAGCAATACTTTTCTCACAAAACTCAGACTGAAGCTAAGATGGGTCAGAAGCCTGGGTCTGCTAGGGGACACCTTCCCCTCATGATCATTATTTGGCTGAGGGATGGGAGGTCCCAGGTGGGCATAAACTATCCCTCGCCTCTGTGTCAATGCCAAGGGGAGTTTCCGGCACCGGATGCCACAGGATGCCATCCTATAAAGCTGGACATCGTGCTGGGAAACTGGGGGGTACTAGGGAGCTCTTACCTGCATCTGAGACATGCTTCCAGCTTAGTATAACTGAATACTATATCCTACAGTTGGGTCCCTTACCTTCTTTCTTGCAGTCATATCCCCATCTCTTTGAGAGAACCACACACTTACACAATTATTCTAAAGTTGAGGGGCGCCTGGATGGCTCAGTTGGTTGAGTGGCCAGCTCTTGATTTTGGCCCAGGTCATGATCTCAGGGTCCTGAGATGGAGCCCTGGGTCAGGCTCCTTGCTCAGCAGGGAGTCTGCTTGAAGATTCTCTCTCCCGCTCCTTCTGCCCCTTTCCCCGCTCACACACATGCATGCGCTCTCTCTCTAAAATAAATAAATCTTTTTAAAAAGTAAATAAATAAGGTTGAGATGATCCACATAAGCTGGCTGTCTGCCCCAAACTACCGCACTCCTACCAAATGCTCCTGATGACTACAGGCACGGGGCACTTCTGATGAGATGCCATGACCCATGATCTGGCTTTGGTCTAGGGGTAGAAAGGCAGGCCCTGTGTTAACATATTTGATTCAGAGCTAATTCTGCATATTATCAACCTCATACACATTGTCTGAACTGTTAGGTCTTTTTTCTGACCCTACTATCCCATCCTTTAAACACTTTAACCTTGTTCTTGATGAAAAGGTGCCTTTTCTAAGCACTCGAAGTCTTTCGTATCTGTTGCAGTTTCTCTAAGTTCAATGAGCTAAGAAAACCTCACAAATTGTTTAGTTCACCTGTTGGGTTATCACTCTGGGGAAGGTGACCCAATATTCTAGGCTATGACTTACTACCACTGGCTGATGCTTCAGACAAGCACTGAGAGAAGGTCCTCCTCATGGAGGTCTCTATATCTCTTGTTACTGGCTCTTCACTTGGGATCTTGGCGCTGCTACCAGCTCCTCTGGATACCATCTCTGGCCCCTAGGCTGAAGCACACTGCTTGCTTGCACCATCTAGGGGATGCTGTCCAGACCTTACATTCTTGTGGAGGAAAAGAATAAGGGAATAAAGCAACAGGATATATGGGGCCTATCTAAAAAGAGAAGCATCTCTGTTAAAACATCAATTACCTCAGATCCAGAGTTTAAGGCCCTAGGGGAAGGGGTAGAGAGAAGATTCATGGCAATCCTAACGAAGGCTGCCAGTTAGACACACCCTGGCCAGGTGCGCAGTATGTAGTCAGTCCTTCCATTCCAGGGAAAGGCCTCTTAGACAAAGAAACTCATATAACTGCAGAAGAAGCCCACATTCACCGCTAATACAATGAACACTGGCGATCATCAGGAAGTTAAGGAAAAGCAATACCAAGAAAAGAAAGGCCAAGATGAACATATAAAATAATTTACTACTGAGGAGAGAGAATTCATGGAAAGAAGGGAATTTTTAAAATTCTAATTAACAATGTGAAAATAAATCAAATGAGATATCTCAGCAATATAATAAGAAAAGGGTATTAGAAAAAACAATCGCAAAAATACAATATTCCTAAAAATTAAAAATAATTGTCAAATATTATTTTTAATGAAATAAAGGGAATTAGAGTAAACTAATCTTGATGAGCACTGAAAAAAAAAGTGCATAGAACTGTTGAATCACTATATTATATACCTGAAAATAACTGTAAAAAGAGAGAGAGAGAGAGAGAAAGAATTATCAAAATAAAAAATTACAAGGATAGACAATAATATCAGAAATTAGGCTAATGGTCAAAACTAGAGATATAGAAAAAAAAGTCAAAGAAATCTCCCACAACATCAAGCAAAACTACAAAAAAAAAAAGGAAACACCAAAAAAAGTTAAGAGTCATACAAGATAAATTCAGGTGGTCTCACATAAGTTTACTAGAATTCCAACGGCAGAACTGAACTAGAGAAAAAGGCTTTAAAAAAAATGGAGAGGTATAATTAAAGAGATAATGGAAGAAAATACCCTTTGTACATGGTAGAGCTGGGATCTGAAACCAGGTAGTATGACTCTAGAACCCATGCTCACATTCAGACATCCAGAATTCCAAGCATGGAGAGAAAATTCTAAAAATGTTCAAAAAGAGAAGAAAAATATCACTTAAAATGGAACAATAATGGGGTACCTGGGCAGCTCAGTCTGTTAAGCTGACTCTATTTCACCTCAGGTCATGATCTCAGGGTCACGGGATCAAGCCCCATATTGCGCTCCTCACTCAGCAGGGAATCTGCTTGAGATTCTCTCTCCACCCCTCTACCCCCCCCCGCTTGCACTCTCTTTCTCTCTCAAATAAATAAATAAATCTTTTAAAAAATGGAACAATAATTAAACTGCCACACTTAGCAGTAAACTGTAATGCTGGAAGATACTAAAGAAATGATCTCATTTACAGTCCTACAGAAAGGTGATTTTGAAACTAGAATTCTATACCCAACTCAACTAATAAATTCTGATGGAAAAATACATTCACAAAGACTCCAATTTTACCACCCATGTCCTTCAGATGAAAGTTACACAGGAAGTAACACAAAAAGACAAGGAAAACAAGGAATGTAACAACTGAGATCAAAGAAACAGTGGTAGCTATGACCTAAAACGAGTTAAAAAAAAAAAAAAAAGCAAGAAAGGAACAAATGGAGAATCCCTGGACCCTGATTGCTGTGACACCCTTTGTCAAGTAGCAAAAGTTCAGAGACAAAGCTTATGATTTTTTCTCCATAGGTACAATCACAGTATTTGGTTATATAATTAAAACACTCATATAATCATAATTATAATATTATAAAACTGATTTAAAATTTTAAAAATCAACATATGACTAAACACAGATGACATAAATTACAAAATAAAATCCAGAGTGACAATCCCTAACCATTGCAAAAAAAAAAGGCATAAACATGAAAGAGGAGATGAGAAATATACTGACTCACCCATAATTCATAGTGTAGAGGCAACAGATTCTATCTAAAGTTGATAAATCAAGGGGTGCCTGGGTGGCTCGGATGGTTAAACATCCGACTCTTGGTTTCAGCCCAGATCGTGCTCTCAAGGTTGTGAGATCAAGCCCCATGTCGGGCTCCACACTCAGCGTGGAGTCTGCTTAAGACTCTCTCCCTCTGCCTCCCACCCCCCTCTCAAATAAATAAATAAATCTTTTAAAAAAATTAAGTTGGAAAGCAAGAAAAGGAGTACAAGCATCTAAAGAAGTAATAGAAGTATAACTATTTAAAGTTATAATGGAAACCACGAAAACAACAAAAAGAAACTGCTAAAAAGTGAGCTGGGAATTGGAGGAGAATTTACATCTTGCATTTGAGATCCTTCTGAGTAGACGTTTTTTTACTATGTGTAGTGTGAAAGTTTCTAATATGCAGTTTAAAAATCAAAATACATTAATTAAAGGGCACCTTCAAAAATAGGTGATAGGTTCAATAAATTATAGCGCCTCCATTTAACAGAGTGACATATGGCTGCTGGAATGAATGAGCTAGATCCACAGGTCCTGGCATGCAGAGCTGATCAGCCTGTTCTGCTACGAGGCAAAAAAGTATAAAGTAATATAGACTGCATGATCCCGCTGATGTTTAAGGATACTGTTTATTCATGCAGAGAAACAAGTCTAGAAGGTTACAAATTGAGATTGGAAGGCAAGCAAGGTGGGGGAAAACAGTTTTTTACTTTCTGCTTCTCTACTGCTTACTTTTTATAATTAGCAGGTATTATTTCTATAATTAAAAGCAATTAAAAACAGTGACATAATTTTAAAAAAACAAAACATACTCTGCCACTACTAACCATGGACTTGGTCCAGGGGTTAGATATAATACCAGCAGTGTGGTTTTCCCTCAGTATAAAAAATAATATGAAGGACCCCTTTATGAAATTATTCAAGAACAAGAGGCTCACTGTATAAATCCTGACATTATATTTCTGTGACCGGTTTTTCCCTAATTAAGGTTTTTGTTACGACATGCCTTTAATCATTACTAGAAATTAAACAGCCATTAAAGAAAGGACTATCAGCTTTTTTTTTTTTTAAGATTTATTCATTTTAGAGAGAGAGAAGGAGAGAGAATCTCAAGCACACTTCACACTGAGCTTGACTTGGACCTCGATCTCACAACCCCGAGATCACGACCTGAGTAGAAACCAAGAGTGGGACGCTTAACCAACTGAGCCACCCAGGTACCCCAGGATTCCCAGCTTTTAAGAGAAGTGTTTTAGCCTATATGGGAGTGATAATCTCCACAACAGTACCAATCATCTTGTTCTGGACCCTTCTCCCTCCAGGATCAAATATGATGGAAAACATCTATACCATCAAAGCATGTATACAATTCCAGTATCAAGAACAGATGTTCTTGGAAAACTAAAACTCATTTAAAAATTGTTAAATCTCAATTAACTACCACAGTAAAGAAAGTCAAATGTAGCACAAAGAGTGACAGAAAACTGCTCTAATCTCCAATTCCCAGTTCAAAGCACTGTCCTCCCAGAAATTCAAAGGTGAAGGAAAAGATCCCTATTGAAAAATCATCCATAGAGGCACAGCTACCTGAACAGGGGCAGATGGTCCTCATTTAAATTAACAGGGTTAAGAGATAACTGAGTAATTACAATTCATTAGCGAGATTATTTTAATAATGAACATAAAATCATCAGAAGCAGGGTATGAATAAGTACTGGAGAATATAATCTCACTTTAATTCTTTGCTTCTGAATCATAACCACTCAAACAATGTTTCCATAAACATCATTTTTTTCATCATTAGCACAATCATCACAGCCCCAAACATGCAATCATTCAAGAACTCCAGCCTAGAAGAATTTTCACGAGATAGGGTGTTTTTAATGGACTGTCCTCAATTTGGAGTTCTTTCTTCCTCTGTGGATCTTGTAACATTGGTTTATTTACCTTTCGATGGGATGCAATATTCTCCTTTTAAGTTTGGCATGTCTCAGAAATCCCTCCCAAACCTGCCATCTTCAGGACTTGCCATCACATCATCACCGTGCAAGTTACAGTTGAGACCATCAGTAACTAGCCAGGCCAGCTGAGTCGAGTCACCTGACCTCATCCCACCTGCACTTCCTCAACTCGTAATATGACAAGACTAAGCTTTTCCCGAAACAACTCCTTCTGGCTTATTTTTCTTTTCAGCCTTAAGAGCTTATCGTTTTATCACACTATAACAGTTGAAGAAGGAAACAGATTTTCACAGAAACTAAAACAAAATTTCTCCTAAACATTGTTTTATACATACAGGTATGAAAAATCCTTTTCCTCTTATTCTTCGGGGACATAGCAACTTCAACAAGCACAGTAATATCAAGCTCGGAATCAGAGAATTGGCAAGAGTTCAGGTGATGAGGTAAATGGCTCAACAAGGAGCAGAAAATTAGATAAATCCTGCATTCACCTTGTCACATGATCTGGCTAATTTCCAAAATTTCTGGGTTGAGGAGTCAAGTGATTTTCTCTGTGGTATCTCCCTGCAAAGGCAGAAATAATAAGTCCCTCATCCTGTTCTACAGGCAGAGAAGTACACAATTCTCTTCAGAATGCAGGATTTGGATGGCAAGATGGGGAGATACGAGATATACGAAGGCCAAGACAGGGCACGACGCTAGAGCATGGTGATGTGGCTCCTTTAAATCTACTTTCTTCAAACACATCCGTTTGTTATTTGATGCCCAAAAACATAATGTACATAATTCAGAGAATAATGCAGGTTTCCAATTAAAAAGTTGTGCTATACACTTACAAATTTACCTCTCTACTTTTTGAGTTTAACTGCCGCTCCAAAAGAAAACTGAATGATGACTTAGTTATTTCACATGCCGACGTGAATGCACGAGATAAATGCAAAGCAAATCATTTCTAACTCAGTATGTCCTTCGTTAATAAATAAATGTAATCTAGTACTATTTGTATTAAGGCTAAACTTTGGCCAAAAAACCAAAAAGCCATTTAAACTGTTTCCCAAAATAAAATTTAAAAAATTTATGTGTAGTTTCCTTAAACAAAAAACTATACACCCATTTTAATAAAATATGCATATGTGATCATTTTAACACTTCAGTTATTTAACATTCTGCTTAGTGTGAAATGAGCTTTTAATAAATAAACTTCAATACCATAGGGCGAATTCAGCATGAATAATTAAAAGTGCTGATCATGAAACCACACCTTCACCTTCCTTCTTGGCTTTACACCAGGCCCAGCTGCAGGGAGTGGGGTGTGCACGTGGCCCCCAGCTGTCAGCTGTCTCAGCATCCGTCACAGCCACCCAGAGCACCCGGCCTGAGGTCTCGCCCCTTCCCAGGGCCGCCTCTATCCAGTGGCGGGAAAGGGTAGGGACAAAGTCAGGGGGACGCTCAGCATGGGAAACAGCCTGGGCTGTGTTGGGCCCGCACCTCTGTGTGACTTCTTCCTCAGCCCAATCCTGCTCCCTCCTATTTCTCTTAAAGTGGCACTGAACCCTGACCTCTGTCTCAAGAATTTGGAGAAAACAACTTGTGACAATAACATAAAGGGCTCTGAGGTACGATGTGACTCAGTGAAAAGAAGTCAAATGGTTAAAACAATATGTGACAAAGTGTAGAGCACATAGTAGGCCCTCAATAAATTCAAACAGTATGTAGGAAGAAAAGCAAAATACGATGACTGCATCATATTTTGCAGACAGGGGGAGGGAGATGAAAAAGAGGAGGTGGAAAATAATTCCAAGACAAAGAATCTGGCCCTTAGAATGTAAGCTCCTGAAAGCTTACATGTTAATTATCTTAGCATACCCAGGGCCCAATACAGTACCTGGGACATACTAAGAATTCAATAAATGTTTGCTAACTGGAAAGTTAGTAGCACTGACATTTATAATAACTTGGTAACCCTCTTGTGGTTTTGCCAAACTATGCTGACACAGATAAGTTCTGGAAAGGAACGTGAGATTTTTGTTTTCATGGATTTTTTTGTTTGTTTGCTTTTTATCTGCATGGATTTTTTTTTAAAGGTTTTTTCACCTATTTATTTGAGAGACAGAGAATGAGCAAGTGAGAGAACAAAAGCTGGAGGAGGGGCAGAGGGAGAGGGAGAAGCAGGCTTCCCACTGAACAGAGAGCCCAATGCAGGGCTCAATCCTAGGACCCTGGGATCATGACCTGAGCTGAAGGCAGCTGCTTAACTGACTGAGCTTCCCAGGTGCCCCTATCTCATGGATTTTTTTTTTTTTTTAGATTTTATTTATTTATTTGACAGAGATAGAGACAGCCAGCGAGAGAGAGAACACAAGCAGGGGGAGTGGGAGAGGGAGAAGCAGGCTCATAGAGGAGGAGCCTGACGTGGGGCTCGATCCCATAACGCCGGGATCACGCCCTGAGCCGAAGGCAGACGCTTAACCGCTGTGCCACCCAGGCGCCCCATATCTCATGGATTTTTTAATAAAAACTTCACTTAATCCAGATAAACATCTGCTTTTACCTGGCAACAGCGTCTAGGCTTTCAAATGCAGGGGAGCTATTTATTAAAAACAACAACAACATCAACAACAATCAAAAAAAACACTTTTAAAAAGCTCTTAAATCCTTCCTACATTGTTGGTGGGAATGCAAGTTGGTACAGCCACTCTGGAAAACAGTGTGGAGGTCCCTTAAAAAGTTAAAAATTGAGCGACCCTATGACCCAGTCATTGCACTACTGGGTATTTACCCCAAAGAAACAGACATAGTGAAGAGAAGGGCCATATGCACCCCAATGTTCATAGCAACATTGTCCACAATAGCTAAATCGTGGAAGGAGCCGAGATGCCCTTCAACAGTTGACTGGATTAAGAAGATGTGGTCCATATATACAATGGAATATTACTCAGCTATCAGAAAGAACGAATTCTCAACATTTGCTGCAACATGGACGGCACTGGAGGAGATAATGCTAAGTGAAATAAGTCAAGCAGAGAAAGACAATTATCATATGATTTCTCTCATCTATGGAACATAAGAACTAGGAGGATCGGNAGAAGATCGGTAGGAGAAGAAAGGGATAAAGAAAGGGGGGGGTAATCCGAAGGGGGAATGAAGCATGAGAGACTATGAACTCTGAGAAACTGAGGGCTTCAGAGGGGAGGGGGAGTGGGGGAATGGGATAGGCTAGTGATGGGTAGTAAGGAGGGCACGTATCATGGTATACTGGGTGTTATACGCAACTAATGAATCATCGAACTTTACATCAAAAACCAGGGACGTACTGTATGGTGACTAACATAATAAAAAATATTATTATAAAAATAAATAAATAAATAAATAAATAAATACTGTTTTTAAAGTTCTCACATTGTTTAGTTTCCTGATGGATACCGCTCTTTGAAAAATAATCTTATTCTGAACACTTTTTCCCTAACAGTTTAAGCAGCCATACCAAAAAAAAAAAAAGTTATAAGCTTCATCATCTTTCATTTTACCTTCAGTTTCATTGAAGGTAATTTAACTGATTTCTCTAACTTAGAACAACTACGTAAATCATCTCTTGGATTTGTACTTCTATCCATACTAAGTCTGCTCCCAGTAATCAGGCCAATGAAAATAACTCCCAACTAAGGTCTCTACTTCTATTCTCACCAATAAATGGTACCGTACCCTAAGACTCTCTTTCAACCTCTGACTTTTGTCATGTTTCCCATAGTTCCTTTTACTCAGTGGAGAAAATCCACATTCTATAGCCTTCTATGAGGGTTGACACCAGAACTAGAACAGTCAGCCCTTCCGACATTTTATCTCACGCTGCTCTCCAGCAGGAACCAGACTGACGTAAAGCAGACTGAAGGATTCTGTACACCACACACACCAAATGCATTCTCCCTAAGTCACCTCTTCCTCCCTCCTACCACCCAGCCTTGTAAACGGTACCAAGTTATGCTTATGATTATTTGGTAAACCTGAACATATTTCACCCCGTATTTACATCTCATTATGTATTTCCTTCCAATGTTCCCAGTTAAAAAATCTAACTCAAGGGGGCGCCTGGGTGGCACAGCGGTTGGGCGTCTGCCTTCGGCTCAGGGCGTGATCCCAGCGTTGTGGGATCGAGCCCCACATCGGGCTCCTCTGCTGGGAGCCTGCTTCTTCCTCTCCCACTCCCCCTGCTTGTGTTCCCTCTCTCACTGGCTGTCTCTATCTCTGTCAAATAAATAAAAATTTAAAAAAGAAAAAAAAATCTAACTCAAGCCTCATTAAAATAAGAAACATCTAGACCTAGGACATGCTCCGACCCCCACCAAACCATCATTCATCGTTAAGATGCTGGGCAGGAGCTGCCTATAGAACTGGAAACCAAACAAGTAGCAGTGATAACTTGGTACCTGCAGGAATACACATTCTTGCTTGTGTTCCCTCTCACGCTGTCTCTGTCAAATGAATAAATAAAATCTTAAAAAAAAAAGATTTTATTTTTAAATAATCTCTACACCCAAGGTGGGGCTCAAACTCACAACCCCGAGATCAAGAGTCGCATGCTCCACTGACTTGAGCCAACCAGGTGCCTGCAGACATATATGTTCTTTTTTTTTTTTTTTTTTTTAGGCAGAAACTGAAAGGATGAAGCAGCTCAATGCTGTGCTTGCATCCTTTTGCTACAAAGGACATTATTAGGACTACTGATAAAACTTGACTGGGGTCTCATCAAGAAGGATGAATGGGAGTTCTTCACATCATTCTTTTTTCTTTTTTTTTTAAGAGAGGGAAAGAGAGATGGGGGGAGGGGAGAGGGAGAGAGAGACTCTTAAGCAGGCTCCACACCTCATGCGGAGCTTGACATAGGGCTTGATCCCATGACCCTGAGATCATGACCTGAGCCAAAATCAAGAATTGGCTGTTTAACCAACTGAGCCCCCCAGGCACCTCTCTTCACATCATTCCTACAACTAAGTTGTTCCAAAGCAAAAAATAAATTCTTAAAAATATCACTGTCATTGACTTCATGAAATCCTCCATCTTTTGCAACATTTTAAATTTCTCTTGACAATCAATCTGTATCACAGGTTATTAGACAATCAGTGAAAGAGACTAAATGCTATTTAGTCAATGGACGAGAATAAACATTGGTATTAAATGGAGATGATGCCTGAATGCAGATTAATTTTGATTATTTTTGCATCAGGATGAATTCTATTTCTTTATACAATCTGTACCTGTGGAACCACATCTTATTAACTCTTATATTGTCTCTTTTAATACTCATCACAAACCTATGCTGTAAGTACTATTACTACCCTCTTTTGCAGATGATGAAAATGAAGCTTGGAGGTATGATGTGATATAATATTTGGTCTCCATCCCTGCTTCCTGGCATGGAGCTTCTCAAACTCTTGTAACTTCCTGAGTGGTAGGGGCTAAAGGAGCAT
This sequence comes from Ailuropoda melanoleuca, assembly GCF_002007445.2. Taxonomy (NCBI): domain Eukaryota; kingdom Metazoa; phylum Chordata; class Mammalia; order Carnivora; family Ursidae; genus Ailuropoda; species Ailuropoda melanoleuca. Next base: position 118,712,306 of record NC_048221.1, read on the forward strand.
CTTTTGTTATTCATAATAAGCCCTTGCACCATTCTTCAGTTCATGATACTGAGGTGACTCCTAGAGGCTGCGGTCTAGTTGACACAGGAACCAGCCATGGGATTAGAGGGATGGAACTTTCAGCCACTCTCCCAACCTCTGGGAAAGGGAGCAGGGCTGGGGATTAGGTTAATCATCAATGGCCAAGACTTAATCAATTATGCCTACATAATGAAACCTCCTTAAAAACCCTAAAACAAACAGACTTAGGGAGTTTCCAGGTTGGTGAATCAACCACATGCCGGGAGAGTGATGCACCCCAAACACCACAACGACAGAAGCTCCTGTGCTCAGGATGCTTCCAGACCCTCCCTATGTACCTCTTCACCTGGCTGTTCATCTGCATCCTTTATAATATCCTTTATAATAAGCCAGTAATAGTAAGTAAAGTTTCCCTGAATTCTGTGAGCCATTCTAGCAAATTATTGGACTCCAGGTGGGGGTCAGTAGAACCCCAGATTTACAGCCAGTCAGTCAGAACCAGACTTGAGGTTGGCATCTAAAGTAGAGGAGAGTCTTGCAGGGGTGGTTCAATATTCACAAATCAATCAAAATGATATACTACATTAATGAAAGAAAGGCTAAGATCCTCTCAATAGATGCAGAAAAAGCATTTGGCAAAATACAGCATTCATTCTTGATAAAAACCTTCAACAAAGTAGGTATAGACAGAATATACCTCAGCATCATCAACCACAGCTAATATCATCCTCAATGGGGAAAAACTGAGAGCTTTTCCCTATGGTCAGGAACAGGACAGGGATGTCCACTCTCAACATTACTATTTAACATAGTACTGGAAGTCTTAGCCTCAGCAATGAGACAACAAAAAGAAATAAAAGGCATCCAAATTGGCTAGAAAGAAGTCAAACGTTCACTATTTGCAGACGACATGATATTCTATATAGAAAACCCTAAAGACTCCACCAAAATATTGCCAGAACTAATACATGAATCCAGCAATGTTGCAGGATATAAAGTCAATGTACAGAAATCTGTTGCATTTCTATACACCAATAATGAAGCAACCGAAAAAGAAATCAAGGAATCTGTCTCATTTACAATTGCACCAAAAACCCTCAGATACCCAGGAATAAACCTAACAAAAGAGGTAAAAGATCTGTACTCTGAAAACTATAGAACACTTACAAAAGAAATTGAAGAGGACACAAAGAAATGGGAAAATATTCCATGCTCATGGACTGGAAGAACAAACATTGTTAAAATGTCTATACTATCCAGGGGCGCCTGGGTGGCATAGCGGTTGGGTGTCTGCCTTCGGCTCAGGGCGTGGTCCCGGCGTTGTGGGATCGAGCCCCACGTCAGGCTCCTCTGCTGTGAGCCTGCTTCTTCCTCTCCCCACTCCCCCTGCTTGTGTTCCCTCTCTCGCTGGCTGTCTCTGTCTCTGTCAAATAAATAAATAAAATCTTTAAAAAAAAAAATGTCTATACTATCCAAAGCAATCTACATACATTTAATGCAATCTCTATCAAAACACCAACAGCATTTTTCACAGAACTAGAACAAACAATCCTAAAATTTATACAGAACCACAAAAGACCCCAAATAGCCAAGGCAATCCTGAAAAAGAAAAGCAAAGCTGGAAGCATCATGATTCTGGACTTCAAGCGCTATTACAAAGCTGTAGTCATCAAGGCAGTGGGGTACTGGCACAAAAACAGACATACAGATCACTGGAACATAATAGAGAACCCAAAAATGGGCCCACAACTATAGGGTCAACTCATCTTTGATAAAGCAGGGAAGAATATCCAATGGAAAAAAGATAGTCTCTTCAACAAATGATGCTGGGAACTGGACAGCAACATGCAGAAGAATGAAACTGGACCACTTTCTTACACCATACACAAAAATAAATTCAAAATGGATGAAAGATGTAAATGTGAGTCAGGAAACCATCAAAATCCTAGAGGAGAACATAGGCAGCAACCTCTTTGACCTTGGCCGTAGCAACTTCTTACTAGACACATCACCACAGGCAAGGGAAACAAAAGCAAAAACGAACTACTGGGACTTCATCAAGATAAAAACCTTCTACACAATGAAGGAAACAATCACCAAACTAAAGACAACTGACAGAATGGGAGAAGATATTTGCAAATGACATATCTGATAAAGGGTTAGTATCTAAAATCTATAAAGAACTTATCAAACTCCACACTGAAAAAACAAATAATCTAATTAAGAAATGGACAGAAGACATGAACAGGTACTTTTCCAAAGAAGACATCAGATGGCTAACAGACATATGAAAAGATGCTCAACATCACTGATCACCAGGGAAATACAAATCAAAACCATGATAACACCTCACACCTGTCAGAACAGCTAAAATTAACAACACAGGAAACAAAAGTTATTGGCGAGGATGTGGAGAAAGGGGAACCCTCTTGCACTGTTGGTAGGAAAGCAAAATGGTTCAGCCACTCTGGAAAACTGTACGCAGATGCCTCAAAAAGTTAAAAATAGAAGTATCCAATGATTCAGCAATTTCACTAGTAGGTATTTACCCAAAGGATACAAAAATACGGATTTGCTCCTCAATGTTTATAGCAGCATTATCAATAATAGCCAAATTACGGAAAGAGCCCAAATGTCCATCAACAGATGAATGGATAAAGGAGATGTGGTATATATATACAGTGGAATATTACTCATCATCAAAAAGAATGAAATCTTGCCATTTACAACAACGTGCATGGAACTAGAGGGTATAATGCTACGTGAAGTAAGTCAGCTAGAGAATGACTAACACCATATGATTTCACTCCCATGGGGAATTCAAGAAACAAAACAGATGAACAAAGGAGGGGGGGTAAAAAGAGAGAGAGAGAGAGAGGAAAACAAACCATAAGAGGCTCTTAACAGAAAACAAAGTGAGGGTTGCTGGGGGAGGTGGGTGGAGGGTGGGTAGATGGGTGAAGGGTATTAAGGAGGGCCCTTGTTGGGTTGAGCAATGGGTGTTGTATGTAAGTGATGAATCACTGAATGCTTTTTTTTAAATAATTTTTTATTATGTTATGTCAGTGACCATACACTACATCCCCAGTTTTTGATGCAATGTTCCATGATTCGTTATTTGCGTATAACACCCAGTGCTCCATGCAATACATGCCCTCCTTAATAGCCATCACTGGACAAACCCAATTCCCCAACCCCCTCCCCTCTGAAGCACTGAATCCTACTCCTGAAACCAATATTGTACTGTGTGTTAACTAACTAGAATTGAAATAAAAATTTGAAAAAAAATAAATAACATTTCTGAAACTGACACTGGTTAAAATTTATGGCATCTTAAAAAATAAAATAAAAATAAAGTAGAGGGCAGTCTTGTGGGTCTGAGGCCTTAACCTGTGGTGTCTGCTCTAAGCTTAGGTAGTGTCAGAATTGAATTAAATTACAGGATACCCAGTTGATGTCCACAGGAAGTGGAGAAATGCTTGGTGTGGAAAACCTACACATCTGGTATCAGAAGTGCTGTGAACCGAGGAACAGTTTTCCTTTAGAGAGGTTAAATATTGTGGTCACAGAGCTACTAAGGGACCTAGATGGGCTCTGGAGCCAAACAAGTTCTAGAACCTACATTCTAAAAAATAACAAAATGAACAAAATGAAAAACATCTCATTATTTTATATTTACAACACATATACATGATTATTTTTTTAAGATTTTATTTATTTATTTGAGAGAAAGAGAGAGAGAGTGCACATGAGGGGGCGGAGGGACAAGCAGACTCCCTGCTCAGTGGGGAGCCCACCCTGGGTTCAATCCCAGGACCCTGAACTCATGACCTGAGCCAAAGTCAGATGTTTAACCGACTGAGCCATCCAGGCATCCCTACGCTTATTAACAGCAATAAAGAGTTAATCATTAGTTTTTGATGTAGTGTTCAATGATTCATTAGCTGCATAAAGACTTGGAAGAGTAACAGAAAGAGTAACAGAAAGTAACATTAATTCTCACCTGTGTCTGCCTCATTGCCCGTTCCACTCGGCGTGTGCTTCCTCTCTCAAGTTTCGTCCGGAGGATCAAAGCTGATGTCTGAATAGCCCAAAACTTTGGTTGTGAAAGCAAGAACTGATAGAACAGATTTAAAAAACAAACACAAAAAGAAGGCATAAGCTCGGTGATCCCACTCTGATTAGTACAAAATTAATTCTTTGAAAAATATCAGAATACAGCTGAATGCAGATATGAAAATCTCAGCGAAAAATAATAAAACGTGCTATCAAATATTTTTGGAAAGAATTTGTTCACTTGAGCAGTCATTTGTTCACTTAACCTAGTGGATCCAATCTATTGAATAAATCCCTTAAGAAATAAATAAAAATCTTTCCAGATAAGCAAAACAGTAGGCAGACTATATCACACCAGAAATTAATAAATCTTTTTGTCTCACAGGTTATAAAAAATGTGAGAAAATAAACTACCTCAAAATATCTTTCCCAAATTTGAAATAAATGTTTAAACATTACCCAAACTCAAACATAAAAACAAATCATTAGAAATGTGGTAACTTTTCACTTAAAATATATCCTAATTCATAGATGCAAGTGCAAATCAAACTTTAAGTACGTGGAATGCCCAAAAATTAAGTATTTGTTCACTTAAAGGCAAAAGACCTTTTTTCAACGCGTATTACAGAAAACCATTCTAAAATATCTGAGAATGCTTTCTGGCCTTGGTTAGGGTAGTGAGGCTCTGATTCAGTTAAAATGCTTCCCCAGGAGGGATATCTTAATAAAAACTGGTCTAAGACAAAAGCTCGAATATGCAAGGGCTAAGTCCTAACCGCAGAAAGGTATGACTGCCATGAGTTCATAGAATATAGTAGAAACCATTGACTATGACCACACACGTAGTGGAGGGAAAAGTAAAAGTTCTGGGTGAGTAAAAACAGGCAAAATGTATGATGACACAGTAGGGACCGCTTGATGTAATGAACATAGTTTTTCCTCTCCGCTGATGACCTGGAACCCATACTGTTTTCCAGAGATCATTCACAACTCTAACATTCAATCAAGATTGCTACGAAACGAGGGAAAATGCTTATTTGTCGGAAAGCTGACTATATCCTTGATCATTTGCTTGTTTTTAAAAGTCAGTGCAGAAACATCCTAGTTAATTAAGAGTCTAATTAATCACTCAAAACCTAGTTGTACATTAGAAGCGCTTGAGAAGCTTTTGGGTTTTTTTGTTTTGTTTTTTTTTTTTTTTCTTAGTAAATCAGATCCCTAAGAGTAGCATCTGGCAACTGTGTTTTTTAAAAGACTCCCCAGGTAATTCTAAACCATAGCCACGTTTAAGACCTACGAGGCTAAACTAAAACAGTAACCACCGAAAACCACAAAAACTCAATGCTAACAGCAGTTCTTGAGTGTTTTTACTCCAAGAATGACTGACTTCTTCACTGAGTGACTGCTGTTAAGATTTTCCAAGGACTGAATCATTTTAAACCCTTGTTTTATAACCAAAAAGTATATTCTTTTAAAAAAAAAAAATTTAAGTAGGCTTCACGCCCAGCATGGAGCTCAATGTGGGGCTTGAATTCAGGACCATGAGATCAAGTCCTGAGCCCAGATCAAGAGTCAGATGCTTAAACGATTCAGCCACCCAGGCGCCCCCACCAAAAGATATATTCCTTATCAGAATTACAGAACAGAATGGGAACTGTATTATAACAAGTAATTTTTATAAGAAAGGTGCATTTATTTTACAGTAGTCCTATTAATAGTTGTTATCAACTTTGTGAAGGCAAATTTAAAACGGAGGCCTTGAATATTTATTTTTTGGAACTACTGTGTCAAATATTAAAGTCTAATTTGAAGGAGTTATAAAGTCACAATAAACATTGACTTAATTATTTTAAGAAATTGTGATAAACATTATAATGAAGGCAACTGAAATTGAAATCATGTAGAAATATGCAGTCTTAAGTTATAGAGTCCTAGGTACTTGCAGAAATTGATCTTGGAGTGAAAATCCTAGGTACTTAACTTATTTGAAGAACGTGTGTATGTGTGTGTTGTCAAAGTTTCTGAGCCTGATTCACAAAACTTTATCAGCAGAAGTTAAATGTCTCTAAGAAGAGCTTTATTCAGAAATGTAAAGACAGAACTCGTTTATGTGTTGTACGTTGTCCCCAGTTCCACTTTTTACTGTAGATAAGATAACTGGTAAATTTTTCCTTTTTTTAGAATTCAATTCGTCAATATTATCTCTTGAATATAACTTGCATTTATGTTAACAGGAAAAAAAGAACTACTAGGCTAAGATAATACAAGTATTTGTTTTTCGTCAAATTCATTTATCATTCCAAATTCTTATTAAGAGTTAGCAAGAGGGGAGCACCTGGGTGGCTCTTGGTTTGGGCTCAGGTCATGATCTCATGATTCTGGGATGAAGCCCCAAGGTCAGGGGAGAGGGGGGTCAGGAGGTCCGGGTCTGCATTCAATGGGGAGTCTGTTTCTCCCTCTGCCCCTCCCCCTGCTTGTGCTCATACTCTCTCTCTCATATAAATAATCAAAATCTTAAAAAAACAAAAGTTAGCAGGAAGTCCTTCAATGGAGTATAAATTCTATCTCAGTCCCTACAAGCCCTTACTGTACCACCGTGTGAGTAACCTGCCTGGCCTCTATAAACATTTGAATTTTCAACCGTGGATCAAGCCAACCCCTTTACAATAACAAGGAAAATGAAGCACCAACAGGTTAAGCACTTGCCCTGTGTCACACCTTCATTAGTAGCAAAAGCGCATTCTGATACTTGGTCTCGTGATCCCCAGAACATCTTCATAGTGTTTTTTCAACACTTTCCCGAGATATGATTACCTCCTGGAAGGGATGATATGACCCAGGAAACTCTGGTAGAGCAATGTAAGCAGCAGACTCAGTAAAGAACGCTGGGAAACTGCTCTGCTAAGGGCAGCAGGAGTCAGCAAAGAGGGCTCGAATGAGGGAGGAGGAGAATCAATAAATGGGTCTCACCAAAGTGTATTTGTTCATTAATTCACTTGAGCACCTACTCTGTACAAGGCCGTGTGCACAAGGCCCCAGGGACAAATTAGCAAGACAGACAAGATCCCCGCCCTCACATAATTTACATTCTAATGCAATGTGCATTAGGTAATCTTTTTTTTTTAAGATTTTATTTATTTATTTGACAGAGATAGAGACAGCCAGCGAGAGAGGGAACACAAGCAGGGGGAGTGGGAGAGGAAGAAGCAGGCTCCCAGCGGAAGAGCCTGATGTGGGGCTCGATCCCACAACGCCGGGATCACGCCCTGAGCCGAAGGCAGACGCTTAACCGCTGTGCCACCCAGGCGCCCCTGCATTAGGTAATCTTGTCCTTGTATAACTGTGCAAATTAAAATATTATATCCCCTTAAAATATACTTTACCAGATTAACCTATAACTGTATCTTGTTAGCCTCCATTACCTAAAATATACAAGAAACATGGCTTCATCAACATAAGTAGGTGTAAATGGCACTATAAAAAGATACATAAGGTAAAATACATTAAAGAACTACTTAAAATGCATAACACTGTTTGATCTCAAGAATTTCCAAAGGAAACAACTCTTTTCGTAAAGTAAATCTGCAAAGTGATTCTACTACCCACAATGGGTCGCATCACTGCCTTACTTTCTCTTCACCTGATTAAAGGGACTGTCTCTGTAACCTCGTGACAGCACGGAAGAGCATGGAGGGAAGGGCTCTGTAGCACAGCGGGAACATTCTCCAAGCCAGCCAGCGCTTGTGCAGAATCCCAGCTCCACCACATGAAATGATTCATTGCGTGACCTTGGGAAGTTACTTGACCTCCAAGGGTCTCTCACTTTCCTCCTCTCTAAAAACAGGAGTAACTATCTCTCACGGTTGTGAGGAGGATTAAGTATAAATTAGGTAAAACTTAACAAGCCTCTGAGAGTACCCACTGAAGTGGCCCCCTCTGGATTTCCCCTCTTGTAATGCTTTCTCTGACCCCTAACAGAAAATCACCACCCAGAGTGAGCACATGTTGATGGCACTACCTCTGATAGGGTTCAGGACACGCTATCCCCAAAATATGGCATCTGAGCTTATTGAACATTTTAAGCCAAAGGAGTCTGAGGAAACAGCAGAAGCAGGAAGATAACGCTGACCTTCCCCCTGCCCTGAAGGAGGTCATAAAACCCTGCTGTGAAAGGGTCCCTATACCCTATACCTGAGGAAAGCAGCATCCTTTACACCCACACCTCACACTCTCTGACCTAGCATATTCCTCATGATGCCCACTCTTCATCAAACCGAGCATAAAAATACTCAGGTTTAACTGCGTCTTCAGGTCTTTGCCTCCTTATGAAGCCTCCCAATGTTACCCAAAAAAATCTGTATTAAATTAATCCGTGTGCTTTCCTCATGTTAATCTGTCAGGTTCATTTGCAGACCCAGCCCTAAGAAGGTCGAAGAAAACTTGTCCTCCCCTACAGCTCCGAACCGCGCTGGTGACGGGCTGGTCAGAGTTAAAGCCCAGCTTTAAGGTTTGCACACTAAACAGGGGAGCTATTCTCCTCTGAAAAACAATAAAATCGGACTGTTTTCTTCGCTGGCATGAGAACAAGAGTTTGCCTGAGACTTTTATGCGAAGGTCAAGCAAAACATTCTCACTAAACACTGCGAGTAAAACGCAATCTGACAGACATTTGAAAAGCTTTACAAAAGGAACCGGCCGGATAATGGCATCACTGAAGAATGCATTTATCTCCTATCCGTTTGGCGGGGAGACTTGGGCAAGTCTTTTTAAAGGAGGTGAATTCAGATAGGCTGTGTTTAATCTATTTTTAGAACACTGCTGCCCACAAGGTAAGTCAATCATAATTAGGTAAGAAAAAGAAAATTCAATGGGGGCTATCTGCTCTAATGTCCTACCAACTTATGAAGAAAAGGCTATTTTTAAGAAATAGCCGATCTAATAGTTCAGCAAGCAAACCAACGGAGGGAGCACCAGCCTCACTACCCAGACGGCAGGCCAGCGGGTGAGGACTCAAGCGCGTCTGTCCAGAGTCGCCACCGCATCCCCAGCCAGAGTTACTCTTAATTCCACTCAATTCAGGACCTGAGAATGACCACCCTACCGCCTCCTGCTGGCTCTGCCTGTCAGCTCGCATGCCATCTCCTCAGAGAGCCTCTCTCAACCACCTTCCCTTAGTATCTCCATCTCTCGCCTGTGATTCTCCACTGCCGCATGCAGGTTGACTTCTGCCACGCAGAGGCCCTGGCCATTCTGTTCCCTAGCACGTTCCGTACAGCCTGGCACACTGGAAGCACTCAGAGAGAAAGAAAAGGCCAGAGAAGGGATTTTATGTTTGTCGTCATTTACACAGGGGCAAAAGGGTACGTACAAAGATGCTTCGTCTGAAAAAGAAATGTAAATCAACAGTGACTGGCACTTACGAAAATCCTGTTAACGTTTTTTTTTCTGACATTCCCTCAATAGATTTGGGAAAATACTCTCCCCCAAAGACACAACATAGTAAATAATAATTGGGTATCATGAAATAATATTTTTATTACTATAATCCAGGTACACTGTGGCTTATATAGGCTTTTGTGAAGCAGCTCAGAAACTTAAACATTACTTTATGGTATATTTTTCTTTACAATAGGCTCCAAATGCCAAACAAAATAAGCTTACAAGCTTTTTGAAAATAAGTCATTGCTAAATTGTGGCATATAACATATTTTTAAAGAAGAGGCGTGGCAAAGTGGAAAAATGCACTGAAAAAAGGGCTGGACTCTAGACCAGACTCTCCACCAATTAGCTGCGTAAGTCTTGATAAAGGTATTAACCATTTTAGCCCTCCTCTTCCTCATCTATACAATGATGGGATTCGATCTGACGGCCTCTAAAGTTGCTGTTAGCTAGAAAGTTTTAATAAAATTTCATTTGATTTATAGCAAAGAATAATAAGGTTCCAAATAATTCATTATGATACTTTGTACAAATCTAAAAATTAAGGTGACTTCTTTCCTAAACTAGCTTGGGTCCCTCCACCTTCCCAACCATTCTCTCTATGCCCTTAAATAAGTGGATTAACTTCTCTTGCACTAAGATGTGTCTTATCTATAAAGAGAAAAACAACTGGACTAAAGGTGACCAAAGCTTATTCCACCTACAAAATTCTGTCATGATGAAGGGAAAATAATGACAAAAATTCCCGAGTTCATCTTCGTTGAATTTTGGTTATTTTATATTTTTAATTAACATTAATTTGATTATAATTATTATAGACTTCATAGTTACCAAAAAACCCACACAGGTTATTAAAAGCCAATGAAAGTTCTTTACTGTCCAATATAAGAGAGAAATACTTGAGAACACTTAAACTTCTCAGATGCCAAAAATTAGTAAAATAAATGAAGATGTTCACAAATCCCACACGGTGACCCATCAGATCAGGAATAGTGAGGTGTCTTACACAGACAAAGCTAAATAAGCACCCAGTTTCAGCTCTGATAATGAGAAGCAGGGAGTGACTGAACATACAGTACCTAAATTTTGTACTAGCCTAGGAGTCTAGCTACCAGTTATTTATGTGAGCAAAAAACAAAACACATCAGGGATTAACAGATTGTGAAATTCTATCGACAGCTCTACATTCATGGCAGTTATCTGACGATGTCTTTGTACATACGAGGAAACCTGGGCATTAAAAAAAGCATTCTCACTTAAAAAAAAAAAAACAGACAAAAAAGCATCCTCAAAAGACTAAACATAGGATTACACATGATTCAGCAAATTCACTTCTTGGATATATGCCCAAAAGAAATAAAAAGAGGGATTTAAATAGATACTCACATACCAGTGTTCATGGCAGTGTTATTCACAATAGCTAAAAGGCAGAAACAACTCAAATATTCACTGACAGAAAAATGATAAACCAAATGGGGCATGTATGTGTGTGGGGGTCTATAAATATAACTCAGCCTTAAAAAGGAAGGAGGTTCTGATACACACTACAGATGGATGAACCTTGAAGACCTTACACTCACTGAAATAAGCCTGACACAAAAGGACAAATATTTTATGATTGCATGAAGTACCCAGAAAACTGAAATGCACAGAAACAGAAAACAGAATGGTGGTTGTCATTCTAGGGAGAGGAGAGTCTAGGGAGCCAGTGTTTAATGGGTACCGAGTTTCAGTATGAGGTGATAAAAAAGCTCTGGAGATGGAAAGTGCTAATAATTACATAACAGTGTAAATATCTTTAATGTCACTGAATGATACACTTAAAAACTGTTAAAATGGAGGGGCCTGAGTGGTTCAGTCAGTTAAGCGTCAGACTCTTGTTTCCAGCTCAGGTTATGATCTCAGGGTCATGAGATCGAGCCTTGAGCTGGGCTCCGTGCTGGGCGCAGAGCCTGCTTAAGATTCTCTTTCTTCCTCTCCCTCTGCCCCTCCCCCCACCTCTCTCTCTCTCTCTCAAAAAATTTTTGTTAAAAATTATAAACTTTGTTATGAATATTTTATGACAACCTAAAAAGCATACATTTTACAAAATCATTACTTACAAGGTCCTTAAAAAGAGCAATTTTACATTCAAGTTCAGTTTTGCTAAAGACTTAAAAAGAAAATATAAGATAAAAATATAACTGAGACCCACCTAGCTATATCACTGCTTTTTTTTTAAAGCCATGAATAATATTTTGGATGAAACATCCTATATGCATATTCAACATCTCCCAAATTTCCAAGTTTGTCTCCCAAAAGCTGGGTTATTTTAGTGTATGAAAATATGTCTCTATATAATTAAGTTACAGTAAACACTATTTTTAATCATCTCAGTTCCTATTTCCTCCAAAGAACACATTTTTGAGGCTATCGAATACTGTATGTTGTTAATTCTTATAATTTATATTTTATTTTTGATATCTCCCTCATTTCTCAGAAATGTTCTATAAATTTTTGAATATTTTTATCTAAATCTGGCTCTAAATAAGAAATTACTGAAAGGCCAATAATGGGAGAGTCAGATTCTTGTTTTGAGGGAAATACAGTTACTACTCAACTGTAAAATTCTGGACAAGTGTTTTTTTTCTTTTTAGGTTTTGATTTTAATGAAATGTTAGTTAGGTAAAATGTTGTGTTCTCATCATGACCAAGTGCACTCCTTGATCCCCATCACCTATTTAATCCATACCCCCTCCTCCTCCCCTCTGGTAACCACCAGTTTGTTCTCTATAGTTAAGAGTCTGTTTCTTAGTTTGCCTCTCTCTCTCTTTTCTCCCCTTTGCTCATTTGTTTTGTTTCTTAAATTCCACATATGAGCCAAATCATATGGTATGTGTCTTTCTCCAACTGACTTGTTTCAGTTAGCATAATACACTCTAGTTCTATCCATGTTTCTGCAAACGGCAAGATTTCATTCTTTTTTATGGCTGAATAATATCCCATTGTATATATAATGCCACTTCTTTCTCTGTTCATCTATTGATATTGCTGCTTCCATATCCTGGCTATTGTAGATAATGTATTCCTTTCAATTAGTATTTTCATATTCTTTGGATAAATACTCAGTAGTGCGACTGCTGGATCATAGAGTAGTTCTATTTTTAACTTTTTGAAGAATCTCCATACTGTTTCCAGAGTGGCTGTACCAGTTTGCATTCCCACCAACAATGTGGAAAGGATTCCCGTTTCTCCGCATCCTCACCAACACTGGTTGTTTCCTGTGTTATTGGTTTTAGCCCTTCTGACAGGTGTGAGGTGATACCTCATTATAGTTTTGACTTGCATTTCCCTAATCATAAGTGATATTGAGCATTTTTTCATGTGTCTGTTGGCCATCTCTATGTCTTCTTTGGAAAAGTGTCTGTTCATGTCTTCTGCCCATTTTTAACTGCATTATTTGTTTCCTGGGTGTTGAGTTTTATAAATTCTTTATATAGTTTGGATACTAACCCTTTATCGGATATGTCATTTGAAAATAGCTTCTCCCATTCCATAGGTTGCCTTTTAGTTTTGTTGATTGTTTCCTTTGCTGTGCAGAAGCTTTTTACTTTGATGTAGTCCCAATAGTTTATTTTTGCTTTTGTTTCCCTTGCCTCAGTAGACCTATCTAGAAAGATGTTGTTATGGCTGATGTCAGAGAAATTAGTGCCTGAGATTGCTTCTAGGATTTTTATGGTTTCAGATCTCACATTTACATCTTTCACCCATTTTGAATTTATTTTTGTGTATGGTATAAGAAAGTGGTCCACTTTCATTCTTCTGCATGTTGCTGTCCAATGTTCCCAACACCATTTGTTGAAGAGACTGTATTTTTCCCTTTGGATAGTCTTTCCTGTTCTGCCGAAGATTAACTGACCACATAGTTGTGGGTTCATTCTGGGTTTTCTATTCTGTTTCATTGGTCTCTGTGTCCATTTCTAAACCAGTACCATACTGTCTTAATGACTACAGCTTTGTAATATAGCTTGAAGTCCAGAATCGTGATGCCTCCAGCTTCGCTTCCTTTTTCAAGATTGCTTTGACTATTCAGTGTCTTTTATGGTTCCATACAAATTTTAGGATTGTTTTTTCTAGGTCTGCGAAAAATGCTGTTGATATTTTGATAGGGACTGCATTAAATGTGTAGATTGCTTTGGGTAGTATAGATATTTTAACAATATTTGTTCTTCCAATCCATGAACATGGATTATCTTTCCATTTCTTTGTGTCCTCTTCAATTTCCTTCATCAATGTTCTATTTCAGAGTACAGGTCTTTTACCTCTTTGGTTAGGTTTATTCTTAGGTACCTTATCAGTTTTGGTGTAATCATAAATGGAACTGTTTTCTAAATTTCTCTTTCTGCTGCTTCATTATTGGTATATAGAAATGCCACAGACTTCCATAGACTGATTTTGTACCCTGCTACTTTACTGAGTTTATCGGTTCCAACAGTTTTTTGGTGGAGTCTTTCAGGTTTTCTATATAGAGTATCATGTCATCTGTAAATTGTGAAAGTTTTACTTCTTCCTTGCTGATTTGGATGCCTTGACAACAGTAGCTCTTAAGCAGGATTTTATTCATCCTCTAGGGGAGCAAGGTGCCACTTCTCTGAAGGCACAAAGTACATCAACTCCCTTAAAAGGGAAATCACTCAAAACACAACTTAACCTGTGACCACTCCACCTAAGCTTTCTGGCAGTGCTCAACCTGCCAATGCACGTCGCACTCACCCTTACAAAGGCACTGATACTAGTTATCTTAAAGTCTAAAATGCCTAATCCTGGCTAGCTCTGTGCACTGGCAAACAGCAGCTGTGCACAGCAGTAAGCTATTCCCTTGTACAAATACTCAATTTATTAGAATTCTTCCCAAATAACACAAACCCAAGTAATGTCCCACTATGTTTAAACCACATCCTTGCTGACTTCGGGGTATCTGGTAGCTCCATCCTGGTATTTGGTGAAATATTAAGACAGCATTAACTTGAAAACAACTTGTTGCCCAACACAGCATACTGTTCTATCTCTGTTGTACTAGAGAACGCCTTACAACCAAAAACGTTACATTTACTTGTCTTTGTTAAGATAAACAAAAACATACAAAATCATCTAGATACATAGCAAAAATGTGTTGTGAAGCGCGCCTGGGTGGCTCAGTCGGTTAAGCTTCTGCCTCTGGCTCAGATCACAGATCTCAAGGTCCTGGGATCCAGTCCCACACTGGGCTCCCTGCTCAGCAGGGAGCCTGCTTCTCCCTCTGCCCCTCCTTCCACTCATGCTTGCTTGCTCGCTTACCCTCTCTCTCTCTAATAAATAATTAAAATCTTTTTTAAAAAAATATGTTGTGAGAATAAGCTGTGATTGATGCTTCTGAGATTTTTGCAAGAAACTGTCACTTTTTTCATTTGGTCACGAGTGGGTCATCCTGCACCTTGATGCTTTCTAGCATTGATAGGCTTAAAGAAATAAATCAGATTAGTCGCAAGCAAAGAAATACACATGTAAGTTCGGAAGTTCATAATTTGTCTTCACGTAGACTACATGGAAGAAAGATTCAAACACTTAAATCAACTTAATACATCCCTATAAGAAACTGGAATGGAATTATTAACAGAAAGGAATTATTTTATATAAAAAATTCTAGTTTGGTTAAAACATGCTGAGAAAAAAAAAGTGCTGAGAAAAAGTGCTTTATTCATTTTCTTAAATATACTATTCTTTCAGAATATTGGAAATGACCATTGCAACTCATCTGACCATGAATGTAAATGCCCTATGTGACTCTTTCCATGTATTTTTCAGTTTGATGTAGTGAAGAAATGGCTACTGGAACCAATTTTTTTATTAAAACATTTCTATATATTATATAATATATATAAATGCACAATGAATTTTCACAGACTGAACAGACATATATAACCAGCACTCAGTTCAAGAAACATTACCAGCATCCTACTGTCCCCCTTGTTCTCTGTTCCGGTCATTTCTTGCCCCTCTGCAAAGGTAACCACGATCCTAAATTTGGTACAGAGATCAGTGTGCATGCTTTTCTACTTTAAAGAAATGTAATCGCAGAGTACTTTTGTATCTGATTTCTTCTGCTCAACATTCTGTTTGAAAGATTCATCCACATAGTTGGGTAGAGTTGTAGAATATTCATTTTATTGCTGTATAATATTCCATTATATAAAAATACAATTTATTTAACCATCATATCGCTAATGGGCATTTATGCAGTTCCCAATTTGGGGCTAATACAAATGTGCTGTGAACATTCTGGATGCACTACCAGAATGTACGGTTACGCACACTTTAAGACATGTTCTTTAGGTGAACATGTGCTCAAGTATTTTGTTGGGTATATACTTAGGAGTCAAATTGTGAGGTCATAGAGTATGAAAACATTTAGCTCCCATAGTTCCTCCCAGTCTTCTAAAAGGTTATTCCACTCAACACTCTTACTAGAAATATTAGATAACTCTTGTTGCTTCACATCCTCACCACACTCAATACTGTCTGTTTTGCATTTAGGCCACTCTTGTGGGTATGTAGTAGTACCATATTATGGTTTTAGTGCGGATTTCTCTAATGACTAATAAAGTTGAGCCCCTTTCAATATGTTAATGGTCATTTAAATATCTCTTTATTAAGTCCCTATTGAAATCCTTTGCCTGTTTTTTCTATTGGGTTTTCAGAATTTTTCTTAATAATTTGTTAAGTTTATATTTTCTGAACACAGGTATTTTTTTTTCTTGGAGGAGGATAGTATTTATACTCTTGACAAACATTCACTTAACACATACAACGTGCTCGCAAGGCAGTGGTCTAAGTGCTTTACAAATATTAATGGTATCTTTTGATAAACAGAAGTGCTTAATATTAATGGAGTCCAATTTATCATTTTTGTGTTATGGTTAGAGCTTTACTGTACTGTTTGTTCTAAGGTCTCAAAGACATTCTCCCATATTTTTTCCTCTAAAAGCTTTACAGTTTTGCTTTTCACTTTTATATATCCAGTCTGGAACTGATTTTTGTAAATACAGTATGATATACAGGTTAAGACAGTCTTCTCTACAGGGATATAAATCATCTAGTGCCATTTATTGAAAAGCCTACTCTTTTCCATTGTATTGCGATGCCAACTTTGTCATGAATCAGATGAACCGTGTATGTATGGATCTGTTTCCGGACTATTTGTTCTACTGGTTGGTTCATATTTTCTTATGTCAAAATGCCTTAATTCAGTGTTTCTCAAACTTTCAAGTGCCTAAGAATAACGCAGAGAAATTGTTAAAACACAGACTCTTTGGCCTCAACCCCAGATATTCTGATTCAATAAGGGCTTGGGATGGAGCTGGACAAACTGCATTTCTAACAAGCTCCCAGGTGATGCTGATGCTGCAGTCCAAGGATCACAACATGATAAGCAATAATATAGTTAAACAATACACTTTTATAACAGGGCTTGCTCTCTGGCAATGTATATATGCCACCTCAGTACTTCATGCCTGCCTTAGCTATTCTTAGCCCTTCACATTTCCATATGAATTTTAAAGTAAGCTTGAGTTCCACAAAACCATAAAACAACAGCAACAACTACAAAAACAAAAAATCAAACTTGGGATTCTGTTAGGGATTGCATTGGTTATATAGGTTAACTTGAAAAGACCGGAAATTTTATATATTGAGTCTTCCACGAACACAGCAGATACTCCCATTTATTAAAGTCTTCATTGCTTTCTCTTATAATGTTTTGTAGATTTTAGTATAGAGGCCTTGTAAATGCTAAGATAGACTTATTTCTTGAAATTTCATATCTTTGACCTTTATTGTAGGTGCCACTTTTTTTTTCCTTTGTAATATTTTCTTAAATTGTGATAAAATACATATAACATAAAAATTATCATCTTAACCTTTTTTTAAGTAGGATCCATGCTCAGCACAGAGCCCAGCGCAGGGCTTGAACTCACAACCCTGAGATCAAGACCTGAGCTGAGATCAGATGCTTAACTGACTGAGCCACCCAGGCGCCCCTCCATCTTTTTTTTTTTTCCTAAGATTTATTCATTTATTTGAGAGAGAGAAAGAGAGCACGTAAGCAGGACAAGGATAAAGGAGAGGGAGAGGGAGAATCCTTAAGTAGATTCCCCACCAAGTGCAGAGCCCAACTCGGGGCTCGATCCCAGGACCCTGAGATCATGACCTGAGCAGAAATCCAGAGTCAGACACTTAACCAACTGAACCACCCAGGGGCCTCAAGGCAGCCCACCGCCTTCACCACTCTTTTAAGTATATAGTTCAGTTAAGCACATTTACATGGTTGCTCAACTAATCTCCAGGAATCTTTCCATCTTGCACCTGAAACCCTGTACCCATTAGACATCAATGCCCTAATACTCTCTGCCCCTGGCAACCACCATTCTACTTCTGTTTCTACGCATTTGACTATTCTAAGTACCTCAGGTAAGTGGAATCATACAGTTGTATATGCTATCTTTTTTTAAGTCCATTATTTTTATTTAAAGTCTGCTAACTCGAGTAATTTGATGAAATATTGCTTCACGCAAGTATGACTGCTGACTAAAAATCCAGCTTAAAAAAAAGAGGGGGGAACACCTGGTGGCCCAGTCAGTTAAGCGTCTGCCTTCAGCTCAGGTCTTGATCTCAGGGCCCTGGGATAGAGTCCCGCATCAGACTCCTTGCTCAGCAGGGAAGTCTGCTTCTCCCTCACCCTGCCGCTCCCCCAGCTTATGCGCTCTCTCCCTCTCTCTCTGACAAATAAATAAATAAAATATTAAAAAAAAAAAAAAAGAATGCTGTGTCACTTGCAGCCATACACTTGTCTATGAGATGGAATTCTCACCACTTTCACACTTCAGGGCAAAGCTCAGAAACCACCTAAATGTACGTGATAACATTTGTGCAACTGTCTGAAGAAAAGTTCTCTCATTTCTCAACTCTCATTGACCAGAATCTAGGAGAGGCAATTCACTGATACAGTAAGCTTTCATAAGTGTATAATATTCATATACCTTAAAATATTACTTATTAATAACATTACTTACTAATATTTATATTGTAAATTTATAATATATACTCTAAATATTATTACTATGAAAGTTGAGATAAACTCTAGTAATATCTCTCTTACTTATAGTTACGTTTTATAAGTTAAAGAATCAATCCACTTCAGCAAGTGTTGACAAAAAGATACTTTGAGAGCAAAAGGAAGACCGCTCGGCATGCCTCTGCAGGAACTTATCACTTCAAGATACGCCCCCTGGGCTGGTGCTCTGACTCTTAACTAAAAAAAGAACTGTAATAATCTAACATCTGAGCAAACTCAGTTAACTGAAATGAAATAGCCAATGAATACCACTGTAACTCACACTAAAAAGTAAATTTTAATATTATGATACGCTACATATGTAGGCATTATTTTATGTAGCTAACAATTCCAATACATGAAACATTGCCCTCATTCCCAGAGCAGCAAAGAAAATTCTGTAACACCCTCAAAGAAAATCTGGAGTGTTGTTTCTATTAAAAACAAATTTTCTTTTCACTCTTATCACTGCACGTTTCCAATAATCTTCTTCCAGAGGTCACTGGGATCCTTTATATGACAGCCAGCCAGTCTGCTCCTTTAAAGGTGAAGGAAGGGGCTTTCAGATAGCTGCTTTTCCGCACATAAATCAAAGCCAACTCAGACCTACCTCTCTTTGTGTTTGGCTATACTCAAGCCAAATCAGATGATGCCTACCCAGGTCAGGCTGACCTTACAACACAAGGAACAAAGAAATACTATAAAAAGCAGAACTATTCCCCCTTCTTAATGAACTATTTAAAAAAGCATCCATTGTTAAAATCTGTATCAAATGACAATAAGCTTAAAATTCCTAATTTAAACTATAAATTATCCCCAGGAGAACAGCAGTCCAAATTCCCAGGCCTTGCTCGGCAGACCATTTAAAATCTGTCGGGAATCTGTTTTCCCCTAAGTCTCACTATTGCCCTAACCAAATCCTCTAACCCAGCTAACTGAACCCAGTACAAACACACTTCCCCTTTGCTCTTGCTATCACTCCATCTAAACCCCATCTGTCTTTCAAGGCCTGATTCAAATCCTCCCTTAGTGAACAAAGCCTTCTTTGCTGTCTTAAACATTTTCTTCTTTTCTGAGCAGTTAGGGGATTCATTTATCTGTGCTATCAATTTGAAGTTTAAACTGCCTGGTATTACCAATTACACTGCCCTAAGTTTATCTGATGTGAGCTAAATTAAAAATTCCACAAAGGCAAGTCCTGTGTTTTATATCTTTATTTCTTCCACACTATCTAGGAGCATGCTTGGCAAATCCTGAGATTCCAAATCTCCTGTCATTACAACACTTTCAAAGCTCTGTCTCTGCTCTGCAGAAAGCAGACACCAGAGAGAGATCAAGCTGCTGGTCATCTGTCTGCCTAAAAAATAAATAAATAAATGAATGAATGAATGAATGAATGCCTTCTACATTCTGGAGATGCCGGTTCGTCAGCACTACCAGATGCACCTTTCACACCGTCATGCGAAACAGATCTATTTAAATAAAACATATAAACTATTTTAAAGCTGAATTTTTCATCCTTGAACACCATGTTAGTTCATAACGTCAAAAAGCCCAAGAGCTTTCTTTAGCTTCACTGATGGCCAAAAGCAGAAGCACAAAGCCATAGGCTGGAACAAGACGCCTTAATATCAACTGTATTACCAACTTAGCTGTAAGTCCTATATATTTCTGTATTTGGGGCTTTTCTTTTTTAAGGTTTTTTCCTCTACCTTCTATGAATGTTCTCTATCATCACTGATTCTGCTTCTCACCAGCCAAATGAATGACAGTAAGATTCACTTTACTTTTCTTAAATTTTTTTTTAAAGATTTTATTTATTTGACGGAGAGACAGCCAGCGAGAGAGGAGCGCAAGCAGGGGGAGTGGGAGAGGAAGAAGCAGGCTCCCAGCGGAGGAGTCCGATGCGGGGCTCGATCCCAGGACTCTGGGATCACGCCCTGAGCCTAAGGCAGACGCTTAACGACTGAGCCACCCAGCCGCCCCAAGATGCACTTTAAAATTAAAATGTATGCAGTCAGAACTGTTTGTTCTTTAAAAAGGTTTATCAAATAAAATTTCAATGATCTTGCCATGCTCAAAATAGTTTTTAGGCTTCATTTTTTTATTATTTGATATATAAAGAGGATTATAAGTAACTAAGTTTAAGTTATAAAGTATAATCATATAAACACCTGTGACTCTGGGACTAGTTTTTTTAACTTATTATATTTATAAACTCATCCATGTTGTTGCTTATAGCCATAGTTCATTTATTTTCACTTTACTGTTGTATATTTCATAACTGTGATATAAAACATCACAATATATCTATCCTTACCCTGTCAACAACATGTAGGTTGCTTCCAGTTTCTCTGCCATGATGCTATTATGAGACATTCACACATATGTCTACTGATGCAGATGCAAGAGTTTCTTAGGTATACTTCTAAGACTGCAATTTCTGAAACACCTGTTATACACAACTTCTTAGTGTTTTACAACCTCTCTCTTGTGTGGAAAAGCACAGGCTGCATTTTTTCTATTCTGGTTTTTAATTTCAAATTATTTCTGGAGCACCTGGGTGGCTCTGTGAGCAAAGCATCTGACTCTTGATTTTGGCTCAGGTCATGATCTCAGGGTTGTGAGATCAAGCCCCCTGTTGGGCTCACACTGGGCATAGAGACGGCTCAAGGTTTTCTCTCCCTCTTCCTTTGCCCCTCCCCCACACAGCTCCTGCACACGCGTACGCACACTCTCACTCTCTTAAAAAAAAAAATCTAAAAGTTACATTTCCCCTCCCAAATCATAAAAGTCTAATAACAAAAGTTTATAAGCTACCTTTTGATTATTGCATGCTTTATTTCTTTAAACATCCCATATATAGCTGGTCTATCTTATGAATCAGAAAACTGTTGTCTTTGTTGACTCAGTCATGATGGCTTGCCTTCTCTTCTCTCTGCTGATCTTTGTGAGCTCACTGCTCAGTTTTAATTTAGGACTGTTGATGTTTTCCTCCAGAGAAATTGCTTTCTGCTGCCACAGCAGCTGCACCATGAATTCAGGATTCCTTCAGACTTGCTTGAGGGTCTTGGCTTAGTAGAAAGTTCTTGAAAGTGCTAGTAGGTCAGTTAATTCCATCCCTCACAGCTGACTCTGATCTTTGATCACGGGAGCTTCTGGTCTCTGGTCCATGAGTCCCCCTTCTTTACGTCAACCTATGTGTTGGGTTTACTTTGTAATGCCTCCCTGTTTCCTTCACTACTAAAGACAGTATGGGACAAGCCACAAGGAGGAACCCAGTAAGAGACACAGGCAGGTTGAGAGAAATTTAATGGTGGTCTGAACACGTCCCAGAGAGCATGGTTTTATCTTCAACCCCAAATAAGAATGGTTAGCTAGCCATGAGGCAGTGATGGGCTTTGCTCGTTTTCTGTATAGTTTTGTGCCAGAGGATTTTTTCCTTTAACTTTTTATTTTCAGATTTATTTTTCCCCTTCAGAAAAATTCAAGGGTAATACAAAGAATTCCTTTATACTCTTCAACCAAGTTAACTGTGCCACACAACCAACAGTTTAATCTCCAGGCCTAATATAGATTCTACTAAAAAGGGCATTTACAGACTTAAAATAATTAAAGTCTAATTAGCTGTATTTTTATATCCATTAACACAAGAAGTTGCTTGAAATCCTGTATTCATACCTCACTGTGTTTTAGAAGATGTCAATTACCTATGATAGTGTTATACACAAGTTTTCCTGCCTCATGAATTCTTAAGGTTTTACATTCATCTTAGCTATCTTTCTGTTTGTTGTTTCTGGTGACTCTCAATCATGAGGGCATATAATTCAACTCAAGACAACAATGACCTGTGTTAGATGCTAAAGGTCAAAATTACTGCAAGTGGTGCTCTAAACAGTATATTCCTCCACCTGAATTTGGGGTTCCTTTTGAACAGAGGTTTCCAATAATATTTGAGGAAAACTAGCCTGTTTTGCCTTTTTTAAAAAAAAAAGTAAACTTCATATTAAATGTGGATACCGAGCAACATCCTTTTCTTCTGCTACATTCTTTCCGCTTAACACATCAGTTAGGCTGTATTTCATGTTATGCTTCTGAAATTGATGACAAGGACTAATCTACACTGAAACCAAAATCTATCTTCATAAACTCATCAATCTTAAATATTATAGCTCTAAATAACACCTATGCATTTTCCCTTTTAGGTTATTCTTAATGACTTTATTGAAATATAAGACACGTACAACAAAATAAACCCATATTTAGTGTAGAATTTGCTGTTTTCGCAAATGTATACACCTATGTAACCACCATGAAAATCAAGATCTATAAATTTCTATCAGCCCAAAAAGTTCCCTGAAATCAATCTGTGATCTGTTCTCTGTCTTTATGATTTAGTTTTATCTATTCTAGAATTCCAACTAAATGCAGTCAGGCTTCTTTAACTCAAAATTATGTTTTTCAGGTTCACCCACACTGTTGAGTGTATCAGCACTTCATTTCTTTTTCTCGCTTAGTATCATTTATTTGGCTGGATGTACTGTACTTTATCACTCACTTGTTGATGAACATTTGGGTTTTTTCCAGTTTTAAGCTATAATGAATTAAACAGCTATGAACATTTGTATATATGTCTTTGTAGAGACATATATTTTCATTTCTCATAGATAAATACCTCGAGGTAGCACTGATGATTAATTCTATGAGAAAATACCAAACCGTGTTCCAAAGTGCTTGTACCATTTTGCGTTACATTACATTACAATGGGTAAGAGTTCCAACTACCCCACACAGTATTAAGTCTTTTAAGTGGTGTATAGTGGTGTCTTGTAGTTTTAAAATGCATTTTCCCAATGACTACTGGTATTAAGCACTGTTCATATTCTTGTTGGTCATTCATATATCTCTGGTGGAAGATTTGTTCAAATCTTTTCTCCATTTTTTTTTAAAGATTTTATTTATTTGACAGAGAGAGAGACAGCCAGCGAGAGAGGGAACACAGGTAGGGGGAGTGAGAGAGGAAGAAGCAGGCTCCCAGCAGAGGAGCCTGATGTGGGGCTCAATCCCAGGACTCTGGGATCACGCCCTGAGCCAAAAGGCAGATGCTTAACAAATGAGCCACCCAGGCACCCCTTCTTCTCCATTTTTAATTGGTTTGTCCTATTATTTTTGAGTTGGAAGAGGTCTTTATTTATTCTGAAAAAAAATCCTTTGTGAGATGCATGTACTGTGAATATTTGCTCAGTCTATTCTT
This sequence comes from Ailuropoda melanoleuca, assembly GCF_002007445.2. Lineage (NCBI taxonomy): Eukaryota > Metazoa > Chordata > Mammalia > Carnivora > Ursidae > Ailuropoda > Ailuropoda melanoleuca. The sequence goes on from NC_048221.1 coordinate 118,736,203, forward strand.
GTCTTTTCATTTTCGTAATGATGTCTTTCAAAAGGCAGATTTTAACTTTAATGCAGTCCAATATATCTTTTTTTTTTTTAAAGATTTTATTTATTTATTCGACAGAGATAGAGACCAGCGAGAGAGGGAACACAAGCAGGGGGAGTGGGAGAGGAAGAAGCAGGCTCATAGCAGAGGAGCCTGACGTGGGGCTCGATCCCATAACGCCGGGATCACGCCCTGAGCCGAAGGCAGATGCTTAACCGCTGTGCCACCCAGGCGCCCCCCAATATATCTTTTAATCCAGTTTCCCTATTATGGTTCATGTACTTAGTGTCCTAGCTGAAAATTGCTCATTACCCCAATGTTACACAATTTTTGCCTTAAGGAAATGTAGGAGATTTAGGTCAATGACTGACTTTTATATATAAATTCCTTTGTAATTTCTTTATTGATCCACAGACTAAATATGTTAATTATTTGGTTTCCAAATATTTGGAATTTTTCTAGATATCTAATAGTTATTTACGTAAATTAATTCCACTGTGGAAAGAGAGTATATTCATACAATGCCCTTTTTTTTTACTGAGAGTTATTTAACTGGCCCAGTATATGGTCTTGCTGAACATACCACATGCACTTGAAAAAACCATGTATTCTGGGGTGCCTGGGTGGCTCAGTCGTTAAGCGTCTGCCTTCGGCTCAGGGTGTGATCCTGGCGTTATGGGATCGAGCCCCACATCAGGCTCCTCTGCTGGAAGCCTGTTTCTTCCTCCCACTCCCCCTGCTTGTGTTCCCTCTCTCGCTGGCTATCTCTCTGTCAAATAAATAAATAAAATCTTAAAAAAAAAAAAACCATGTATTCTGAATGTATTTTTCTATAAATATTAATTAGGTCAAGTAGGTTGACAGTATTGTCCAAATTATCTATGTATTTACTCAGTGTTATTTTCTAGTTGTTCTATCAATTGCTGAGAGAGAAATATTAGTATCTCCAAATATGATTGTGACATTGTCTATTTTGCATTTTAATTCTGTCAATTTTTGCTTCATATGTTGTGTAGCTGTTATTAGGCATTATACATTTATGATTGTTATGTCTTGCTGGTAAATTTTCCCATTATTATTATGAAATAGCCCTCTCTGTCTCTGGAAATATTCTTTGTAATGAAGCCCATTTCATTTGATATTAATTTAGCAAATCCAAACTTAATCATACTTAATGATACTTAATGTGTGCATGGGATAATATTTTCTACCCATTTATTTTCAATCTGAGTCTTTATATTTAAAATACAACTCTTAGAACATACAGTTGTGTCTTGTTGTTTTTTTGTTTTCCATTCTGACGATCTTTGACTTTTAGCTGGAGTAACCGTTAACATTTAATATAATTAGAGATATGGTTGAATGTATTTCTTATCCTATTGTACTGCCATTCCTGCCTTCATTTTGAGTTATTTGAATATATTTTAGATTGCCATTTTACCTTATCTTTGGAGTTTCAGCTAGATGCTTTTGCATTTTTTTAATAATTTGTTTTATTGGGATATTGGGACACCTGGGTGGCTCAGCTGGTTGGGCATTTGCCTCTGATCATGATCCCAGGGTCCTGGGATTGAGTCCTGCGTCAGGCAAAGGGAGAAGCAGGCTCCCCATTGAGCAAGGAACCCGATGTGGGGCTCGATCCCAGGACCCTGGATCATGACCTGAGTCAAAGGCTGATGCTTAACCAACTGAGCCACCCAAGCGCCCCTGTGTTGAACCTTTTTATACTATCCCACATGGCCAAGTGGCTTGTTCATTATTTTTATCTTTCTTGCCTCTCTGTTCTTCATAGGCTTGCTTCTATTGATCTATCTTCACATTCTTTAACTCTTTCTTGTATCATCTCCATTCAATTGTAAATCCCAGCCAGATAATTTTTATTTTACATAATGTATGTTCAGTTTTAAGATTTCCCTGTGGTTCTTTATACTTTCCATTGTTCTCTACAAACACTTCCTTGTGACCATTAAGAACATTTTTCCTTTATGTCACAGTATAATTAAAGAAATTTCTTTAATCCTTGTCTGTTAATTCCAACATCTAGGTCATGTTGGAGTTGGTCTCCATTGACTGTCTTTTCTCTAATGAGTTGCTCACATTTTCTTCATTCTTCATTTGCTGAACGATTTTGGATGATATCCTACATATCGTGAATGTTATACTCTTGGTTATGATTTTGGTTGTACTGTTACAAAGTGTTGGCTTTTTATGTTTTAACACAGAACACGTTTGACTGAACATGTACACATAGTCTCTTGGGTGGCTGCTCAGAATCTCATCTGAGCTCCTTTGTCCTTAGCTGAGCTGCTAAGAGTGTGCCCTACACATGTGTGGCTCAAAGGTGAGCCAGACTTAAACAACGTTTAAATACAGAATGTAAGAATCCTCATCTGTGACTCTCTCCTTTATGAAATATTCTTCCTCACATTCCAGCAGCCATGGTAGCCCCAATCTCTGTCCTCAGAAAGACTGTTGAATTGCTTTCAGAGTTTTACCTTCCTTGCAAGTAAGACACTGAGATTTAGCCACAGGATAGAAACAGGAAAACCACCAATGTCATTCTCTTCTTCCAAGCAAAACATAAATCTCCAGAATCTTTCTGCATTTTGTCTATAGTTTGTCATTTTATCTGCAGAAGGATGGTTCCAATCAGAGCTTACTTGGCCATCACAGAAGCAGAAGTCTTCCAAATAAATTTTAGAATCAGCTTGTTGACTTCTGCAAAGAAAAAAAGTCTACTGGGAATCTGATCACTATTAGATTTAACTTATAGCTCAATTTTGGGAGAACTGTCAATTCAACAATACTGAGTCTCCCAATCCATTAATATTGTAAATTTTCCATTTATTTAGATCTTCTTTAATTTCTCTCAGCATTATGTCATTTTCAGTATACAGGTCTTACACTTCAGTTAAATTTATCACTAAACATTTGATATCTTATGCTACTCTAAATAGTTTTAAAATGTCTTTCCCAATTATTCATTGCTAGGAATATGTAAACACAACTGATTTTTTTAACGACTTTATTTATTTATTTATTTATTTGCGAGAGATTGAGAGACAGAGCACATGAGAGAGAGCATGAGTTGGGGGGGCAAAGGGACATGGAGAAGCAGACTCCAACTGAGCAGGGAGCCTAACATGGGGCTGAATCCCAGGACCCTGGGATCATGACCTGAGCTGAAGGCAGAAGATTAACCAACTGAGCCACTCAGGCACCCGCGACTGATTTTTTTTTTTTTTAATTGACCTTGTATTCTTCTCAGGCCTTTCCTATTACTTCCAGTAGCTTTCATGTCAATTCTTTAGGGTTACCTATGTATATAATTGTGTTATCTATGCATACTGATAGTTTTGTATCTTCCTTTCCAATCCACATACCTTTTGCATCTTCTTCATGTGTTCCTGCACTATCTGGGATTTCCAATTCAATGGAAAACTGAAGTGCCATTTTTCTGATCTTAAGAAGAGACTGTTTTTTGTCAATAATGATTTTAATTAGAGATTCTTCGTTGATGTCCTTTACCAGGTTGACATTCCCTTCTACTCCTAGTTTACTAAGAATTAACAATATAATATATATACATACATACTTTATATTATAAAGTAAAATTATAATATAAAGTTTGTTGAATTTTTTTAAAATGCTTTTCTGCTTCTACTAAGATAATCATTTGGCTTTTCCCTTTTACTATACTAATAAGATGAATTGCATTGATTGTTTCATATTAATCCAATTTTGCACTTTTGAGACAAACACTATTTGGTCATGACTTATTATCCTTTTTTGCACTGCTGCTTCATATATTTTGTTTTTGTAGTTGCTTACAGTAAAAGTTCGAAGTCAGTACCAGTGACTCCAACGTGGCTCGAAGTAAACCCACAAATAAGTATTAACCTTAAGCCATGGTTAACAGTGAAGAAAGAAGTCTAGCAGTTACCAAAGTAGATGTGGTAAGAAAAGAGCCTTGATCCCACTAATCCCATTACTCATTCTGTCTATTCCTTAAGTAAGATATATACAAGGAACTCAGACTACAGTCAAAAAATATTTAATAATCCTCTGTTTAATAACAGTTAACCTATGAACTGATACAAAAACTAGAGCATGCCTATCCCTTACTTCTTTAAAAGTTACCAACTTAAAATCCAGAGATCGCTACAACATTCATTATCAATACATGCCTATTAAATTAAAATGTACAAGTAACATTTTGAGAAACAAGTATTCAAACCAGAAAGAAAATCAAAATCCTGAGCTACAACTGCTTAATATATGTCATCATGTAATGTTAACACAAACTATCACAAGTATCCCGGCTATCCCTCAAAGTTCTATTGCCTATCTTAGAAAATTAAGAAGTAAGTATGCCCTAAAAGAAAAACAGGCAATCACTTTAATCCATAAAAATGGTTTGCAAACTACACTATGTTCATAAGTAAGTGTTTACTAAATAGCTTTAAAATTAACAGCAGAAAGAGAAAATATATACAATATAATGTACAACTTCCAAAGGTCTTTTTCCTTTTTTCATTTACAGAGACCTTGGGGCTTCAGGCAGACACTCAGAAGGCAGGCTGCCAGTATCAATTCACACTTAAGCAAAACTTCTGCCAATGAAAACTGAAACACCTGTATGAATTAACTAAATTGTTCCCATTTTCAACAATGAAAGGAAATTAAAAGCATTACTGAATGTCACTGACTTGGCCCTGAAAGGAAATAACGTAGATAACAGCTAATTTTAAATTATCAAGCCGATACAACATAAATGGCTCTCTAAAACAATATGGGTTATTTTTACTATGAGTCATTCAGTTTTCCTGAAATGTGTGGATCAAATATCTCAGGAACAGCACTACATTATGACAACCTTAAAAAAATAAAGTGTTCCTTTTAGGATAAGCTTCTGACATTGCTGAATGAAAACATTCTCTCAACATATCTCACATACATTTCAACATGCTACACCAACAGGAAAACACTTCTTAAAATTTCTCCAAAAAAGATTTTTTACCATTTTAGTCAAGTTTAAGACAGTTCACTAAAACTGAACAAAATTCAGGAATAATGAGCCATTCATTTGTTTATTCAATATTTAACAAATACCCAGTAACTATGGTTCCCGTCCCTTCAAGTGCTTATAATCCACTGGTAGGAGTACGAAGACTTGTATTACTCTTGTTCTTCTATTAACAAAAGACACTTCCTAGTCTCAATAGTTGATACCCCCAGTTCCAGGCCACCACACCGCGCCACAGAAGGTAAATGGCTGCCCAGCAGGAAAAAGTATGCTGTTTCTTTCTTCTCCACTCCCTTCTCTCCCATGTCTACAGCCAATTTCAAACAGGTCTTATCCACTTAGGAATTCTTACTCCTTGAAAACAGAATGCTCTCCTACAAACCTGTGATCAGATGGCCCCGCTCATCCCCTAATGCTACAGGTGCACCAGCTCTACCTACCCAAAGGTACTTTCAGGACATTCTCAAATTTGATCCTCAAAGCAAGTTTTCAGGGCTGAGGAAGGGGCACATCCCCCACTTCCCTCATTACACAGAAGAAGAAGAAGAAAAAACAAGCGGTGATTCTTCACATCACATAACACTACCTAAAATTATAAAACCAAGTGGAGCAATGCAGCATCACGTTATAGGACAGACATAAATCCTCTCCAGGGTTCAAGGATATCTCATTCATTCTCTTCTGCATCCATTTATTGAGCAACAACTATGACTGAAGCATTGGAGCACTATCCTGGGCCTTGTACAAGACCCAGAGAAGAAGAGCCCAGCCCCTGAAATGGGGCGTTTATAGTCTTGTGGGAGAGAGAAGACATATACATACATAACATAAGCCTAAATATAATCCCTGTTAAAAGAAAGGCACAGAAAGGAGTTCAAGAGTTCAGAAGAAGGATAGCACCTAGAAGTCTTTCCTTTTGCCTTAAATACTCTTTTGGAGTAATAGATAAAGGATATTTATATACAGGATATTCAATTATATAGGATATAAATCTCAATGGAATTCTTCATTGAGACGAGGGGCCACTTCTAATTCATCTTATTATCTACTTCAGTATCGTGTACAAAAAAGGGATATCAGGAAGGACCGATAAATGCAAGGATGAGCTGACAAGGGCTCATCTGGATTTTTCTAGTGTAGTCTGTACGCTTCCTTTGGGATCAACAAAAGATGGGGGTGGTGCAGATCACAAAGTATCCTTGGGGCTCCAAAAAGCTCTCCTCACGTGTAAGTTCCTTGTTCTACTTCTTATGAATTAAAGATTTCCTTGGAATTAAAAAACTCATCCCCTTAGAAGACTCAGGCCTGGCACTACACATCACTGTAATCAAACACCTTTCCTCCAAAGAGATCAGTCCTCAGGTCAGTTCTGACTTGGACGAGAGTCAGAGGAGGACAGAGAGCAAAAAAAATGATGTATTACAAAGCCCTTGGCGGAAAAGTATGGAACTCAAATTTATGACCTTCATTGCAAGTTAGGAGAGAGGAGTTACCCACCCCAGAGGTTACCAGAGTTAATTACTTCAGAAGTACTTCATAGTAGAGAGGACTAAGAAGGGGGTGGGGCGTGAGGCACTGGGGTAGGGGATAGGAAAGGCAAATAATGAGAGACTAAGAGGCTCAACTCTAGGAAACAAACGGTTGCTGGAGGGGAGGTGGATGGGGGGATGAGGTAACTGGGTGATGGCCATTAAGGAGGGCACTCAAAGTAATGAGCACTGGGTGTTGTATGCAACTGACGAATCACTAAATTCTACCTCTGAAACTAATAATTCAGTGCATGTTAATTAAGTTGAATTTAAATTTAAAAAATTAAAAATAATTATAAAAAAGAAAAAATGAAAAAAAAGAAACAAAAAAAAAAGGAAAAGTTTTTTTAAAAAAGGAAGAAATACAACCCCACCAACCGGAAATGTTAAAAAAATTTAACTGCCTGAATATAGAATATTTTAGTGTCTTTTTAGGGTAACTATGGATAATACATATACCTTGATAAACTGCTAAGACTAGTCCCAAGAAAATGTTATTACTGACCTCCTCCCCATGAGAGGCCAGCAGCAACACTTCCTAGCACATGTTACATCCTGTTTACCCCAGTCATCAGAAGAAACCCAAGCATCCTGGTCACATTCGTCAACTAGGACCTTGTCCCCATCCAGCTCTGTACTTTCCTACAGTAACTCAAACTCACCACCATGCCAGACCCTCCACATCCTTCACACTGAGATCCCCCCACACCTTGTCTAAAACAGCCATCCCCGTGCCATTTGTATTCCCTTACCCAGCTCTATATGTCTCCAGAGCACATCTGTTAAGTATATTATTTCTCTCTTGGTATGCTGTGTATTGTCCCCACGAGAATGTAAATCGATGTAAACGCCAAGAGGGAAAAGACTCTGTTGACACTGTATCCCCAATGACTAGCACAATGCTTGACATAAATTCAGTATTCAATAGAGATTAGCTGAATAAATAGGAAATACAGAATAATTTCTTAAATTAATCTTTTAAAAAATGTTTAACACTTTACTTGTCAAATTCTTTATAGCATATGTAATGAATAAACAGGGACATTTCCACATAGTTACCTAAACACAGATATGCTACCATCAGAAACACCAAAGATTTCTAAGATCCTCAAGTGAGAAAATGAAACATGCACCCAGAGGACTCAAGGGATTAACATCCTACTGGCTCTAAAACCATAGGCAGGAAATAGTAACTTGAAAAATGTATATTACAATACAAAGTAAGGTAGCTTTTCTACAAGATAAAAATACTTAATTTTTGCCTTATCTGAAAAATAACAAGGAAAGAAAACATCAGAATTCTCTCTTGATTTTAACTATGATAATAAAAATGTCCTTGAAAAAAAGTATCTTAAGCAACTTGTGCTCATCAAAGACGTGCGTTATCTTTTCATCCATAAAGCTAAGAAGATACTGACTGACCCTTTGGTCTGTGACTTTTCTGTTCTTGAAAAGCCTTCTTTGAGCTCAAATCCTCACACATCTATTGATCTTTCCTTTTCACTGCCATTCTTCTCGGACTGTGGTATTTATCAACTTTATTTTCTTATACCTCATTCCCTCCTTAATTCCCTGTAATGAGTTGACTACACCATACTCCACCGAAACTGTCCTAGAGATAAGCAGCGCACTCCCGATTATCAGTGCCCACAGCCTTTCTGAGCGCGGTTCTATAGTGCGGAACGCTAACGAGCACCTCATGCTCCTGACATGCCTCCTTCCTCGGCCTCTATAACCCACGCCCTCCTGCTTCTGGTCCTCACTCTCTGACATCCTCTTTCTCGTCCCATCCATGTAGGCATCGCCCTCAGCTTTAGACGAAAGAGATGCACACTATAGCGGCTCTGGAGTGAGGAGTCAGACTCATGCTCTGTTGCTTCATTTACTCATTGAACATTTATGGAGCACCTATTAGGCCCTGGGATCTAACAATGAACAAGAAATAGTTGGCCACTGCCCTCAAATCCAAGCAAGTACAAAGAAAAATGCTTATGCTTACATCAACAGCATGATATATGCAGTTTGGAAACTAAACTGGAAACTAAATGGTGAGGTTTTTTTTCTCCTTAATTTCCTTAAGTGGCAGTGTCTCAACATGAGCAATCTGAGGCAAGAATAGATCAGAAGCAACAGAATGTGCAAGGAAAAACACGAAATGGAAAGGACAAGACATTACTCACTGATGTAAATGCCAGCAGCTCCTCTTCAGTTAACTTATGCACTGGGTTATTCTTTTGGAAATTTGTGCTTTAAATTAAAAAAAAAAAAGTAAATTAATTCTAAAATGCATGTTGCAATTAATGAAATATAATTTTTAAAAAGGCAGCATAAACTTTATTTCAAAGTATGTATTTTAATACTACTGCCTTATATGCAAATGTAGATATGAGTTCACCAAAGATAAGCATGACAATAAATAATGTAATAAGTAAGTAAGTAATAAAATGTACAAATAGGGGCACCTGGGTGGAGCATTCAGTTAAGTGCCCAACTCTTGGTTTCAGCTCAGGTCGTGATCTCTGGGTCATGAGATCGAGTCTTGCATTGGGCTCCGCACTCAGTGCAGAGTCTACTTGGGTTTCTCTCTCCGTCTCCCTGTCCCTCCCCCACTCCCCTCCAAAATAAATAAATAAATAAAGTCTTTTTTAAAATGCTGACAAAATGTGATTGGTATACTAAATATCAACATAATTTATTGTACTAGGAGAAAGAAATCCAATCTGTGCCACTTCACAAAGAAAATGAAAAGAATTAACATGGCACCAGCTCCTATTTATCAAACTCATGCCAAAAGAATTAAAATATTCCCATTTTAACCATTAGGCAAAAATTAAGAGGTTGTCAAAGAAGCAAAGCAGTGGGAATTCTTAGACCCTGCTGATCCAAGTATAATTTGATAGGATGATTTTGTTAAACGATTTAGCACTATCCTGTAAAGTGAACCTTTATATATCCTTAGCTCAATAATTCCATAGAGCCCAGAGAAATTTCTGAACAGGTGTACCAGGAATCGTATACACAAATATCCATAGTAATATTGTGTATAACAGGAAAAAATCTTGAAATGATCCCAATGTCCAAAAGGAGACTGATAAACTGAGAAATAGTCACCCAATGGGATGCTATAATCCCAAGTAAATTGTAGCTACATATAAAACATGAATGAACCATAAAAACATAATAATGAGAGAAAAAAACAATCACAGAACAATCACAGAAAACTATATAACAGTAAGATACCACTTTTATAAAGCTCAGAGAAAAACTCAAATGAAACAATTGACTTAGAAGTATAAAAACATGTGAGTAAATGTATTTTTTTGAAAAGGCAAGAAAATGACAAGTAGAATTCAGGATAGTGGTTACCTTTTTCTTAAATTCAAGTATAATTAACATACAGTGTTATGTAAGTTTCAGGTACACAATATAATGATGCAACAATTCTATATATTTCTCAGGGCTCAACGTAAGTCTACTCTTAATCCCCTTTATTATTTTACCCACCCCCCCAACTCCCAACCCCTCTGGCAACCACCAGTTTGTTCTCTGTATTTAAGAGTCTGTTTTTTTTGTCTTTTTTTCCCTAGCCCCACTGTTTCACCAATCCATCATCTACAAGAATTCACTTTCTCTGTGTTTCCTTTCTATACTAACCCAGCCCACTACAATGTCCAAGTCACTTCTCTGTAGGGATAATGGCCATGGGCATTAGGTCATGATCTCCAGGTCTTGGGATAGAGCCTCACAGCTGGCTCCCTGCTCAGCAGGGAGTCTGCTTCTCTCTCTGCTTCTCCCTCTGCCTCTCCCTGCTACTCGCATGCTCTCTCTCTCTCAAATGAATAAATAAAATCTTAAGGAAAAAAGAAAAAGAATTCTATCCTTTGGAAGATAAATATCCTCAAAGTCAAAATATTATCATTCTCAACTCTCCTAAATACTTTATTAAAATTTATTCCTAGGGGCACCTGGGTGGCACAGCGGTTAAGCGTCTGCCTTCGGCTCAGGGCGTGATCCCAGCGTTATGGGATCAAGCCCCACATCAGGTTGCTCTGCTGTGAGCCTGCCTCTTCCTCTCCCACTCCCCCTGCTTGTGTTCCCTCTCTCACTGGCTGTCTCTATCTCTGTCGAATAAATAAATAAAACCTTAAAAAAAAAAGTTTATTCCTAGCTAAGGCTAATCAAAGAAATTTTGCTTATGAAGGAAAGAGAAGGTGAAGTATACTAACTCAAAGGAGATACCTGAGATTGCTAATCTCTAACCGTTTACTTAGTTGCCCAGTGGAGAGCACTGGTGGTGTAGTGGTAATTGGTTGCCCCATTATTCTTGATCCTTGTAGGCATTATAAGATTCCCTATTCATCCAGAACTTGGGGCACCTCCTGGAATAAAGTTTTTCTCAACACAATAAAACCAATATGCAAAGTGTTCAAAGTAACCAAGTACTGACTTACCAGATTCCAAGGATAACAGCAAGCTCTTCAGCGCACAGGTCAGGCATCTGGAACTGTTCACAATCTGCTAACTTTATCTCATTTAGAACAGTATCATCATTGAGCTCAAGATTCTGGTGCAATACAAAATAAAATATTTAGACCAAAAATTAAATTTGATTCATTCACCACACTGTATGCAACTGATTACTAAGGAGGGATAATTCACCTTTTTGTTTAAAGATTATACAATGTCTACATACGGTCAATAGGCTGTTTCCTGTGAAACACATATTTGGGGAAAATTTACTGGGTACAAACGGAGGACATGCCATCTATACTTCAGGAATGCACTGACAATATCAATAATAGGGAATAAGAGCTATCATTCAGTGACCCCAGTATGCAAAAGCCCCTCTACTGTTGCATCAGGATTTAAAATCAGATCTTGCCACTCTGCTCTAAGTTCTAATCTAAAATATCAATTCCCAACTCTTGTTTCTCAACAGGATCTAGAATAGCCAAAACAATTTGGAAAAGAATAAAATCTGAGGACTTAGGGGACTTGATAGAGTACCTGATTTCAAGAAATACTACAAAGCCAAGACAGTGTGGTACTGGCATGAAGACAGATGTACAGATGAATGGACTAGAATAGTCCACAATTTTAGACCCACATATGGTCAACTGACTTTCAACAAAGGAAAGTCTCTTCAATAAATGATGGTGGAACAACTGGTTAGCCATTTGAAAAAAAATGACCCTTCACCCTTATCTCATACCATACACAAAAATTAAATCAAAATTGATCACAGAACTTAATGTAGAAGCTAATACTAAAAAACTTCTAGGAGAAAAGCTTTGCAACTCTGGGCTAGATAGGCAGTCCTTAATTAGGACACAAAATACCTGAACCAGCAGAGAAAAAACTTTTTAAATTGATCTTCATCAAATTAAATACTTCTGTTCTTTGAAAACATTGTTAAGAAAATGAAAAGCCAAGCTACAGACTCAGAAAATATATTCATAAAACAAATATCTGAAAAGGGACTTGTATTCAGAATATGGAGAACTCTTACAACTCAGTAAGAAGATAAACAACCCAATATAAAAGCGGACAATAGATTTGTACAGGTACTTCATTAAAAAAATATACAACTGGCCAATAAGCACACAAAAAGGTCCTTGACAACAGTAGTCAATAGGAAATGCTAATTAAAAGACTGACAATACTAAATGTTGACAAGGATCTACAACAATTAGAACTCTGACACATCGCTGGCAGAAATTTAAAATGATATACAACAGGGGCACCTGAGTGGCTCAGTCGTTAAGCATCTGCCTTCGGCTCAGGGCGTGATCCCAGAGTTCTGGGATCGAGCCCCACATCAGGCTTCTCTGCTGGAGGCCTGCTTCTCCCTCTCCCACTCCCCCTGCTTGTGTTCCCTCTCTTGCTGGCTGTCTCTATCTCTGTCAAATGAATAAATAAAATCTTTAAAAATAAATAAATAAATAAAAATAAAATTATATACAACCAAAGAAAATATTTTGCCAATTTCTTATAATAAAAACATACATTTACTATAGGAGCCATTAATTCCACTCTAAGTGGTTACCATGAGAAATGAAAACGTGTATGTTAATGTTCATAACTGTTTTATCTGTAATAGCCCAACACCAGAAACAACTCAAATGACTGTCAATAAACAAATAAAAGAAAAATTATACTATATCCAGCCAACGGAATTCTAATCAGCAATAAAAAGAACTATTGCCACATGTAATTATATAATAGGTAAATCTCAAAAACATCATGCTAAACAAAAGAAGCCAGATACAAAAAAGTACATACAAAATTCTAGAAAAGGCAAACTCTCTGTAGTCACAGAAAACAGATCCATGACTGTTTAGAGCCGGTGCATTGTGGGATTAACTGCAAATGGGCATGATGGAACTTTCTAGGCTAATGAAACATACATTGACTGCAATGGTTGCATATATATATATTTGCCAAATGTCATCAAACTGAATGTGTTTAATCTCATCAATTAAAATGGGTAAATTTTTCTGTATGTAAGTTCTATTTCAAAAAAATGTAATTTTAGGGGTGCCTGGGTGGCTCAGTCAGTTAAGCATCTGACTCTTGACTTCAGCTCAGGTCATGATTTTGGGGTCATGGGATTGAACCCTTCGATGGGCTCTGAGCTCAGTGCAGAGTCTGCTTGAGATTCTCTTTCTCCCTCTCCCTCGAATTCTCAAAAAATAAATAAATCTTTTTTAAAAAATGATTTGGGGCACCTGGGTGGCTCAATCAGTTAAGTGTCTGACTCCTGATTTCAGTTCAGGTCATGATCTTGGGGTCGAGAGACAGAGTCCCACATCAGGCTCCACACTCAGCGAAGAGTCTGCTTGAGATTCTTTCCCTCTCCCTCTGCCCCCCACCCCACTCTTGCTCACACTCTCAAATAAATCTTTAAAAGAAGTCGATTTTTAAAGAAACGAATTGTCAAAAAATAGTAAAACCACAATGAGATTATCTCTACACACTCCCTTAACACGCCAGAATAGCAAAAATTAAGGAGACTGACCATATGAAGCATTTGCAACTGGCACTCTCACACACCAACGGTTGGAAATGTAAAATAGCGCAACCGCTTTGGAAAACAGTTTGGCGATTTCTCATCAATTTAGAAACACACTGGGGTGCCTGGGTGGCTCAGTCGGTTGAGCGACCGACTCCTGATTTCGGCTCAGGTGTTGATCTCAGGGTCATGAGATCAAGCCCCACATGGGGCTCTACACTGAGCATGTGCCTGCTTAAGATTCTCTCTCCCTCTCCCTCTGCCCCTCCCCCCCACACGTGTTCTCTCTCTCTCTCATTCTCTAAGAAAAATATATATATATTAATAAAAAAAAAAAAGAAAAAGAAAAAACACACCTATCACACAATCCAGCCATTCTAATCCTAGGTATTTACCCAAGAGAATTAAAAACATATGTTCACACAAAGACTTACACACAAATGTTTCAAGCAGCTTTATTCATAATAGCCAAAAATTAGAAAGAGCTCAACTGTCCAACAGGTAAGTGGATAAACACACTGTCCACTAATGGACCTAAGTCTGCATGCATGGATGAGTGGATTAAGAAGATATGGCACATATAACGGAATATTATTCTGCCATAAAAAAACAAACAAACAAGGAAATCCTACCATTGGTGACAACTTGGATGGACCTTAAAGGTATGATGCTAGCTGAAGGAAGTCAGAGAAAGACACATACTGTATGATCTCACTTGTATATGGAATCTAAAAAAAAAATGTATATATATACCAGACTTGCAGAAAAAGAGCTCAGACTTGTGGTTAGCAGAGGCAGAGTGTGGGGGGAGGGGGAACTGGAGGAAGGTGGTAAAAAGGTACAAACCTCCAGTTACAAGATGAACAAGCACTGGGGATGTGATGTACGAAATGATGACTGCAGCTACCACTGCTGTGTGACGGACAGGAAATTGTAAAGAGAATAGATCCCAAGAGTTCTCACCACAAGAAAAAAAAATTTCCCTCTTTTCTGTTTTTCTTTTCTTTTTATCTATATGAGAAGATGGATGTTAGCTAAACTTGCGGTGGTAAACTTTTCACAATATATGCAAATCAAACCATTATGCTGTATGCCTTAAACTTATACAGTGAGATATGTCAATTATTTCTCAATAAAACTGGAAAAAAAGAATTGCTATAACTTAAAAAAACATTATGCTAAGTGAAAGAAACCAGACACAAGAGAGTCATACTGTATGATTCCATTTTTTTGAAATTCTAGAAAAAGCAGCTCTAATCTGTGACAGAAAGCAGACCAGTGGGAGAGAAAATGACTGCAAAGGAGTATAAGTGACTTTTTGGTGTAATGAAAATGATTCTGTATTTTTATTATGATGGTGGTTGTTCCACGGGTCTATTTTTCAAAATTCAAACTGTACATTTAAAATAAAATAGGCACAACTTTAAATTTTTTTCTAATTCAATATAAGTAGCTAAAACTAGGAATTAAAAGGACCAGAAGGCTGGAAACTGCCTATGGCTAAGAGGTCAACCTCTTAACTGGTAACCTCTTAACTAGTAAGCAGTAAATCTGCCCAAAACACAGCCCAGAGGAGCAGCTTTCCTTGTCTATCCTCAAATTCATCCTAACTGTAGGCCTAGCTCTATCTACAGTGTTTTAAGAAAGAGTACAGCAACCGCAACAAGTTGCTCGTGGGAGGAACACAGAACCTTAAGCTGTTGCTCAAAATCCACTGAAAAAGTGGCTCTTCCTCCCAGAATGGGCACCATTCAAAGGCCAGGCTGGCAGGTGCATAGCGTACCCTGGTGGCCATCATTTTCAATGCAGGCCTTCCATAATTTAAAAAGTAGTACATATTTAATAGTCACATGTAAAAAAGTAAACTTTTAAAAATGATTTAGCCTAATATATAAAAAATAATATTCTTATATGTGTCAACAGCAAATTATTAAATATATATTATACATGCTTTTTTTTCATACACAGTCCATGAAATCTGATGTGTCTTTTACACTTCACATCTCAAATTGCAAGAACCAACTTCCCAGTAATTAGTAATCACATGTGGTTGATGGCTACCATATCGGACCACGCAGCTCTAAAGTATCCCAAAATTCTCATCATTTTACATTCTTATAGGGTTGCATCAAGCTACTTATTAATACACAATGGTTTTTTTTGGTTTTTTGCTTTTTTTTTTAATTTCCTTTTAAAGATTTATTTCTTTATTGAGAGACAGACAGTGCATGTACAAGTGGGGGGAGGGGTGGAGGGAGAGAGTTTTCAAGCCAACTCCCCGCTAAGCACAGAGCCAGACTCAGCGGGCTCCATCTCATGACTCTGAGAACGTGACCTAAGCCAAAACCAAGAATTGGACATTTAACTGACTGAGCTACACAGGCTCCCTTAAAGATTTTTTTTTTAAGATTTTATTTATTTATTCGAAAGAGACAGCCAGCGAGAGAGGGAACACAAGCAGGGGGAGTGGGAGAGGAAGAAGCAGGCTCATAGCAGAGGAGCCCGATGTGGGGCTCGATCCCAGAATGCGAGGATCACGCCCTGAGCCGAAGGCAGACGCTCAACCGCTGTGCCACCCAGGCGCCCCAAGATTTTATTTTTAAGTAATCTGCACATCCAATACGGGACACAAACTTACAACCCCGAGATCGCGAGTCACATGCTCTACTGACTGAGCCAGCAAGGTGCCCCTAATACACAATGTTTAATAACACATCTGTACAAAAGCTTTAAAATCTAATCTGATCCTTTAACAAATTGTGATGTGAGAAAAAACAAATGAGGAAACTAAGAATATCATAACTGTCCCAGATTCTCACCCTAGGCTAGACAAAAAGGATGGAACAGGGACCCAAGTCTCCTGCCATCCCAGGATTCCTTCCCCTCCACCACCAAAGACCTGAGATATGTCAGTGTTGGCAGCATGGCATCATTTATTTGCAGGACACAAGCAAGTAATCAAAACAGTTTGGATCTTCATTCAAAATTCTCTATGTTTCTATTCTGCTCTTTTGAAATTAAAATGGGTCAGCTGCAGTACCTACTTACCTTCTGCAAGTCCCAAACTTAAAATATTGTTCTACCTCAGTCCCACCTGGACCTCATAACATTCTACTGAATCAAGGAACTAGCACATAATTTATCTTCAATATGTGGCACACACCATATTTAGCATTAAGGTATATTTCTCATCAGTGATACTGATCATGTATGCATTTGTGTTTTCTGTAAATACACAACTGAACAACTAAGAACAGAGACTGTCCTTTTTTTTGAGAGAGAGAGATAGAGCATGAGTGGGGGAGGAGCAGAGAGAGAAAGGGACAAGCGGACTCCACACCGAGCACGGAGCTGGATGCGGGACTCGATCCCACAACCCTGAGATCAAGAACTGAGCCAAAATCAAGAGTTAGATGCTTAACTGACTGAGCCACCCAGGCACCTCAAGAACAGAGACAAAGATCTTTCATTTGCACATTGGGGTTGCTCCTAACTGTTGGCTTATTAAACCGTGATCTCCAGTGGCTTGAGTCTATGTAACCTCCATTAATAACAGATTAAAAATCTAGGAAGGTCAAAAAGGGAAATCTTCTCCTCAATGGCAATAAAATTATACTGTTTCCTCAATTCTAAGATATACATTTTCACATAGTAACATTTCTAATCAGTATATATTTTGTAATAACTAAAACTGATATAATACTGTTCCTTTTCTTCCCCCAAGGATTAGGGGCACCTGGGTGGCTCAGTCGGTTAAGCATCTGCCTTCAGCTCAGGTCATGATCTCAGTGTCCTGGGATCGAGCCCCACTGAGCAGGGAGCCTGTTTTCCCCTCTCCCTCTCTCTGCCACTCTCTTGCTCTCTCTCGCTCTCTCTCAAATAATAGATAAAATCTTTTCTTAAAAAAAGATAGTATATTTTATAATCTAAAAGTGCCTTTGATATAAGAAATTAGGATATATAACTAATTAAATAAGCAATTGTCTTCCACCCATAAATATAAAGCTATTTCTACATAATCAATACCTACATCACGTTATTTGTACCTTATATCTCTAAGTAGTAATTAATGAAAATCATAAGATTATCTGAATGTATTTTACTTTAAATATGAAAAATTCAATAAACTCTATATTAAATTGTATATCATTTTTTTTACATTCCTCATAATAGTCATCATATCCTATTTCTCATCCCAGGAGACAATTTTCAATAAGAGAACGCCATATGAAAGAACAATAAACAATGGATTACTGAATTATATGTGTAGACTGCAGAATGGAATCTCTTTTCAACTGATGCTATGCGATGGCCTAAATATCAGGTTTATGGCAGTTAATCTAAGAATTAGGGAGGGACCTGGGTTACATCAAAAGGCACAGAAAACAAAAGGCTTAAAGAGGAGACTCCATATATGCAGGGAGTAAAGAAGAGAGGTGTGAGGCAGGTAGCAGCACCGTGTTCCCTGACCAGCATCAACACAGCAGTACAAACCCTCCTTCATGATGGCTCAACATACATCAGGAAGTACAGGCTGTACCCTGTGCAGTCGTATCCCTGAGTTTCTACACCTCTCCCTTCCTTTCTTCCTTCCTTCTTCTCTTAGATTCAACAGTGGTTCCTCCCTGAAGTGAACTCAAAAGCAAACAAGAGAGTGCTTGGAACAAGCCCAGAAGTGCACAGTATCTCATCAAAGGCCTTCCTTGGGACTCCTGACTGCTGTCACTTTTCCTTCCCATCCCTAGCCCTTCCTCTTGGCACTATTTTCAATACAGAAGAGAATTTTAGTGCTCCGTGTACCCAAGGTAAATTTGTTTATCGGCTCTGGAATGAAGGGTAGGGCTTCAAGGACAGTAACATCAGGCCAAGGACAGTAACATCAGGCAAAGGACAACCAAAAACATTGGCTTGGAATCTCCACAGTAAGAAAACATAAATGCTAACGACCTCTATGGAAGCAGATGGAAAGGCATCTAAGTAGGTAAACTGACCAAGAGCCATAAATTTAAGCTACAAGAAGGGAATGCATGGGGCACCTGGCTGGCTCAGTTAGTAGAACACGTAACTCTTAATCTCAGGGTTATAAGTATGAGCCCCCACTGGGTGGAGAGATTACTTAAGAATAAAACCTTAAAAAAATAAAAACAAAAACAAAGAGAAAGCATTGGCCAAGTCAAGAAAAACATACTAAGGCAGCAATCAGCCCAATAATGACAGTAACAAAGGATCAGAACACTGGTAAAAAGACATTCTTATCATCTGTTTATATATTTTGAAGAACCTCAGAAATTTCAAGTCTCTTAATATTCAAAAATATCCACAAAAGGCAAAAGTTAAGGCAACAAATACAGTAGCAGCTAGAAAAATCAAGCTCCACCCAGTCTGTCTTTTGAATTTTTTCAGAGAGAGTAATACATAACTGACTGCATTACTAATTCATATTACTGAAGTCTAAAAGAAAAACAACATTTTATCTCTACTTAAGGGTAAAAAAGGCTTAAACTCACGTTGTTATGTCTGCGTGTTTTCTAAAACCCCCAGCCACCATGAAAAAGCTCAAGAAGGAACAGAATGAAGCCTCTTCCCACCCCATTCAGTGTGTGTACAAAACTCACTACCGAACCTGTTAGATTTGGATAGTAATTTAAATAACTTACAATCCTACTCACCTTGGTTAAATGTTCCTGAGGAGTAGGTGCTGGACTGAATTCACAATGTGAAAATGCATCCCCTTCCCTTCTTACATCTAGAATAAGTTGTGCCACATAATTTTCCTGGAACCGTGTCCTTTTCCCCAAAGCACCTGAAAAACAACATATTAAATTGTACTTATCGATTTATCAATCATATCTACTGTACAATCATGAAAAGTAGTATTTTCAGACTACTGTAAAGTCTGTAAAGGTATTTTCTCCATGTCACATTAAAAAAAAAAAAAAAGACCTGAGACTCGGTAATGATCTTAAAACTACTTATAAAATTATAAAGCCAGGAGCAGAAAACAAAAAATAAAAAAATAAATAAAATTATAAAGCCAATAAGCTATGGGGCCAGAACTCAAACCCAAGATTTATGCCACTAGATTACACATACTCACTTTTGCATCAAACTACCTCCTTCCCCCCAAATTTTCATAGGTGGAAGAAGTATCATCATCCTCATATAGCAGATGAAAAAACAGACGTTCCAATCTTAAGACAGGAAGGACTTGCTTAAGATCACAAATACTCTCAGTCTCAGAGCCAGAGCTTAAAGCCAGGGTCTCCAGGTTCTAAATCCAAGTCTTTCTATTATTCTATCTGGCTTCTTAACACCCACATTTTTTCCATCTTGTATCTGAAATAACTTGCTACAGAATAGCTTTAATAGAAGCAACAGTCCTAATATCCACTCTCTGGCAAGCGTCAGATTACAAAGACCGTTGATTGTACAGCCCAGTCTAAGAAGTCTGGATTTTATCCTGCAATGAGTCTGGCTCTAAATCATACATCGACCTTTTGAACATGCTACACAAAAACAGCTACTGAGATGGTCTAACGCAGCTTACTTTTTTATAGAAGGGCTACAGTTGAATGGAAAAAAATAATAATCTGATTTTCATTTTATATTTGTACCACATTTGTATTTTTAAGTTCTTCACTCTTAACTTGGAAAAAAATATGAAGAACGAGCTAGTAAATATACCAGCATTAAAGCTGACTATACAGAGTACTGTGCCATTAGTTTTTAAATAGCCCAAAAAAAGTCCCCGAGAGCCAAAAGATTTAAAAACATAATCTCTGAAGCTAACCTCACAAGTTATATATTATATAGAACTATATTTTCAAATACAGACAAGACTCCAACTTATATGGCCATTGTTCCAAAAGTTCTATGCTGGATATTTAATAATTTTCCCCATACAAACAACGTAACAAAAGATGGCTAAGATCCCAGACCAGGCCACAAAGTCATATTTAACTCGTAATATACTTGAAAGATTTGAATGACAAGACCAGCTCAGTAAGAAGCACAGAATTTAGGGGGTAAGAATAGACCTTAGAGATCACCTAGACCAAGTCCAGGAAGGACAAATAGGTTCAATCATGTCAATCCTCACAGACACGGCCTGGAATGCCGACCTCAGGTTCAAGAGGTGTAAGTAGTGTGCTCGAACTGGTAATATGGGACTTTCATTAACATGATCAATACTGAATGCCAATGATATTGTAACTCTCCAGGGATAGAGCAAGACACAAAAAGCAACCAATGTTTCTTATTTTGTTGTGGGTTTTTTTTTTTCCTTTTTATTTATTTATTTGAGAGAGAGCGAGAGAACACAGCAGGGAAAGCAGTGGAGGGAGAGGGTGAAGCAGACTCCCCACTGAGCAGGGAGCCCGATGCGGGACTTGATCCCAGAACTCTGGGATCCCAACCTGAGCAGAAGGCAGACGCTTAACTGCCTGAGCCACCCACGCCCTATTTCTTGTTTTGTATTCAGAAGAAATACAGAGGTTTTTGGAGAAATTCTGTACTTTACTTGTTCATTCAACAAGTACCTGAGTGCCAACAATATGCCAGCGTTCTAAGGCACTGAATATAAAACAGTCAAAAATTTCTGTTCTGAAGACAAAGCAGATGGAAGCCACAGGTGGGTATTTACAAGAAACGGCAATGTAAAGAGGCCACAAAAAACGTGGGAATCGGAGGAACTTTAAGAAACTCACACCCATAAACGAATGGTGAAAAGTTCATTTGTGGGGGCGCCTGGCTGGCTCAGTCAGTAGAGCATGCGACTTTTGATCTCAGTGGTTTGAGTTCAAGTCCCACACTGGGCACAGAGCTTACTTAAAAAAAAAAAAAGAGTTTATTTGTGTACTACCTGGCTGCTATATATATATATATATATACCTCACTAACACGTGGCTAACCAGACCGGAAAATAAAGGGGAATCTCTAGGAATAAAGAAAATATTACATTTCAATTAAACTTGTTCTAAAACTATGAATTCTTAAAATCTTTAAAACCGATTTTTATAAAGCAAAGAGCAGAACAGAAAAAATCAAACACAACCAAACAATATAGCCAAACTGCCAACGTCTATATTAGTTTTATCATTAAAAAAATTAATCATCCACAAAAAGTAACAAGTCTTACCTGTCAAATCAATTTGTAATTTGCTGATGTCTTTAGCAATGTTGAACTGATCTTTTGCTTTTGTATATTCATAATAATATAAAAATACATATGCACTCTCCAGATGGAACTGAATAGACAAATAGTGACCGGAAGCACCAACAAACAGATCCTCCAGTTTCATCACTGCAAGACACAAGATGAAACATTAAAAACTATGATGAAAATGAAAATCTATGATTAAGTAAAATGAGCAAATGAGTCAAATGTTGAGTCCACGGCATGTGAAGCATATATATTGCATAGTCCCTGCGCTTAAAGAATTTTAAATCTGGAAGATGAGGAACACAAGTACAATCACCATTCAAGCCAGCATTATCTGAGCACTCACATGTTCCAAGCACAAGCTAAGGACATTACATACATCCCTCCCTCATTCCACACAATAATCCTAGGAAACGCAATTCATTAACCTGCTCTAATTTTAGAGTGCTTGTCTTAATTGTGCTATTAAAAACTATGGCGATACAAGGTGAAGATGCGAAGTACCAAATGAACCTACAAAGAGTTAAACACTACAGAAAATCTAATGCAGAGGTCAGTTTACAGCTTCCCTCATAAAGAATGTAAAAGTCTTCCCTTCAGAGGAGAAACAGATACACAAAGATAAATATGACCATATGAATATCAAATATAGAATGAATATTGGTTTAGCAGTCAGATTCTGATTTCTCTAAATACCTGAGTTGAAAAGACAGGAGGATATTAACCTAACACAGTCTGAAATGAAATGATTGTCAAAATTAATGATATGTAATAAAGAGGCTAGGTAACACACACCAAGTTGCAGGGGACGTCTACAGGTCCACCCGGTCCATACCTCTAAATATCCCTGACAAACTGTCTCTCACAAATGCTTCTAGTAATGAGTGAGTCAGCATTTCATACAGCAGTCCGCAAGAATTATTGCATAATGTGAGACTAACATAATACTGTACGTTAATTACACTGCAATTAAAAAAGAATTTTAAAAAATGTGAAAGAACTATGCATAATAAATGAATAGAAAACACACTTCCAGTGTCCCAAGATGGGAGAATCCATTCTCTACCATTCAAGCTGAAAGGGAAGGGATACATACTGAATGCCCGCTCTGCCTGGCACGATGTATTTTACACATCGTGTTACCATTCTCACAACGATGTCTTTGAGGTTGACACTATCCCCATCTGATTCATTAGAAACTTGAATTCAGGCAGCTTACTGACTCGTCACCTCAGTTGTTAAGTGACAAAGCCAGAATCTGAATCAATGCTTATTGGGAAAATGGGGGTGAGGAGGGAGCTGGCAGAGGAAGAATACGTGTGTAGAAATGATACTACACAACCCAACCTCCTTCATCACCTAGTTATCTGACAGAAACACTTATAGCTATGAAATAGATATCCTTTACTTTCGTCTGAACTGAAATTAAAATAAGTCTGAAAAAGAAAGTGTTTTTCTCGGGCACCTGGTGGTTCAGTCAGTTAAGTATCCAACTCTTTTTTTTTTTTTTTTAAGATTTATTTATTTATTTATTAGACAGAGACAGCCAGCGAGAGAAGGAATACAAGCAGGGGGAGTGGGAGAGGAAGAAGCAGGCTCATAGCGGAGGAGCCTGATGTGGGGCTCGATCCCACAACGCTGGGATCACGCCCTGAGCCAAAGGCAGACGCTTAACCGCTGTGCCACCCAGGCGCCCCTAAGTATCCAACTCTTGATCCCAGCTTGGGTCTTGATGTAGGGTCATGAGTTCAAGCCTCACGTTGGGCTCCATGCTAGGCAAGAAGCATACTTAAAAAAAAAAAAAAAAAAAAAAGGTGTTTTTCTATATACTGTCAGCTCTTTAAAGAGATTCTCTGGACTCAGAATAAGTCAAGATGGACACATCTTACTTCAAAAGCAGACAGGTATCTAAACATGAACTTCTCACAATGAAACTCCTTCAGTAGATCTCCTCCACATTAACCAAACTCAAGAAAAGCTAGAACTGATAATATTCAGTGCTCTTGGTGCTTTTATTTAACCTTCTTTCCCTTTGACTGCTCATTACGCCTGAGTGTCTAGCCATGTTTCTCAGAAATATAGTAACCTTCTATCATGTTAGCACGGTTCACAAGTGACAGGATTCTTCTTAGTTGTTGATGACAGTAAAGTAATCTTCCCAAAAGGTTCTGGATACAAACATATATCAAGGGATGTGAAACTTGGCCAAGGTTTTTTAAAATCTCTCAATGAACACAGAAGGGTTGTTTCTGCATTTAAGTAGACTTCTGATGTGATAGCTCAGATAAGCCTAGGTAAGGCTATCTAATTTAAACTGTCCTAGTAACACATAAAAAAGTCACAGGGGCGCCTGGGTGGCACAGCGGTTAAGCGTCTGCCTTCGGCTCAGGGCGTGATCCCAGCATTGCGGGATCGAGCCCCACATCAGGCTCCTCTGCTATGAGCCTGCTTCTTCCTCTCCCACTCCCCCTGCTTGTGTTCCCTCTCTCGCTGGCTGTCTCTATCTCTGTCAAATAAATAAAATAAAATCTTTAAAAAAAAAAAAAAGTCACATAAATCCTCAAAGTTGGTTCTCTGTGTCTATCTCCCCTCCTACCTACCTATCTGCATGGGTCTGTGTGTGTATTTGTTATAATTGGCTTTGAGCTGGCACTTGTTTCTTCTACATTTCATGTGTTCAGGGTTCAAAGATTATTAAATAAAATAGGAAGATAAGTCCTGATTTTTTTTAAGAATTAATTTAATCTTTAAATTCCAACAGCATGTCAAATTACTTTTCCAATAAAAACGCCTTTAAAAACCTGGATTTAGGGGCACCTAAATCCACCTGGGTGGCTGAGTCAGTTAAGCATCTGACTCTTGGTTTCAGCTCAGGTCCTGATCTCAGGAGTGAGATCAAGCCCCACATCAGGCTCCACACTTGGTGCAGAATCACTTGAGATTCTCTCTCCCTCTCCCCCCTCACTGATGCTCTCTCTCTCTCTCTAAAATAAATAAATAAATCTTTTTTAAAAGTCTGGATTTAAAATGTTTAATACATAGTACAGGCCAGACAGGGCCTCAGGCACCCACTGGAGCCCATGGCTACAGCACTGAAGCCCTGGTGAGCGTGACAAGGGGAAGCCCTTTATTTATGTTTTTTTAAAGATTTTATTCATGGGGCACCTGGGTGACTCAGTCAGTTAAGCATCCACCTTCACCTGAGGTCATGATCCCAGGATCCTGGGATCCAGCCCTGGGTGGGGCTCCCTGCTCAGTGGGGAGTCTGTTTCTCCCTCTCCCCCCATTCATGCTCTCTCTTTCTCTCTTTCAAATAAATAAAAGCTTAAAAAAATAAAGATTTCATTCATGTATTTATTTGAGAGAGACTGCACACACACATGCACAGGGCAGGGGGAGGTGGCGGAGACAAGGGGGAGGGCCAGGGACAAGCTGACTCCGTGCTGAGCGTGGAGCCCAAGGTGGGGCTCAATCTCTCAACCCTGAGATCGTTACCTGAGCCCAAACCAAGAGTCCTACACTTAAGCGACTGCGCCCCCCAGGTGCCGCTAGGGGAAGCCCTTTAAGCGCCTAGGAATTTAAGATGCTGAAAACATTCCCTATGCATGGGATTCAATGTTACATGGTTCGTTAGGATCTGCTGTGGCTGACCTTGGACATTTTTTGTTAACTAGTAGATTTAGGAGATCATGTGATGTTGGAGTAGGAGGATTAATGTTGGTGACTTTAGGATGCAGGCTCCATCATAGGTATAATTACGCAAAGCTAAAAATCCAGGGAAGAACTGCCAGAGAAGGAATTAAAAATAAGATTTTATATGAAAGTTCTCATGTTGATCCTGAAAGAAAACAAACCAAAGGCAACAGCCGCAAATGAGCAGAGCCTCAAGCACAGAAAACCCAAGCACAATTCATCGGAGTCAGTGTGAACAAAGCCGACATCAACTATATTAAATGCTGTACGTACCATAAGGCTTTCAATCAAGTCAATAAAGTCTGTGCAAAAATAAGTAAATAAATAATGTGTAATATATTTTTATGTTAACAACTGTGCTGAGAACAAAGGAATACACAGAGAACAAAAACTAAATGAAAACTGAACCTCAGGAATTAAGCATGTACTGACTCCATATCCTGCCCTAAAGCTAACTACCACAGCTTAGGGACCTGAGAATTTCATTTTTATGGCTGCAAAGAACACCAAAGACAAAAGATGAGGAGGCCTGGACCACCCAGAGTAGCCAATCTAGCACGAGACTCCATTTGAAGCTGAAACCCAAAGAACTGTATCTTCACTGAAGGTTAAAAGGAGGTTAAGTCTACCGTGCAAAAGAGGTCAGCAAGAAAAATGGCACTAGAGGAAGGTGGAAAATATATCCTAAGAATTCATAATCATAAGCCAGCCTTCACAGATTTGTGACATCATGTCAAAACAGGAAAGTGTTAGCCAACTCAAACTCATTTCCTCTAAAAAAACCAAAAAAACAAACACAACTCCTTTCCTCCCTGATCTCCATACTTCTCAAGCTGATTTCCTACTGCTGCCCCTCCAATGTTCCATCCTTCTCCTGCCTCTCTCCCCTTCTCAATGATTTCCCCCATTCCATCCTATGACTCTTTTTTTATGTTTTTTTATTATATTATGTTAGTCACCATACAGTACATCCCTGGTTTTTGGTGTAAAGTTCGATGATTCATTAGTTGTGTATAACACCCAGTGCACCATGCAAAAAGTGCCCTCCTTACTACCCATCACCAGCCTATCCCATTCCCCCACCCCCTCCCATCCTATGACTTTTAATCAACATCTATTGAATTATTATAGATGCTTAGAATTGTGCTAGATCCTACAACAAGATTTAAGCCCTGATCTTCCCTAATGAGAGGATGGGGGAGAAGAAGAGCTTGGAAGAGAAGACACATAATCATTATTCAATACACTGTTAACGTGATATGAGATTGTGTGACCATACGTACCAAAGAGGGGAAATCCGTAAGGCTGGGACAGTTGAACAAAACTTTTCAGAAGGACAGGCCTTGAAAGATGGGTAGAAATTTGGCTCCAATTCACTTCTAGACCATAAGGCTCACAAAAGAAGGGTCCTCACGGCTCTTGTTCACTGCTGTATGTGCACCACCTATCACTGCTGGTGCTCAACAAATACCCCAGGACTGCACATGTACTCAAAAACCCTTTGATGGCTACTATCAAGATAAAGTCCAATGTCCCGGTGACCTAGCTCCTACCTACTTGTTCGACATCATCACCTGACATCCCACCCAACCTCACTCTACTCTGGCTATTTGGAACTACCGGAATTCCCAAATGCACAAAGATGTTTCAAGTCTCTGTCTCTCTTGGTACATGTTATATGCCGTTTCTAACTTCACCCAATAAATTCTTACTCATTCTTCAAGAGTCCGTTCAAGCATGAGGCGTTCTGTGAAGCTTTCTCTGATCTCTCAGGTTTAGACTAACCACATCCTTTGCTTCACTCCTTCCTCTTTATGCCCTTTGTTTCTACTTGTATTTTTGCCCCTGCCTACTGCACTCACTGATATCCCCAGCACCTAGCACAGTGACTGAAACAGAGCAAGCATTCCAAAAACAATTTTTATTAAATATGAAATTGGGTAGAAAATATAAAGTCAAAGGTAAAACTGGAAATCATTAAAGGCTTTCCTAATCAAAAAAAGGTGACATGATGAAATTGGTATTTAGAAAAAGTACCTCATGCAGTACTGATGAGGGAGAAGGAACAAAGGCCAAGAAAGAGCCTGTAATTCAGGTGCAACCCTTCAGATGTCGAGTGATAGTGATGGCAGCCTTAAGTAACTGGGGCGCTGGTCATATAGAAGGAGAGACCTACCCAGTCACTGTCCGCTGCTCAACAGCAGTCCTGTCCAATAAAACTTTCTCTGATGATGTACGTATCCTCTAGCTGCACTGTCCAAATTGTAGCCGTTGGCTACACATGGCTTTGGAGCACTTCAAATGCGGCTAGTGAAACTAAGGAACTGAATTTTTTTTATCTCATTTATGTTACTTTATTTAAATTCAAATAGTCACAGATAGCTAGTGGCTACTATATCAGGCAGCCCAGCTCTCCAGCTAGCAGTTGTCAGTGATAAAATCACAGCTTTTTTTAATTAATAAAAGGAAGCACTTGCAGCAATTATGGATCCTAACAATGGAATGCATTCTCTCTCAAAGTAATTTTGGAAAGTGCCCAAGGAAAGAGGAAATAACTCTTTTGGATACAATCTTCCAATGGATTCCAGCATTAGGATGAGTGGAAAGCTGGCCTAAGAAGAATCACATTATTCTATACCTGGAAAGGATTCAACGATCATTGTACACGGAAAGAATCCCTGGTTTGGAAGTCAGATGAGTTGCCTAAGGTCACACAGGGAGCCAGTGACAGAGTAGAAACTAAAAGCCAGATCTTAAAACACCATGTTCTGTTAACTGTCTTGATTGTGACTAGTTCAGAGGTGTATACATTTATAAAACATCATCAACTGCACACTTTAAAATATGAGTAAATACTGCAGGTTAACTACACTTCAAAAAAGCTGTTTAAAAACACACACACACACTATATGCACCTCCCCACCACACTCCGTCAACTCTTCAGCTCTATCCCATACAGTTATTGTGAGGAATAAACTAGTTAATGTATTGAAAGATGCAGAACAGTGCTTGGTATGGGGCTATCACTATAGAAACATTAACTGTATTATCGTTATCAGATATCAGAATTCTGCCCTACTGATGAGTTGCAGAAATGTAATGGAAAGAAGAGTGGGCAGGATTTGGAGTTACAAACTCTAGATCACAGGTCTGGCTCTTGGGTAATCTGAGTCTCAATTCTTTGTAAAATGAGTTAGTTAGCGGAACAAAATAATCTCTAAAGGGCCTTCCCAAACTAAAGATTTTGGACATGGCCTAGGATAAGAGTTGTAGGAATGGAAAAGGAGGCACATGGGACCCTTAGGGAAGAACTGATAAGATTTAAGAACTGGCCAGATGCACAGTATGATGGAAAACAATGAGTCAACTATGAACACACAGTTTTGAGCTTTGGATGACTCAAGGTTTAAATAAAGAGAGGAGCATGTCAACCCAGCAGACGCATATTTATTATTTTAATAAATCAGTAGGTTCTCCATGGAAATGAATATTCATGACCTTCTGGATGCAAACGTCACCCAGCGCATTTAAAATGTATGCTAAAACCAAAATCCCTTCTTATAAGATTATTTTAATGCTACATTAAAGTGAAATCCCTACAGATAATTATAATTAATCATATCCAGAATATTTAATAACATTCATTCTAAAGTATCAATTTAAAAAAAAAAAATCAGTGCACTCATCAGTCACCAAGAGACTAATCTCTTGATCAGCTCTTTTTACATGGAAACAATCTAACCTAGAGTCACAGAGTTGCCTATAGATGTTACAGCAGAACTCTCCGACAAAGCATTTCGACCTGTCTTCCCTCAGACAGGCTTCTTCATAAGCTCATCTTCAAACAGCGACACTGCAATATTACATTTCATAAACTATATGAAATGCATTTGCAGTATCGGCTCCCAGAGTAAATGGCTGTGTGTGCCCCTAAGCAGTCTTTTAGAGAATCGTGGTTTCATTGGCGTGACATCCAAAAGAGTGCCTCAATCACACTGAGGAGCGTAGTCTGCGAGACTCTAACTTACTCCTTTCATAGATGTGATCAGTCCAGCAAAGTTATGCTGACATTCTGATGGGCTCTATTCCATTACATTGTACTGACGTCACATTCCTGGACAAAAATATAAAGATCACAGTTGTTCATGAAATCCTCACTTTTGTTTCATGGACTAAAAAAAAATCCTGCCAACTTTTTCATGATCCTTCAAGGGCAACATTTCAAATATCATATCCTTCTCTGGACACTGAGCAATATTTCAGCTATAACTGACTGCTTGGTCAACATTTGGGCCAAATCCCAGAATAAAACATTTTTTAAAATAAAACTGTTTATGAAATGTTGCAGTTTAAGACTATCTGCAGACCTACCTAAACATAGCCAAAATGGACCAATTTATGACTAGATAAAATGAAAAATGTCGTTGATTAGCCTAGAACAGCAACATAAAAAATGCTTAGTTGTAAGCAAAGCAAATGATATGCTGAAATATATTGCCGAAAAGAATCAAGACCACTTGGGGAATGAGTCACTTAAGAGTCATATTTTCCAGATCTTAGTTAACTCTTTCTGTTTAGAAACTTAATTTTACCCCATAGAATATAATTCTCTCTAAAGCACACCATATTGTTCTTCCCTTTTAAAATGGCACTTAAAGAAGGTTATTTTTTTCTTTTCTTAATAATCAATAATTATAAACATTAGTCACTGAAATGTGGTAAAAATGCCATACATACTCTTGCTATGTGAAAGGAGTATGGGCTTTGGAAACACACACACCGGACGTCAAACCCCTTCTCTGTAACTCAGAAGTTCGTTGAAGTTCGTTACCAAGTCCAAGTTCATCTGTAAGTGTTTCTTCACTACAAGAGAATCTGTTTTTGTTTTGCTTTGTGTTGCAACTTTTGCTAAGAATAATCATTCCAAAAGCCCAGGGAAACCAAGTGTCAAGGTACCCAAGATTTTCCCTCTTCAAAATGCTTCCCTAGGAAATGTGAAGGGCATCTGTAACAAAGGCAGTGGGGGGCACTAACAGAGGTGTGTGGTTTATACTTTAGATTTTAGGTACTTTTGTATATGTATATTACATATAATAAAAAATAATATAAAATGTAAAAATGCCTCTCTACCTATTATCATCCGTAGTAAAATGTATGTTCTGCCAAATGTTAAAAAACAAAGGCTTTCTTCATGTGCTCAAAGGACAGCAGATAAGTAATTTTCTACTCTGCATGTAATTTGGCACAATTTATTCCAACTGTAATCTGTTTCCTTTGAGGGTACATCTATGTAGTAACAAGCTAGACCAGAATACACTAGAGAGGATGTTAGTTTATGCAGTAATAAATATTACTAAGCTAGGTAATTTGGTTGAAATTAATTTCTCAAGCTTTTTTTGTTCTAAGAGAGAAATACTAAACATATGCTAATCTTAGATAAAATGAACATTTGTACATGATTCAAAAACGGAAAGTAAGGAAAGTTAAGGATTTTTTTTAAATAAAGAAAGTTTACATTTGTTTCCAAAGAGGCTTCTTAGATTAAAGAACAAAGAATATACTAAAATACTTTTAAGCAATTTGTGATAAAATCATGGTAACCTGTAGAGAACAAATCATTTTCTAAATAGGTAATATAAATGATAGTGAATTCCTCTTTTAAAATTCAAAGGCAAAAAGAAATTCTATAATCTGACACCCTAATAATTTGTGATATTCCACACCCAGAAATAAAGGGGAAAAAAAGAAACAACCTCAACCAGAAAGTTACTATTATTTGTCAAAAAGTAAACAAATAAACTAAAAAGGACTGCCTTAGCCGAGAAATTAGCCTGGAGCTGCATGCCCTCATCCAAGCAAATCTGCCCCATACCTTCCTCGATACAGTCTCCAGCAAGAGCAGAGAGCTGCGGGGAGCGCTCCTCCAGTAACTGCTGGTGAACACTCACACATCTCAAAGTCCACCACGGCAAGCTCTAGGGAAAGAAAGTACCATGTAAGCTGAAAATAAAAGACCCTCTAAAAAACAATTTTTACATTAATTAAAATTAGTGTTTAGAATTTTTTTTAATATTTTATTTATTTATTTGGCAAAGAGAGAGAGAGGGAGAGAAAGAGAGACAGCCAGTGAGAGAGAGAACACAAGCAGGGGGAGTGGGAGAGGAAGAAGCAGGCTCATAGCGGAGGAGCCCGATGTGGGGCTCGATCCCAGGACTCCGGGATCACGCCCTGAGCCGAAGGAAGATGCTTAAGGACTGAGCCACCCAGGCTCCCCTAGAATTTTTTAACATCTGTGAAATTAAACTTATTCTTCAACAAACTTATCCATCCACTGCTGTGTCCTTGGTAACAATACCCAAATCCGTTTCTCCCTCTTCCACAAGAATAACATGCCTCCTCCTTCCCCTCAGAACCTGTATTTTTAGCCACATGGGCTTCCTGATTCCTTTTAGAACTTAATACCTCCTTCTTTAAAATGTCTGCTGCTGTCATTATTCTCGTCCGCTGTGGCACCCCCTCAGCGCCATGATCCACACAGCAGCTCCTCCGAGAGAGCTCCACCAAGAACCGCCAGGAGGCAGCGTGTGCAGTGGGGGGAGGGGGAGGGCGGGATAATATGTCCCTCCTCTGAAATTCTAGCATATTATTTGTACTACCTCCTTTGCAAACACATTCCCCTGCATTCATGGAGGTCAATCCCTGGCTTTCAGTGTTGTCCACCACCCACCCAGTAAGATAAGAAGTCCTGTCCTCCACATCTCTATATGCTCCTCAAAGCAATATATTACACAAGCTACACTGTAAGAAATACCTTGGATTTAAATATTTCCCAAAACTAAGACAATCCCTTCCACATCCTTGTCAAACCATCCCACGAACCCTTCTCCCACGAGGGTGGCACACATTCGTCTCTCGCTTCTCTGAACTTCAACACTGTCCATAGAAGTTAGCACCACATTGGACGGCTCTTGTGTTTCAAGAGTTTAACTCCACCTGACCCAAACATTTCTGAGGACAGAGACTGCATGTCATACATCGTCTTGACTAATGCACAGTCTGAGAACACAGTAGGTTTTTCTCTATTGCCTGGTGCTGTTCTTATTTGATCACTATTTAAAAAAAAAAAAAAAACAAAGGGGGTGGGGGTGCCTGGGTGGCTCAGTCAGTTAACCATCAGGTTATGATCCCAGGGTCCTGGGATCGAGCCCCACATCGGACTTTTTTTTTTTTTAAGATTTTTATTTATTTATTTGACACAGATAGAGACAGCCAGCTAGAGAAGGAACACAAGCAGGGGGAGTGGGAGAGGAAGAAGCAGGCCTCCAACAGAGGAACCCGATGTGAGGCTCGATCCCAGAATGCTGGGACCACGCCCTAAACCAAAGGCAGACGGTAAACGACTGAGCCACCCAGGCGCCACCCACATCGGACTTCTTGCTCAGTGGGGAACTACTGCTCCGTCTCCTTCTGCCTACCACTCCCCCTGCTTGTGCTCTCTCTGTCAGATAAATAAATAAAATCTTTTAAAAAATAAAATAAAAAACTTGATCCTGGGACACCTGGATGGCTCAGTTGGTTAAGTGCCTGACTCTTGATTTCAGCTTAGGTCACGGATCTGCCCCTCCCCACCCTGCTCATGAGCGCGCTCTCTCTCATTCTCTCTCTCTCTCTCTTAAAGAAAAACACCTGGGGCACCTGGGTGGCTCAGTCGGGTAAGCGTCCAACTCTTGGTTTCAGCTCAGGTCATGATCTCAGGGTTGTGAGATGGAGCCCACATTAGGTTCCACGCTCAGTGCAGAGTCTGCTTGAGAATCTCTCTCTCCCTTTCCCTCTGCCCTTCCTCCCGCTCACCTGCAATCTCTATCTCTAAATAAAAATAAATAAAATGTTTTTTCTAAAAAACTTGATCCTTATTTAAAAAACAAAACAAAACAGCAATGAGCCAGTACAGAAGCACATACAGTAAAGAGCGAGTCTCTCCTCTGCTACCTCAGTGCCATTCTCCTCTCCCAGAAAAATCCATAACTGCTGCCAGCAACAAGCCACTCAGGTTTGGCAGCATACCCTTGCCTTTTCTAGGCACGGGAATTTAGACAGAGCCAGTCAAAGAGATTGCCCTTTTAGGAAAACATACATCGGGTGTCTGGGAGGCTCAGCCAGTCAAGCATCTCACTCTTGGTTTTGGCTCAGGTCATCATCTCAGGGTCGTGGGAGCAAGCCCCACGTCAGGCTCCCCACTCAGCAGAGAGACTGCTTCATCTCTCTCTCTGCCCCTCCCCCAACTCATGCACGCTCTCAAATAAATACATAAATATTTTAAAAAAAGAAGAAGAAAACACGTAACATCAGATGCTGAATCTTTAAACATCAGATCTATACATTACCTCTTAAGCCAAAATCTTTATCTAGGGTGAGGAGTGTGGAAAAAAATAGAGAAAGCATAGCCTATTTTTCTTTCGGAAAATAAAAGTGCCCTTTTCTATTTGCCAAGAACTGCTTAATAGAAAATCTGGGCATTAAAAAAAAAGAAACTTGAAGCCTTGCTCTCGTTTCTAGATCCTGTCTCCTGATTTTAGCACTTACTACAGAATGTTCTGATTAGAAAGTCATGTTAGTTAATAACCTCCTAGAAGGCAGGAAGCATAAGTGTACTAAAAACGCACCCAAAAAAAATTTGCCAGCTAATTCCATTTTTGGGTTTTTTTTCCCACTTATTATCCTTTTTTTTTTTTTTTAATTTATTTCTCCTCATTTTAAAGATGAAGGAAGGGAGACTCAGAGGCCAGAGTCAGAGACTGGTTCAGATTGTGATTAAGCAGTGGAATCAGAACATAGATGAAGATTTTTTTTTTAACTCTAAATCCTATACATTTACAGTTTTGTAATGCTGATGAGTTTGGGCTCTTAAAATCCACTTTGTTATATAAATTGGAGATAAATAAATAACTGTATCCCACTCTCATTTTTCAGAGGAAAAAAATGGGGCCTAAAGATGTAAGGTGACATGAATAAGGCTCAAAAAATGATTCCTAACATAAGGTCTCTAGTAAATTAACCCACTCGATCCTAAACCTGAACATAACCATAACCTTAACCCTATCCTTGGCCATTTCTCTAACCCTGAGCTAAAATTTCATCTTTACACATCAACCTTAAAAATAGTTCCCTAAAGAACAATGAAGTTTTCTGCATTGAATCAATTTTGGGGACAGCTGGTAGAATATCTTCTCAGAGAAAATAATCATATTCCTAATAGAAAACTGACTTAGGACTTCAGATTGCTTAAGTCTTTCAACACAAAATGAAAGATATTATAATAATATTTCGTAGTTTGAAATGAAATATTCAGATAGCATTAAGAAATGAGTTGTACTTTTGTTTACCCACATTTTAGACAAGTAGTACATAACACAATCTTAGCATAAAAAAAAATCAGTATGTAAATAAGCTACTATTACAGGATTTTTTCCTCCTTCTGTGCCCACGGTTCTTGGTCACATCACTTTGAAAAATGGAGAGGCAGAACAGGCAGAGTGGTAGGCAGTAAAGCAAGGTTTATCGAGCGATAGTGGAGAGATAGTGCAAAGCTCCCAAAAGGGGAGAGAACCCGAGAGGGCTGCCCTTATTTCATTTTTTTTTAAAGATTTTATTTTTAGGGGCGCCTGGGTGGCACAGCGGTTAAGCGTCTGCCTTCGGCTCAGGGCGTGATCCCCNTCAGTATGTAAATAAGTTACTATTACAGGATTTTTTCCTCCTTCTGTGCCCACGGTTCTTGGTCACATCACTTTGAAAAATGGAGAGGCAGAACAGGCAGAGTGGTAGGCAGTAAAGCAAGGTTTATCGAGCGATAGTGGAGAGATAGTGCAAAGCTCCCAAAAGGGGAGAGAACCCGAGAGGGCTGCCCTTATTTCATTTTTTTTTAAAGATTTTATTTTTAGGGGCGCCTGGGTGGCACAGCGGTTAAGCGTCTGCCTTCGGCTCAGGGCGTGATCCCGGTGTTATGGGATCGAGCCCCACATCAGGCTCCTCTGCTATGAGCCTGCTTCTTCCTCTCCCACTCCCCCTGCTTGTGTCCCCTCTCTCGCTGGCTGTCTCTATCTCTGTCAAATAAATAAATAAAATCTTTAAAAAAAAAAAAAAAAAGATTTTATTTTTAAGTAATCTCGACACCCAACGTGGGGCTTGAACTCACAACCCCAAGATCAAGAGTCGCACGGTCTACCAACCAAGCCAGCCAGGCGCCTACCGCTTTTAAAATAATTATAAATAAGGAAAGTGATATTCCAGAGAAATTGGCTAGCATAATGTCACACAGCTATTAAGCAGCTGAGCCAGACAAACTTTGGTCTGATTTCAAAGCCAAGACTCTTTTTACTCAACATTTACATACTACTAACATTAATTAGCCTATATACTACAGATTAGAGGATTGGGGGAAAATCACCTTCTTTCACAGTTCCACAGAAATACTGTAGTGAACAATTTGATAACATCGTTTACAAGTAAGCCTATTCAGAGCTAACTTAAAAGGTTAAAATTAACTTGGATAAGTAGAGGACACTTCTTTCATTTTATCTTCACTTATCAAAGAGTCATTTTTATATCATCATTTAGAAAATGACATGTTAAAGATCCAAAGAAAAAAGAACTTTCATGTTTTCACAGAAAGGCAAGATTTCAGCACAAAGTGATCCTTGCATGGTGACATCTAACAAGAAAACAGGGTTATAAGCCCAGGTCAAAAGTTGTTTAGTATCCACCAAGCAATTCAAGCACCTTGTCTCTCCAACCCTACCAAATACGACATTCAAAATGAACAGTTCACATACCTACTTGTTCTCCTAAGTTGACAGTACATATATCTTTTTTTAAAAAAATTCTTAACAGGGGCACATGGGTAGCTCAGCCAGTTAAGTGTCTGACTCTTGATTTCAGCTCAGGTCACGATCTCAGGGTCGAGGGATTGAGCCCCGTGTCGGGCTCTGTGCTCAGAGCATAGTCAGCTTGTCCCTCTCCCTCTGCCCTCCTCCCTGCTTGCATGCACTCTATCTCGAAAATAAATAAATAAAATCTTCAAAAAATAATGCTTAACATATTGCTGATGAAAGTTTTCCACCAACAAAATTTAAAACTGTCTCACTCACTCATTAATGACTCTGGTCTCACTAGAAAGAAAATAATGCCACTTGGAAGCCCTGTGTTTTGGTAATACTTTCTTTAGGGCCAAGTACTAGTCATTCTGTAAGAGAGCATTTCATTCAGATCAACTCTGGAAATTTTTTTTAATTCAAGCTAACATGGCTAAAAAATCAAAGATAAGGCCTTATCTCTACTCTGACATATTGAAACCCCTTCTAGCAAAACTCCTTCTAGTAAAAACAGATTCCAATTCCTCTGGCTTTCATGACAGTCAGTGATAGAGGTAAAACTTGCCTTCTTACCTTTCCTTTGTCTAAACTGAAATACTTAGGAAAATAAGCCCTAACACAGTATAGACCAAGTCTACATTCTGCCAGTTGAAAACTGTGTTTCTCAAAATTTTTCAACCAATACTTAGAAATTGGGAGGTTTCATATAAAATTTAGATTTATTATTTCTGGTAACATGGGTCAAGTTGCCACAATTAGAACAGGAGTCAGCTAGCTAGTCTGCAGGCCAAATGCAACCACCCTCTTTTTGTGCAGCCCAAGAACCAACAGTTTGTATATATTTTTTTAAGATTTTATTTACTTTTTTGAGAGGGAGAGTGAGCGAGTGAGAGAGAATACAAGCAGGGGGAGGACCAGAGGGAGAGGGAGCAGCAGACTCTCTGCTAAGCAGGGAGACCAACACGAGACTCGAAACCAGGACCCTGGGATCATGACCTGAGCCAAAGGCAGATGCTTAACCAACTGAGCCACCCAGGTGCTCCCAGTTTGTACATTTTTAAACCACCGAAAAAAACACAAAAGAATATTTTGTGACATGTGAAAGGTATATGATTCTTCATTTATAAAGAAACAATGTAACCTAACCCCTGGCTGGCTCAGTCCCTTAAGCGTCAGACTCTTGATTTGGGCTCAGGTCATGATCTCAGCATCCTGAGATCAAGCCCTGTACTGAGCTCCACACTCAGCAGGGAGTCTGCTTGAGATTCTCTCTCCCCTCTGCCCCTCCCCCTGCTCACATGCACGTGTGCACGCACATGCTCTCTCTAAATAAATAAATAATCTTTAAGAAATGATGTAACAGACATTCAACTAATGCTCTACTAAATCCAACCGGAATAATGAACCAAGGTAGGATGCGAGCCAGGAAACAGTAATTAAGATCCACGGGGTAAGAGTATTGAACATTTGTATTCACTCACACGTACACCTACATACAGTCTATATAATCCTTTAAAAGGGGCTCAATAAAATATCATTTTGTATTAGATGAATCTCACAAAGGGAGAACGTTTTTGTTTATTTTCATCAGATTTTAAAGTGAAATACCTAAAGAAGACTTAGAAGACACACCAGAACACGGTCAGCATCACACCTGAAGTCGGATGCTACTCAGCACAGAAGTCGTCCCTGGGGGGTGACCAACAGCCTTCTTTTCCCTCCTCACCTGAATAGCTGGCAGTTTATGTCTTACATTCACCAGAATAACTCGTGCTAATAAGAGCAGCACAGGCTTTGTGGTCAGGTTGTAAACTGATTCACCATCTAGAACAAGCAGATTGAGAACTGCATCCAGTCCTTTGACCTGAAAAAAAAAAAAAAAAGTAAGCCAAGATGACCTAATTTAACAAAATATTAATCTTTACAGGTCTTGTAGTAACCTATTTTCCAGTTCTTTCTGCTATGAAACAAACGCATCAATCTATCACACAGCAACTGGCACCGGACAGAATCCTAACATTATAAATGCCCCCGGGGACCCACAAATGCCAGCTGCCCCGACACACAGCCACCTCGATGCTTGCACTTTAGAGAAACAGTGAAAGCAAGAAAATGCCAGCATCGAAGAGGCTTCATTCTTTACAGATTTGCTTACAACACAAGAACACCTCAATAAAAAGCACCCCTACATTAAAGTACGTACATTAAACACCACTTATGCTTCATTAGCTGGCAATGTCATTACAAACCGGTCTGCCCCATAATTCCTAAGCCAAACAGCCAACGAGGTCTGACATATCAAATGCTGAGTGGGCATATAACCATGGGCCTGTGGGAACAGAAGGCTGCAAAAAAAAGGGATGCCTTTGAAAAGTCTCCTTCTTGGCTGAACAGATTTTCTGCAATGGACAATGTCTTTTCTTTTCTTTTTTTTCGCACAGGGAGAGGGAGAAGCAGGCTCCCCACTGAGCAGGAGCCTGATGCAGGGCTCAATCCCAGAACCCCAGGATTGTGACTTGAGCCGAAGGCAGCCACTTAACTGACTGAGCCACCCAGGCGCCCCACCTGTGTTTTCTAAGATGTGTACGGTATAATTTTGACAGCTGCCACAAAACAGCAGGAATGCTTACCCACTAGGAACATGGGCTCTACTGTCACAGACACAGGATAGTGTTCTTTTTCCGCCTCTTATTAGTTTGTGGGTGTAGGTACATTTTTTAACTGACATCTCATTAATTACCAAATGAAATAACAGAACCCACTCCTTCTAGGGTTCTTGTAAGGATTAAATTAAACAATCCAAATAATGCCTGTGCCTGGCTCAATATGTTGTTAAAGTACTCAATACAGCCAAGAAAGTAATAGCTATGGGTTCATCCACTGTCCTACCTTCTTCATCGAGAAGTATAATACAGGAATAAAGACTTGACATGAAAGAGCACCAACAAACCGCAAAGAAAGCTTACCATTATCTACACTAGGGCATAGGAATTGTCTTTAATTTCAATAATTAAGAAACTATTTTAAGGGATGCCTGGTGGCTCAGTTGGTTAAACGATTGCTTTCGGCTCAGGCCATGATCTCAGAGTCCTGGGATCAAGTCCCACATTGGGCTCCTTGCTCAGGGGGGGAGCCTGCTTCTCCCTCTCCCTCCGCCTGCTGCTCCCCCTGCTTGGGCACTCTCTCTCTCTCTGACAAATAAATAAATAAAATCTTTAAAAATAAAAAAAAAGAAAGAAAAAGAAACTATTTTGAAGTTATTACAACTACCTCAATTTTAGAAGGAAATAGATACAAATGTTAAGTGCAGCTGAAAATGACACAGAATTCAGTGTCTGAACAGAGATTCCAGCCTGTTTTCCAACTCCCAACCAATGTTCTTCCTACCACGCCATGCCACCCTCCGCACAGATCTCTTCCTGCCCCTGGGCAAGGCTCAGGACTATGCCAAGCATCAGCAAGGCTGCAAAGACAGGGCCAGGATCACGTCTAGCCTTCTGACTGGGACCACTACCTTACAGTGGTGTGCGAATGACACAGAGACACCAACAGAGGCCCCGTGTAGAGGAGACCCTCACTGTGAGTTCAGTCTGAGACACAATGAGCCCTAGGTGTCTTGTGAGTGCTCCAAGTGGAGGTGCTGAACACACCAGTGGATATACTCACTTAAGAACTTCGAGAAAGAACCTGCCTAATGTGCCCAGACTATACTGGCAGCCTCATCGAGTTCTCTTCTCATACAGAGATGTCAAAATAAAGATTTAGCCACTGTTATTGCCCAAAGTCCAAACCAAACTGGTGAAGTACAAGAAGATATGACACACCTTTAAGAAAAGAATCCGGGGCACTTGGGTGGCTCAGTTGGTTGGGTGGCCAGCTTCTGACTTCAGCTCAGGGCATAATCTCAGGGTCATGAGATCGAGCCCCACATCAGGCTCCGTGTTCAGCAGGGAGTCTGCTTAAGGACTCTCTCTCTCTCCTTCTCCCTCTGCCCCTGTCCTGCTCTCTCTCTCTCTCAAATAAATAAATATTAAAAAAAAAAACCAGAAAAACAACCCATGGTCTGATCACTTTGAAATGAGAGACACATCTAACTGTTCTAGCACAACTCAGATCATTCTCTTCTAAATGAAATCCCTAGAGATTAAGTAACAAACAAGTAATTTAGTCTACAAAAAAATTACACAAAGAGATAGCCCATGGTATACCACCTGGGTATCATTACCTCTGATACTGAAAGCCAGGGCTTGGTTACTAAACTTCCTACTCTTCAGTTCAAAATTCTCTGGCGATGGGTGCCGCATGGATGGCTGAGTACGTTAAGCGTCTGTTTCCTGATTTCAGCTCAGGTCATGATCTCAAGGTCGTGACATGGAGCCCTGCTGTCTGACTCCACACTCAGTGGGGAGTCTGCTTAGGATTCTGTCTCTCCCGCTCACTCTGCCCCTCCCCCGGTCACACGTGTGCACGCGCTCTCTCTCTCAAAGGTATAAATAATATCTTTTAAAAAAATTATCTGGAGATGGTATCAAGGCAAATAATAAATACATGAGTGAATGTATAAATAGCCAAATAAATACGTTTCTCTTCCCAGTGCTACCTTGCATCATCATGAAAAAATGAAATGCTTTTCTGTCTTCTGCTTAAGTGAATCAGCCTTTGCCTACCCCCAAGATATAACACTGATATTCCAACTGAGTTCTAAATGTGCTTCCAGAAGTTTGGGGAAATGGTCCGTTTTTAAAGAGGATTGCTTGTATTTTCAATAAAAACAGAAAAAGCAAAGGTTACTATTCTTCAGAACAATTCCTCAGTCAAGACAGCATATGACATGTAAAAATACAAGTACTTATATAACAGTAAAAAAAATTTTCAACATCTGGAAGCCACAGATAAATTTACTATAAAACCAGATTACTAAGATCGACCTTTCTGTGTGAGAGGTGACCAATGTTGCTCAGACATGGACCTTCAGTGCTATTCCTCATTAAGACCATTTAGCACCAGATGTCAGTGTTAAAAATGACAAGGCCATAAGTTAAAGGCAGGAAAAATGAATTTGGCTTTGGTCACCATACTCTATGACCATAAAGTATATTCACAAACATTTGTGCTTCACAAAGCAAAAAGAGCTAAGAAACATGAATCAGCGCAGGAAAACGACAATTAGAAAATACTGATGTGTTCAAAAACTTCAACTCACCCTACCCTCCAAATTCTCAGATCGCTGATGAAGGGTATAAACTGAATATTCCTTTTAAAAACAAGCTGACAGGGACAGCTGGATGGCTCAGTCAGTTAAGTGTCTGACTTAGGCTCAGGTCATGGTCCCAGGATCCTAGGATCGAGTCCCGCATTGGGCTCCTCGCTCAGTGGGGAGTCTGCTTCTCCCTCTGCCCCTGCTCGTGCTCTCTCTCTGACAAATAAATAAAATCTTAAAAAAAAACTAACAACAAGATGACATTACCAAGAAGAGCTGAACGTGCATATACTCCAGGGCATAGCAACTCCACTCACGGATATATATATACCGCAGCAGAGCTTCCCAACTCTGAAGGGTTTACAAGGGTGTTAAAAGATCATCCTCTTAGCCCTCAGGGTGTCACCTACAGCCCGAAGGCCAGTAAAAACAGCTCCTCCGTTTAGCACACTACATCAGTCATTTCTTCAGTATGCTACACTTTGAAATTCTTGCAAACGATTTCCAGAAGATGTGTTCCTAATAGCATTGTATGTAATATAATGAAGGAGAAAAAAAAAAAAAAAGAAAAGTACCATACGGCTGTCAAGAGTAGAACAGAGACGCATGGTGGTACAGTCATACAACTGGAATACTATACAACAGTAAAAATGAATAATGGTATCCTTTCAAAAGCATACCATTGAGCAAAGCAAGTCACAGAACAATGCATAGTTTGTTTCATTTTATAAAAGTTCAAAAACTGGCAGAACTAAACCAGTATGTTTTCTAGAGTTACACAGGTGCTGAAACTATGAAGAAAAGCAATGGAATGGTTAAAACAAAATTCATGGGACTGGCTCAGGGAAGAGAGGGGCCAGGGACACCATCAGGAAAGCACATGTAGGGGACCTTCTAAGGCAGTATTTCCAACCCTTTCCAAGTCACGGCACACACAGAAGACGTTATTATTAGTAGTGCATAGCAGGGAACTAGCAAATGCTGCCAACCAGAACAGACCAGTTCAAAGGCTCTCCCCACCCCAGACCAGGCCCCACACAGACACCGAGATGGCAGAGGGGCTCCACATCTGGGGAACAGCGGTCAGGAAGCTCTGTTCTACAACACTGCTAGTATTTCTCTCTCACGCTGGGTGGCGGGAACAAAGGAGTTTTATTATTTAAACTGCATACACTTCATATGCTTTTTGAATGTATAAGGTAGTTCTAATTAAACAAACAAACAAAAAAAAACCTAAAATCAAGGTCTCAAAGTTTCCTTACAACCTGCCCTGAATCCCATGAAGTCTGACCTTTCAATGC
This sequence comes from Ailuropoda melanoleuca, assembly GCF_002007445.2. Classification (NCBI taxonomy): domain Eukaryota; kingdom Metazoa; phylum Chordata; class Mammalia; order Carnivora; family Ursidae; genus Ailuropoda; species Ailuropoda melanoleuca. The sequence continues at coordinate 118,779,020 of NC_048221.1, forward strand.
TTCTCCAGTAGGCTCAAAACATCCTGCTCCCACAAACACCACACTCTTCCCCCATCTGAACTTCTGCTCATGTGACTGCACCCAGACTGCCTTTCCTGCTCCCCTCCACCTGCCCATTTCCTCAGCATCCTTCAGTTCAACTCATGGTCCACTCCCAATGACACTGTCTGACAAAATTCCCGTTCCCCACATCTCTTGGTTAATTTCAACATTCTTACAGTCCAAATCTCTCATGTAACCTCTTTCTGTACTGCCGTGAATTGTTACCTGACTTTACAGGTGCTTCTCCACTAGAATAGTAGAAAGAGGGATGGATCTGGACCCAGAAAATGTGGCTTCCAATTACCCAGCTCTAAGACCTCTGACAAGTTTCCTTCACCACTGGGAGCTTCCATCTTCTCATCTCTAGGATACTCAAATTGATAGAACACGTGAAGTAAGCACTTGCGCCACATATCTGTGCTCAGCAAACACTATGACTTTGACTATTTGGTGAATTTTTAACCTATACTACAAGGCTAAAGAGGCAGAAACTGTTTCATACACAATAACAGAGGGAGTGAGATGTTCCATATAAGCAAATTTCTGGACAACTGAAGCATATCTCTTTAAGTGACACAATCTTTGGGATTTTACTTTAATCACTTTGGATGAAAACCTCTGTAAAGTGCAGATTCAATTCCCTTCTTAGACATAAGATACAGAAGATCTTTTAAGCTTTCAATAATGATTTATGGCCAGGATTATGAATTTCAATTATCTATTGCAACATAATATAGTGACTCACTACACTGACGTGTACAGAGCTAACTACTGTGGCTGTCAGATTATGGCTGCTTTTCTACTTCTCTTTCCACCCCCACCATCAGCTTTTTAAAAATATATTTTATTTATTTATTTATTTTTAAAGACTTATCTATTTGAGAGAGAGAGAGAGTATTTAAGCAGCAGAAGGGGTAGAGGGGGAGAGGGAGAGAATCTCAAGCAGACTCCATGCCCAGCAAAGAGCCCAACACCGGGCTCAATTTCATGACCCTGAGATCATGACCTGAGCTGAAACCAAGAGTCGGACTCTCAACCAACTGAGCCACCCAGGCACCCCTATTTTATTTATTTTTTTAAGTAAGCTTTATGCCCAACGTGGGGCACAAACCTGAAATCAAGAGTTGCACACTCCACCAACTGAGCCAGCCAGGAGCCCCTCTACCATCAGATTATTAACACTTATCTCTAATTCCATTCCTGACAGTGGACCCTCTGGAATCACTTGAAAATCTGACTGATGACCAAGGATTCTTAGTACATTTTGTACAAACTAGAAAGGCATATTTTTTTCCTACCTACTATTAACTCCAGTTTATAAAAACCAGTTTCTAATGAAAAAAAAAAAAAACCACAATAATAACTATATATGACATTTCCAAGAAGCATACTTCACTGAATTGCTGGAACAAAATGGATGGCAAAAAATCCTGAGGTTGTAAATCAACGCGAGGCCCCGTCCAGTTACTCTGAACAAAAAGTTGTAAACTGCTTACACCAATTAGGAATATCAGCTGTTGTCTGCATACAAGAATAAAAAAATAAATATGAACCACTGTACAACCACAACCAATTTCATTTCAGTTACTAAGAAAAATGTAAAATATTAACCAACATTTATAGAGATTATCCAAGTACTACAAAACAAAATTTCTGAAATCTGAACAAGTTATGTCTCAATGTCCAATATTATAACCATAAGCCACATAGGGCTCTTTTAAATTTAATTACAATTAAATGAAATTTAAAATTCTGTCCCTCAGTTACACTATCTATTTCAAGTGCTCAACAACCACATGTGACTAGTGGCTGCCATACCGGGGAGCACAAGTTGTCCAACAATGGCTAAAACCACTGTCTTACACTTATAAAGCACTATTAAATATATTCAGTCTGTTTCTCTATGAAAATTTCAAATAAAATTCTACCTCTCAATTGTGTCCAAATCTGTTGAGTAATCCAGGAATGTTACTATCTGCTTCTCCAGGTAGCTGTCAATCTTTTCTTCAGTCATCGTTGTTGAGTTAAAAATATTTTGGGTCAATGAATTTAAGAATATGGCCTCATAGTTCCCTTCTAGCAGCAACTGTAAGAAAGATCCACTCTCTGCAATATAAAAAATTAGTCCAATAACCCAAAAGACCAATCTTTTTCATACTGTAAAGGATAACACTATTAGGTAAATCTACCATTTCAGTATGCAAAAAAAAAAATGTATATCCTTAGAAAGCTTACTATACATTAATCACAAGCACTGAGCAAATTCCCATTATTCTATGAACATCACTTCTCCTACAATTAGCAGCTCATCCATACAATAAGCAGCAAGGTAGAAGTTAGACACAGGAATAATATTCCTCATTAGTAAATATTATCACCCTTCTGGGAATTCATAAAGATTCCTATTGACAACAGAAAAGTTTCCACAATCAGGGGTCTAAAGCCTTTCTTAAGCTGGCTTCTCCTATGCCCACCATTCTCTCTGAGAACAGCTGGTTCTCTCATTGTTCCCCTAATATCCCATGCACATTCCTACCTCCACACTTCTACACTGTGATTTCTCCTGCAGAGCTCTTCTCCACTTGTCTTACCCTTTAATCAAAATTCAGTTCATGTCTGACTTCTTCCATCAAACTTTTCCAGATCACCGGACTTCAAGAACTACCTCTCTCCTGAAGCACCTATTGGGTGTTCACACACACACACACACACACACACACACAAACACACACACCACTTAGATACTGTCCTAAATTGTTATTTTTCTTCCGGGTCCAGCCTAAATCTCACTACCAGATGTGCCTTTATCTCACATTTATCACTAGTAAATATGCTTTTAACACCTCCTTCTCCGGTGAATGTGTACTGTTCGCAAAAATTACATCTTTGCTGCCTCGTTTCAGCCTTTCTGCTTATCAACTGTGGAACCTGGAATAAATTATGGAAAACAATCTGTCTTTAAACGCCTTCACCTACAAAATGGTATTAAACTTAGATCTATCTTAAATGTCTAAGGATTAAATGACAATAAATGTTAGGGACTTAGAAAAGTAGCTGACACGGCCGTCGTTGCTATCACTGAACCTAGGTGGTGAGAAGGTTGGGGTAAAGACAAGCACGGAGCCCAAAGGACCCCGCCCACCACATCAACGATGCAACAATTCAAATCTTAAGGGATGACCTAGGTTGCGGCAGAAAAACTAAACAAGAAGGAAGGAGAACCCAGCGGGCACCACTCTCCCCTCACAGTCCAGACGCTGGTCTAAGTTCCTGGCAGCTTCGCCGTTCTCACCTGAACCGGCGACTCCCTCCTGCTTCCATTGCTGCCGCTCAGCCTCAGTGGCGAAGCCCCTCAAAACTGCCAGCTCTGGTATCCACTTCACCCTGGACATAGCTGCAGCCAAAATGAGTTCTACGAGGGTCACACGGGAGTCAACAAAAAAAAGTGAAAGGAAGAGGGTCCAAAGATGCCGAAACCTAGTGGCGACAGTTCCTGTGAATACACCCACACTAGAAGTCCATGTGCAGACATCGTCACATGGACGCGGCCATGACAGCAGCGCGGGACACCCTGGGAAATACACACGCCGCTCTGGTTTCCGCCTAGGAGGCCAACCCACGTCCTTAGTACTGAGCATGCCCAGTAGAGATGCCCCGCCCCGAGCATGGAAGGGGCGGGTGGGAGGGCGCGGTCGATCTCAGCCCCGCCCTAAAGGGGCGGTGCCAAGAGCTGTAGAAGACCTGAAGCGTGGGGTGGAGTCCCCTTGCACCACCCACTGAGGATTGGGATTAAAACGCAGCTGGAAGCGGCCGTTTTGTCCTGCCAACAGGTAATAGGAATCTACGGCTTGGGTTCCTAAACATTTTTGGATCAGAACCCTCCTGATTACCTAACCAGGGTACTTCATGCAAAATGCGTGTGGGCCCCTGCTACCGACATCCGGGTACCATTTCCGGAAGTTAGAAACCCTGTGAAGTGGGGTTGGCCAGCACAAGGACCACCTCCGCAGAGAATAGGTCTTTTTTCTTAGAATGAATTAAAGCGTAAGGGAAGTTTTGGGGCGCCTGGATGGCTCCGTGGGAGGAGCATGCGACTCTTGAAGTGAGTTCAAGTCCCAGGTTGGGTGTAGGCATTACACACATAAATGACTAAATAGAATAACTTTTTAAAAACGTATAAGGAAAGTAATCTGGTTTTGACGCTGCCACTACATGAATTATGACTGAGTGGGACCTGTGGCCCCGCAGCTGGTGCCTGGAAGCTTGCGGCGGGTAGGCTGAGTCCAGAAACCTGCCACCCCTTCGGGCCTGCAGCTGAGCACCGAGCTGCGCCTCTTTCGCACGTCCTCTCTTCATAGCTGCGCTCCTGGGCCAAAACTGAGGCTCAGAGAGCCAGGCTTCAGCGGGGTGGGACTCTGCCCCCGTGGGCCTGAAGCCTGCACTGTGAGAATGCCAAGCACTAGTTAGGGTAACTCTGACCACGCCGCATTCTTGGAGAAATCAAGGGCAAGCGATCTCTGTAAGAGCCTAGCCCAGTGACGGGGGCAAGGAGCGAACTAAATTCTCAATTCACTTTCCTCCTCCATAGACTGTGGAGGGAATGGTGCTCAGCCTCTGCCAGCAGAAGCCAAGGGAAGCCAGACGTGGGCTGAGTGGAGAAGAGCAGATGCCCTAGAATGTCTTCTCACTGAGAAGTAATGAAACGCTATTTGTGCAGAAAATATTTAATCAGTGTGTCCTTTCGGTTTTTTTTTTAATGGTTTTTTATTATATTATGTTAGTCACCATACAGTACATCCCCGGTTTCCGATGTAAAGTTCAATAATTCATTAGTTGCGTGTAACACCCAGTGCACCATGCAATACGTGCCCTCCTTACTACCCATCACCAGTCTATCCCGTTCCCCCACCCCCCTCCTCTCTGAGGCCCTCAGTTTGTTTCTCATAATCCGTAGTCTCTCATGCTTCATTCCCCCTTCTGATTACCCCCCCTTTCTTTATCCCTTTCTTCCCCTGCAGATCTTCCTAGTTCTTATATTCCATAGATGAGAGAAATCATATAATTGTCTTTCTCTGCTTGACTTATTTCACTTAGCATTATCTCCTCCAGTGCCGTCCATGTTGCAGTACATGTTGAGAACTCGTTCTTTCTGATAGCTGAGTAATATTCCATTGTATGTGTGGACCACAACTTCTTAATCCAGTCGTCTGTTGAAGGGCATCCCGGTTCCTTCCACGATTTGGCTATTGTGGACAATGCTGCTATGAACACTGGGGTGCATATGGCCCTTCTCTTCACTGCGTCTGTATCTTTGGTCCTTTCGGTTTTTTAAAGCGCAAAACCCAGCACTGTCTAAACATTTGACAGTTAGAGCTATTAAAGCAGAAACACACTGGCGGCTCAACCAGGTTCTTCACTTGCCTGTAGAGCCACATTGTCCCATACAGTGAACTTGGTGCTGTCTCTATAATTCAAGGTTTATTTTAAGTGCGATATGCTAGACAATGATAATAATTAAGTATATTCATCTCTCTTCAGGGAAATGGACTCTGAAATAAAAATGTGGGAGAAAAAAATGTGGTCTCAATTGAAAAAAAAACAAAAGCAAAAAATAAACCAAAAAATGGAGTGGATATTGAGCCAGTGAGTAGGATATGTCCACTTTAGGATGAGTGCAGTGGCTTGGCTGGGCAGTCTGCTAGGAACCCTGATGTCACCACCTGTTAAGTCTTTTTTCTTGAGCTGGTTAGATTTTTCAGAGACTTTTTAAATTTCCTACCTGGACAGTGAGGGTCTGGTTGCCAGTGTTCCAGAGCCAAGCAGAGCAAGAAAGCCAGGAGTCTCAGCATTCAAGACCCAGTCTGAATATCAGACCCTGTAGAGATCACGGCAGTCGGGGACTGGAGGGGAAGGAGTGGGCAGGGGTTCCGACTGACTGACTCAGCTTTGCAGGAGTCCTCCTCGTTTCAGCCCTTCCTCTTCCCATTCCATAACCTTCAGTCCCAGGGATATCTAGTGCTCCCAGTTGCTGAGTTTTTCAGGGATTCTTCAGTCTACATACAAGTTTGCCTTAGCTTTTCCCACTGCATTTTTAGGATTGGGCTTTCTCTGCTCAGCTACACCAGTTAGTAGCTCCCAAACAGGGCATCTAGTCTCATCGTCTCTTTCCCTGTGGGTTATGTTTTAACTTTTTTCTTTACCATAGACTTAGTGGGTTTTGAAGAAGGAGAGATGGCATATATTCAACATGCCATATTTACTCTAGAACCTTAATCTCTATTGTAAATGATGTCTTTCTCTAAGTAGCTTCAGGTTTGATATCGTTACGTGTTTTAACTAATCCTATTTCATATTTTTCTAAGTAGTAAAAAGGAGGCAAGATTGTAACCAGCATTTCATGACCCCTCAATCCTTTTTCATATTCATTAACAAATCTCATGTTTAATAATAATTTTTAAATGTTTGTCGCAGCTTTTTTAGTAATAGCCAAAAACTGGATACAACCCAAATGTCCATGCACAGATGAACGAATAAACAAATTGTGATATATCCATACAATGGAATAGTGTTCAGCTATAAAAATGAATAAACTATAGATACATATAATATATACAGATACCAAAGTAATTATCCTGAGTGAAATAAGCCAAGAAAACATAGAACATAAAATATTAATCCATTTGTAAAAATCTACANCCAAAAATTATCCTGAGTGAAATAAGCCAAGAAAACATAGAACATAAAATATTAATCCATTTGTAAAAATCTACAAAATGCAAACTAACCTCTAGTGACAGAAAACAGATCACTGGTTGCTGGGGGTTGAGGAAATGGAAAAGCAAGAGGAGGAAGGACATTTTGGGGAGTGAACAGATGTGTTCACTCTCTGTGCTAATGGTTTAATGGGAATATACATATGAAAAAACAAACCGTTCAGTTAAAATATGTGCACTTTTTTCTATGTCAGTTATACCTCAATAACACTGTTTTTAAAAAACTGTCTCTTGTATAAAACATAAAATCTGATCTCCCGAGACTAATACTCAAAAGCCTTCACCTGACACACAGTTCTTTCTTCTCATCCCTCTGCTGGTCCTCTGCTCTTTCCAAGCACTGTGTCTCTCAGAACGAAGCCCCACAACCACCACTAACCCTCAAGAGAGTTAGCTGGGCCTTTGCCCTGCAGCAAATAAATTAACATGGATTGAGGATGTAAGATAAAGCAGGTATGGTATTAAATACCGTTAAATAGATATCTCACTTAACTCTTAACAATAACTTTTTTTTAGATTTTTATTTATTTGAGAGAGAGAGAGAGTGAGAGAGAGAGAGAGAGCACAAGCAGGGGGAGCGGGAGCAGAGGGAGAAACGGACTCCCCGCTGAGCTGGGAGCCCAACATGGGGCTCAATCCCTGGACCTGGAGATCACGACCTGAGCCAAAGGCAGATGCTTAACCATCTGAGCCACCCAGGTGCCCTTAAGGCAAATATTAAGTCAATTTGTCAAATAAGGAAATTGAGAGGTAGGTACCTTGCCTAAAATTACACTAAGATTTGAACCTAGTCTGATCCTTAAAGCTCCATGCTTTCTACATCTGGTGAACAAAGGATGAGAAGTACATGACTGGTATGCAGGTCGGAGCAAGTAGATAAATCAATACGATAACTTCCCTAGTGAACATACTGAAAACAGCCCTGGAACCAAGGTCAGTACAGATGCTGAAAATTCCCAGCAGCAAAGACTGGAGAAGCAGAGGACAGAAAGGATGTATGTGGATGAGATAGGAATGTGGGTAAGTCAAGTGGAGCAGGACAAGACAGCTAACCTCCTTAGTGAGAAGGAACCTGATCCTGCAAAGTTTTCCTTCTATGAAAACTGCCCTGGGGAGTGGGGACTGAAGCCAGGCAGCACCGTGGTGTCCCCCTAGGCTTTCCTTTGTCCTTGGGGCCCCCAGATGTTGACTTTAACCACTAGCACGCCTCCCCTGAAGGGTGTGTTTGTCCCACAAAGCAAAATAAGATTCTTGCCTCAATAGGTCTTCATTCAGGTGAAAAACTATAAGGCCTTCAACAAGACTTCCCTAGATGCAGTATGGGTACAAAGGAGCCATAAATGTAGATACAGGAACAATGCCTCTGATTCACACAATCTGGGCTTGATCCAACCAACCCTATATAGAGAGTGCCGTCCCTCTCTCGACTCTAGAACTCTTCTGGCTGCTTAGAATCACGTAAGGGGACCTCGTGTCGTCAAACACACAAAATAAATCAAAGAATACATGAAGGTTCCTCTCATTCAAGATCCAAGGACACAGGGTGACCTTGAACAGCTGCCCTCTCGATTTAGGCTGCTTAGACTCTAGAGAAAAGGCATCTCTACATATTATCTATGCCGTGATGAATTAAAAAGACGGGGAGGATTTGAGTTGCAGAAGCTTGTAGGTGAGAGAAATGACAATTAACTTATTAAATTTCCCTCTTGGCATGAATGCAACAGATTCTTGCATAATTAAGTGCCCTTTCTCAGTAGTGATGCTCATTCATTTACGATTTGTGTTCTATTTTTGGTTCTGGAGGTACTCATGAAGTAGAATTTTATTTATGACAGATTGGACAGTGGCTAGAAAACATTTCACAATTTTAAACAACTCAAGCTGTACTATTTAAATGAGATATAATACCAGTTCTTCACATTAGCCATTAGATGACATCAAACAATAGAACTGTTGAATTTTGTTTGTATAAAAGATTGAATTAAATATTTTAAAAATTTAGCTTTTTTTAACCAGCATTGATTTAAAGTTTTGATAGTCATTTGTTATAGTTTGTATTTTGCTTTTAATTTTAATTTTAGATGTTTTAGAAGAAAAAATAGAAAACATGAAACTTAACATTTACTTGAATTTATATTTTTGATGAAAATACATTCAAACTTTATATACTTGGAATAAAATTACATTATATATTTTTAATTCTTTAGTTTATTGATGTTAATAGGACCAGGAAAAGGAAGAGACAAAGAATGCATTCTCTCTTCTAGAGTCTTCAAAGGGAGAATAGTCCTGCCAACTCCTTCATTTCACACTTTTGGTCTCCAAAACTGTGAGTGAATAAATTTCTGTTGTTTTAAGCCCCCTAATTGGTGGTAATTTCTTACAGCAGCCCTAGGAACTAACACAAGCATTAAAACATCATTAAGAGGGGCGCCTGGGTGGCTCAGTCGTTAAGTGTCTGCCTTCAGCTCAGGTCATGATACCAGGGTCTGGGATGGAGCCCCAAGTCAGGCACTGCTCAGCAGGAAGCCTGCTTCTCCCTTTCCACTCCCCCCCCACCCCCGCCGCTTGTGTTCCCTCTCTTGCTGTCTCTGTCAAATAAATAAATAAAATCTTAAAAAAAATAATAAAGTAAAACATTATTAAAGATTTTGTAGAAACAAAGTCAACATTAATAAATTCTATGGAATAGATATATAATAATATGCTAATTATGTTTTATTTCATTACTTATGCAAACAATACTCACCAATCAATAGAATACTTCAACATTCCCAATAATTTAAATATTTTAATTATTTTGATGACTAGCACTTATTATAAAAAACATAGTTCATGTCGGGGGAGGCACCTGGATGGCTCAGCTGGTTAAGCATCCAATTCTTGATTTTGGTTCAGGTCATGATCTCAGAGTTCTGAGATTGAGCCCCACTTCAGGCCCCATACTCAGTGTGGAGTCTGCTTGAGATGCTCTCTCTCCCTTTCCTTCTGCCTCTCCTCTCACTCTAAATAAATAAATAAAATCGTAAAAAAGGGGGGTGGAGATTAGGACATTCACATACACAGAGAGACCATGTGAACACAGAAGGAGAAAACAGCCACCTACAAGCCCATGGAAAGAGGCCTCAGAAGAAATGAACCCTGCCAACACCTTGTTGGTGAAGTGTCTGTCCGTGGCACTGTGTTATGGCAACCTCAGCAAACTATGCAGTAAGCAACACATTCAGCTTTGTCTTTCTGCAGGATGTCAAAGGGAGTATTCCATAGGGACTGTGTGGGAACACATGCCCAATAAGTCTCCACTCCAATCCAAGCTGGCCATGAGGTTGTTAAATGGATGATGGGTCTGTGAAAAACCATGGATCCAACTTTGCAGTGGATTCCCTGTACAACATTCACAGAAGCACTCTCTGACTTACCAGTCTGTGAAAGAAGGTCATTTTGTTAAGCTGAAGTCTAAGGTCAATGATTATTGGGTCATTGGTCATGGTCCTACAGTCTAGGACGAGTAGGCCTCCGCGCAGTTGGAAAATTTGAGATATGGTTACCAAGCACACCCTGTTAACCTCACCAGCCCCCTTCGTGGCATGTTAAAGGTCTGTCAGTGTCAAAGTCTAAACTGCTTCCTGGAAGAACTTCTACCTCTTATGTAAAGCCACACCACAATCCGAACTCTTGAATTTTCCTTGGTAAATGAAAAAATTAAATCAAAAAAAAAAAAGAAAGAAAGAAAGAAAAGGAAGGAAAGAAAAGAAAAAAAACAAAACAAAACCGTCCTTTACTTAGACTAACAACGGCCACTATAGCTTTTGATAGAAAGAATAAATTATATGTTTAAAAGGCATTCTAAAAAAATTGGGAAACAAAACACCAAACAATAATAGTCAGCTTCTTTACTTGTTAAAGTGAGGCCGAAAAATAATTCTAACTCCAAGATAGTCTCAAAGTCTTTGTAACCTCTTGAAACTTATCCTCCTTGAGTTTCTCTTTTGTTTTACTCAGCTTTACCCGATATTCCAAATGAGTTCTTTTATCCCCTCAGAGTTTTCACAAAACACACGCGCGCACACACACACACACACACACTCACTCTCTCTCTCTCTCTCTCTCTCCCCCCCACCAGATCCAACCAACTCTGTGAATGGCAGGGAACTGAATGTATGGATTCCTGAAAAATAAAGGTAGACGTTAATGAAACTTAAGGTTCACCACCCCTCCCAAGGTTCTAACAACGTAGCCACTTGATGCTTAACCAACTGAGCCACCCAGGTGCCCCGCCACTTGATCATAAGACTATGTAAAATTTGCTGAAGTAACAGAAAGTAGATTGATTGCCTAGGGCAAGGGGGTGGGGAATGGGGGGAAGAGAGGACAAGAGAAAAGGGGGTGAAAGATAAAGCTAAAATATACAAATTTTCTTCTACAGGAAAATGTTCTAAAATTGGCAGTGGCGGGCGCCTGGGTGGCTCAGTCAGTTAAGCGTCTGACTCTTGATTTCAGCTCACGTCATGATCTCAGGGTGGTGGGGTTGAGCCCCACGTCGGGCTCTGCACTCAGCGGGGAGTCTGCTTGAGATTCTCTCCTTCTCCCTCTGTTCTTTCCCCCAGCTCATGCTCTCTAAAATAAATAAATCTTAAAAAAATTTTTTTGTAACTTCACAGTATTATGAAACCAGATAAACCCAAAGCCCTGCCTTGCTCGGACCTCCTAGCCCAAGACTGCAGAGTCAGCGTGGCAGCTGGGGCCAGGCTCAAAGCTCCAGTCATCTGGTACCCCAGCTGCCTCTCCAGCTGAGTCTATCTAGCTCTCCTCAAGGTCTGCAACTGGATTTGCACCCATGTCTCAGTTGACCCGGTAGGCATGTCTGTTTCCATATTGGAACCTTTTGTTCTAACCAGTCTCACTACCTCCCAAGATTTGAGGCTTACATTTCAGTGAAATATTATTCCAGCATCTACACAAGGTCATGCCAGAATACTAACTATAAGTATGTATAATGTTTGGTTAAAAAAAAAATGCAACTGTAGAAATTTGTCTACTCAAATAATCAGCTTTAGTTTAGGGAATAAGTGGCCAGTGAGGACTGCCTGGCCAGAGGCCAAGCCTCATCTGAGCGGCTGAGCACAGTGCTGCTCGGGTCGTGGTCCAGTCTGCTCCCAGTCGGCAATGGGCTAAGTACAGAAAGTGAGAGGAAGCAATGTGGCAAGCTGCAACCTTTTTACCCTATTGTACAAAGTATCAGTCTCTAATGGAAAGGAGGTGCAACCAAAAACCTTCACCTTTCACCAGTTTAAGACACAGTAACTATAACATCTCACCCTCACCTATCTCATCTTGTATAAACCAAACTATAGGACATAAAAAAAATTTTATAGTACTTTCTACATTTGTCTGGCTTTGACCATGCTGGTCTTAATGCTACAGTGATAACTAAGCGGTTTATTTGCAATTCTCTTCAAGATGGCTTCATAGTCGGTAGTTTTACAACTAGACCAATTGTCTTTACTGTCTTAGTTCCATCCTTTTCCAAGGCTTTCATGCTTACCCTCCCCATCTCCCCACCATACCCCAACTCCTGCCCCAGGTATCTCAGCCAGTAAACATGCTTAAATTCTTAGACCAAAAAATTTGTATTTCCCCACTCTTTTTCTCTACCTCTTTGTTTGTTCTAGTTGATGACCTACCACCGTACTCTAGTAGGCTCTTAACTCAGCTCCTTGTCTCCCCATAGTTGGTAGAATCATCTTCTAGAAACTGAGTATGACCAGGTTGCTCCCCTGCTCTCCATCACCCACAGGATGTTAAAGTTTCTTAACAAGACAGTCTTCCATGATCCAAGCCCTCCTATCTTTCTAACGTTACACCCTACATTTCCTGTGACTATCGAACTTTGTCTCTTACAATCCCATGTGCTACTGAGTTTTCCCCTTATTCTCGTGTCTGTAATAACTTCCTTCTGCCTGGCTAACTTATTTTTTTAAAAGATTTATATTTTTTGAGAGAGAGCATGAGCAGGGTGAGGGGCAGAGAGACAGGGAGAGAGAGAATCTCAGACTCTGTGCTGAGTGCAGAGCCCCACACAGGCCTTGATCTCACAACCCCGAGATCATTACCTGAACCAAAATCAGGAGTTGGACACAACCAACTGAGCCACGCAGACGCCCCTGCCTAACTTCTTTATCCTCTTCCTTCAAGACTCAGGATATCTTCCTTGAGGAAGCCTTTCATGACCACATCACCTCAATGCCCATTAACACTATGCCTAAGCTAAGTGTTCCTCTGTGTTCCCAACAGTACCCTGTAAACTCTATCAGAGAACTTCTCAGTTGTACCGACATTATGTTTCCATGTCTGTCATTCAACCCTCAAGTGCAGGAACCTGTACCTACTCTCAAAGTGAGTGCTCAAAGTCAGGATCCTACAGGGAACCGTGTTAATCAGTCTCAAATTTAGACTTTTAGGTTTTGGGTTTTGTTTTTTTTAAGATTTTATTTATTTATTTGACAGAGAGAGTGAGCACAAGCAGGGGGAGCAGCAGGAAGAGAGAGAGGGAGAAACAGGCTCCCTGCTGAGCAGGGAGCCCAATGTGGGTGCAATCCCAGTACCCTGGGGTCGTGACCTGAGCAGAAGGCAGATGCTTCACCGACTGAGCCACTCAGGCGCCCCAGGTCTTGGTTTTTTAAAAACATGAATTGGACCTTATAGTACTGGTACTGTTACTTTCCTCTTATAAAAGCTTTCTGAAGACTAGTGGTGTGAATTGGAGAAAATGACCCAACCTTATTTCAATGATTAAAAATAAAATCCTAAGTTGGAGGCAAACAATACACTTGATACAGTAGCTTTTCTCATCCCTGACAGGACCCTGACAGACAAAAAATGAAATGCCTAGAAGACTGATGACTGTCCTTTTACTTCTTATTGCTGATCATTTTATACCTAGATTTTAGCTAGCATGTGTGGGGATGACATTTAACCGACTCTTCTTTCTCATAAATTGACTCTATTTTGTCATTCTTGGTGTATGTAGCTTACCACCCAACACACTGAACAGTGTGTGTTAGAACTTTTCATTTCCCCTCCTTTACCCATGCTTATTAGGGAGCACTATATCTTGTACCTCAGACAGGATCATGCTCCCTAGTTCCCCTTTTCCTTCAGAGAGCAGCTCACTGTTCAGAATACAGCTTCTCCTTCTGGTCAGCTCCAGATTCAAGGTTCCCACACACCACTTCATTTTATATAAATACTGTCAAAAATCACCTTAGCTTTTCCTTTGTGGTAACTGGTCTTTGAAAAATATCCTTTCCTTTCCCATGCTTAGGTCTTGAAAGTGTACAATTCTTAGTAGAAATAGCATTTCACACCATGGCAAACTATTTTAGAAACAAGACATATTAATACACCTAAGTCTTTATTTATTTGGCTCTAAGAAGAATTTGCATGAAAATGAGCCTGTATGGCAGGTACAGAATGTCCTGTAACAGCACCAGAGAGATATCCTCTCTGCTCTACAGAGCCTCAATGTTTTAATACATACATGTGACTTCAGTAATAAAACCAGAGTCCAGGAAAAAAGGAGCCCTTTAGGAAAAAATCAGTTTAAAGTGACTTTTCAAATTGACCATTCCTTCTCATATACTTAAATTCAAATAACGGATACATTCACAGGCCCAAATGTTGGCATAGAATAAAATCATGTTCATTTATTTTTTCTGCATCTTAGAATTAGAAGGCATAAAATTAAATACGTTGAATGTAATAAATTCATCCATACAAGTGCAAGTCTCCAGCTATAATGCATTTTATGGCATATTTATCATTTAAAAAATGTACCAGTAAATCAAAAAAGAGGGAGTATGTCCATTTAACTTTTATTTAAGTGTATGTAGGAGGTCTTCAGAAATCAAAGATGAGCATGAAGATATGGCCAAACATAAAATCTATCAAATTCAGTGAAAAGTTGCTGACTTTAAATAGTAGTTGTAAGAATGACCAATATATATTCTTTGTTAACAACCCCTCACTCTACAGTAAAAAAAAAAAAGAATAAAATAAACATTCAGTAAACATTCTTTCCTAAGGTAGTTTCCCTTATATATCAGTGATTTATCCATTTCTTTGTATACACAAATTTGTTGAACAAACCAATCAGTGGTTCTCACAATTGAAAAATAAAAGCACAAAAAAGTTTACACTCTTGTACAGGTAAATAAAAGATCACCTTGAATTAAACTGGATCTCCTTAAGGGCATAGTATAGTTTCAGTTTCAATAACTATTACATAATTAGTTTCTTACATACAAATATTGACATATTTGGCTTGTGCTTCAAAGCCTTTGTGTCTATGAAGTCCACGTCAATGCAGCTCATAATTTGAAGTCACTGGGGAGTTCTTTACTGCTGCTGGGTTTGACCTGATCATGCATTAGAGTCTCCTCAGCACCTGTCGCGGCACTGCACATCTCCGAGGCATCATCAGCATCAGGGTCCAAGCCTTCGGGACAGGGAAGTTTTAGCAGCTCTTCCCGGAGCTGAGCAGTGTGACGCTATACAGGGGAAAATAAGCGATACAACAATTACAAACCCGGATATTCTAACATAACATCATTTGAGGGAGAAACTGAGTTTAAAACAAAACCCAAAGCATTAGGCCTACAAATATTTATTAAGCACCTTCCTTATGTTAGCTACTGTAAGGAGCAGTGAACAAAATGGGCAAAAACCTCTAACCTCAAAATAACTGATGTTGCTGAAAAGCCCTGAGTAGCGTGGGCACAGCTCCTACCCAGGCCCCCTACCCCGGTAACAGAAACAGCATTACTAATGATTTATAAGATATCATTCACATATGGTAGATACTCTTTTAAGTTAAAGAGAGTAACCTCTTGATTTATAATACATCCTGTCTCTGGCTAAATATTTTTGACAGGAAGTCCATAAATGAAAGTTAACCCACCATTATTTTACTGAGTGCAAACAAGTATTCATCAGGTACCAGGTCTTGTGTAGAACACGTGCAAAATGTTTCACACTAACAGTCTCACTTAATGCTCAGAAAAAACCTTAGAAACAATTTTATCATCCTATTTTTTTTCATAAGCAGGCCCCATGCCCGGTGTGCAGCCCAACACAGGGCTCAAACTCATGACCCTGAGATCAAGACCTGAGCTAAGAGCAAGAGTCAAACACTTAATCAACTGAGCCACCCCTGGTGCCCCCCCCAATTTTTTTTCTAATTTAAGCAAGTGAAAAAGAAGAACCAGAGAGATTATGTAATTTTGTATTCTACCATACTACCATTTAGAGAAAGATGTAGAGATGTTAACAGGGTTGTCTACAAATATTAAGTTTTGGTTTATATTTTTCTACTGGGAGAGAAATGACCTCAAGTATCACACCAGGCCTTTGAAAAATTGTTGGTCAATATCTGACTTTGAAAATTAACTAACCAACATTTATAGAACAATTTTTATGTATGAGACACTGTGTTCAACACTGACAATATAAAAGCAATGAGTAGAATAAGGAAGATATAATCTCTGACCTCATAGGGCCTAAATTTGGGTTGGAGGTCTAAGACCTATAAACAAAATAATAATAACTACACATATGTAGCCATTTGTAAGGTTTCAAAATATATTAACATGCTGGTAACTCGTAATTTCTCTAGCCCCAATTTCCCTTCCACCGTGGACAACAGGAGAAAACATTAACTAGGGAAGAAGAATGAAAAAAATTTGATGACTCTAAGGCCTTAGCTGAGGTGGGATCCTATGTCCTTACTGTGGAATTATTAAGCTAAATAGCTGCATACTTTTCTCAAGTAGCACTCAGTAGCAAAGGTATAGTTAAAATGATATAAATTTGGGCTGATTCAGGGATAGAGATTTCCAGGCCAGAGTGACACAGAAATAACAGAATAAAAGAATGTGAGATATAAGCAAGACACCAACTGACATAACAAAGCCAAAGAAGGGTGGACTTCCATCACCAAGGTTTTGTTTAAGGGGCGCCTGGGTGGCACAGCGGTTAAGCGTCTGCCTTCGGCTCAGGGCATGATCCCGGCGTTATGGGATCGAGCCCCACATCAGGCTCCTCTGCTGTGAGCCTGCTTCTTCCTCTCCCACTCCCCCTGCTTGTGTTCCCTCTCTCGCTGGCTGTCTCTATCTCTGTNCATCTTAGAATTAGAAGGCATAAAATTAAATACGTTGAATGTAATAAATTCATCCATACAAGTGCAAGTCTCCAGCTATAATGCATTTTATGGCATATTTATCATTTAAAAAATGTACCAGTAAATCAAAAAAGAGGGAGTATGTCCATTTAACTTTTATTTAAGTGTATGTAGGAGGTCTTCAGAAATCAAAGATGAGCATGAAGATATGGCCAAACATAAAATCTATCAAATTCAGTGAAAAGTTGCTGACTTTAAATAGTAGTTGTAAGAATGACCAATATATATTCTTTGTTAACAACCCCTCACTCTACAGTAAAAAAAAAAAAGAATAAAATAAACATTCAGTAAACATTCTTTCCTAAGGTAGTTTCCCTTATATATCAGTGATTTATCCATTTCTTTGTATACACAAATTTGTTGAACAAACCAATCAGTGGTTCTCACAATTGAAAAATAAAAGCACAAAAAAGTTTACACTCTTGTACAGGTAAATAAAAGATCACCTTGAATTAAACTGGATCTCCTTAAGGGCATAGTATAGTTTCAGTTTCAATAACTATTACATAATTAGTTTCTTACATACAAATATTGACATATTTGGCTTGTGCTTCAAAGCCTTTGTGTCTATGAAGTCCACGTCAATGCAGCTCATAATTTGAAGTCACTGGGGAGTTCTTTACTGCTGCTGGGTTTGACCTGATCATGCATTAGAGTCTCCTCAGCACCTGTCGCGGCACTGCACATCTCCGAGGCATCATCAGCATCAGGGTCCAAGCCTTCGGGACAGGGAAGTTTTAGCAGCTCTTCCCGGAGCTGAGCAGTGTGACGCTATACAGGGGAAAATAAGCGATACAACAATTACAAACCCGGATATTCTAACATAACATCATTTGAGGGAGAAACTGAGTTTACAACAAAACCCAAAGCATTAGGCCTACAAATATTTATTAAGCACCTTCCTTATGTTAGCTACTGTAAGGAGCAGTGAACAAAATGGGCAAAAACCTCTAACCTCAAAATAACTGATGTTGCTGAAAAGCCCTGAGTAGCGTGGGCACAGCTCCTACCCAGGCCCCCTACCCCGGTAACAGAAACAGCATTACTAATGATTTATAAGATATCATTCACATATGGTAGATACTCTTTTAAGTTAAAGAGAGTAACCTCTTGATTTATAATACATCCTGTCTCTGGCTAAATATTTTTGACAGGAAGTCCATAAATGAAAGTAAACCCACCATTATTTTACGGAGTGCAAACACGTATTCATCAGGTACCAGGTCTTGTGTAGAACACGTGCAAAATGTTTCACACTAACAGTCTCACTTAATGCTCAGAAAAAACCTTAGAAACAATTTTATCATCCTATTTTTTTTCATAAGCAGGCCCCATGCCCGGTGTGCAGCCCAACACAGGGCTCAAACTCATGACCCTGAGATCAAGACCTGAGCTAAGAGCAAGAGTCAAACACTTAATCAACTGAGCCACCCCTGGTGCCCCCCCCAATTTTTTTTCTAATTTAAGCAAGTGAAAAAGAAGAACCAGAGAGATTATGTAATTTTGTATTCTACCATACTACCATTTAGAGAAAGATGTAGAGATGTTAACAGGGTTGTCTACAAATATTAAGTTTTGGTTTATATTTTTCTACTGGGAGAGAAATGACCTCAAGTATCACACCAGGCCTTTGAAAAATTGTTGTCAATATCTGACTTTGAAAATTAACTAACCAACATTTATAGAACAATTTTTATGTATGAGACACTGTGTTCAACACTGACTATATAAAAGCAATGAGTAGAATAAGGAAGATATAATCTCTGANGTGTTCAACACTGACAATATAAAAGCAATGAGTAGAATAAGGAAGATATAATCTCTGACCTCATAGGGCCTAAATTTGGGTTGGAGGTCTAAGACCTATAAACAAAATAATAATAACTACACATATGTAGCCATTTGTAAGGTTTCAAAATATATTAACATGCTGGTAACTCGTAATTTCTCTAGCCCCAATTTCCCTTCCACCGTGGACAACAGGAGAAAACATTAACTAGGGAAGAAGAATGAAAAAAATTTGATGACTCTAAGGCCTTAGCTGAGGTGGGATCCTATGTCCTTACTGTGGAATTATTAAGCTAAATAGCTGCATACTTTTCTCAAGTAGCACTCAGTAGCAAAGGTATAGTTAAAATGATATAAATTTGGGCTGATTCAGGGATAGAGATTTCCAGGCCAGAGTGACACAGAAATAACAGAATAAAAGAATGTGAGATATAAGCAAGACACCAACTGACATAACAAAGCCAAAGAAGGGTGGACTTCCATCACCAAGGTTTTGTTTAAGGGGCGCCTGGGTGGCACAGCGGTTAAGCGTCTGCCTTCGGCTCAGGGCATGATCCCGGCGTTATGGGATCGAGCCCCACATCAGGCTCCTCTGCTGTGAGCCTGCTTCTTCCTCTCCCACTCCCCCTGCTTGTGTTCCCTCTCTCGCTGGCTGTCTCTATCTCTGTTGAAAAAATAAATAAAAACTTAAAAAAAAAAAAAAGATATCTAAACACGGGTTTGAGGAAGATCAATTTGGTTATGGACTGCAGAAAGAACTAGAAGGGGAGAACTAAGTCCAAAGAAGCTTGTCAAACAGACTTAAGCTGTGAGAACTGAAAAGAAATAATGCGGAGAGGGGAGGCAGCATCCCCCTGAACGCAGCACTGATAAGACCTAGTATTGACCAAGTATACTAGATGAAGGAGGAGTTGAATAATATCTGAAAATTTTAAGACAGAGAAAAATGATTTAAAATGAAAAATATGGGGTGCCTGGGTGGCTCAATCAGTTAAATAACTGACTCTTGATTTCGGCTCAGGTCATGATCTCAGGGTTGTGAGATCAAGCCCTGTGTTGGGCTCTGCACTGGGCATACAGCCTGCTTAGGATTTATTCTCTTAGGATTTATTCTCTCCCTCTCTAAAATAAGCAAGCAAGCAAGCAAACAAACAATAACAAATAAATAAGCAAACAGCTTCCACACAGCAAAGGCAACAACCAACACAACTAAAAGACAGCCTATTGAATGGGAAAAGACATTTGCAAATGACATATCCAATAAACGGTTAATATCCAAAATATATAATGAACATATATAAGCCAACACCAAGCAAACAAACAATCCAATTAAAAAATGGGTAGAAGACATGAACAGACATGTCTCCAAAGAAGACATACAGATGGCCAACAGACACATCAAAAGATGCTCAACATCACTCATCGTCAGGGAAATGCAAATCAAAACTACAAGATATCACCTCACACCTGTCAGAAGGGTTAAAATAAAAAACTCAAGAAATAACAAGTGTTGGTGAGGATGTGGAGAAAAAGGAATCCTCTTGCACTGTTGGTGGGAATGCAAACTGGTGCTATCGCTATGGAAAACAGTATGAAGGCTCCTCAAGAAATTAAAAATAGAACTACCCTATAATCCAGTAGTCACACTACACTGGGTATTTGCTTCTCAAATATGAAAACACTAAATTCAAAGGGATATATGCACCCCTGTGTTTACTGCAGCATTATTTATAAGAGCCAAATTATGGAGGTAGGCCAAGTGTCCACCAATAGATGAGTAGATATAAAAAATGCGGCATATATAGACAATGGAATATTATTCAGGCATAAGAAAGAATGAAATCTTGCCATTTTCAACAACAGGGATGGAGCTAGAGAGTACAATGTTAAGTGAAATAATCCAGAGACAAATACCATATGAGTTCACTCTTATGTGTAATTTAGGAAACAAAACAAACAATGGGGAGAAAAAAGGAACAAAGCAAAAAGAGATTCTTAACTACAGAGAACAGTTACCAGAGGGGAGGTGGGTGAGGGAATGGATGAAATAAGTAAAGGGGATTAAGAGTACCCTTATCATATGAGCACTGAGTAATATATGGAATTGCTGAATCACTGTATCGTACACCTGAAACTAATATAAGACTGTATGTTAACTACACTGGAATTAAAATTAAAATAAACAAAATAAAATTTAAAAAGCCAAACTCATAAAAATTAGAGTAAAATGGTAGCTAGTGGGGGAGGGGTGGGAAAATAGGAGAGATGTTGTTTAAGGGTACAAACTTGCAACTAGTTGACAAATAGGTCCTGGAGATCAAATGTGCAGAGCAGTTATTATAGACAACAATATTGTATTATAATCAATCTAGAGTCNATCAAACGTGCAGAGCAGTTATTATAGACAACAATATTGTATTATAATCAATCTAGAGTCTAGATCTTAATTGTTCTGACCACAAAAAGGAAATGATATCATGCAATGTGACAGAGGTGCTATGACTACAATGGTAATCACGTTACAGTATATAAAATGTATCAAGTCAACATGTTGTACATGTTATGTCAACTATAGCCCAATTAAAAAAAAAAAAAGAAAACATGATAAGAGGGAGGAGAAGTTCTAATTTTAGACCTTCACCTTAAGTAATGACAGGGCATCCAAGTAAAAATGCCATAATATAATTCTGAGAAAGCAAAAACCAGGCAATAGTTGGAAAAGTCACTTTTTTTTTTTTAAGATTTTATTTATTTGACAGAGATAGCCAGCAAGGGAGGGAACACAAGCAGGAAGAGTGGGAGAGGAAGAAGCAGGCTCCCAGTGGAGAAGCCCGATGTGGGGCTCAATCCCAGAACGCTGGGATCACGCCCTGAGCCGAAGGCAGACGCTTAACGACTGCACCACCCAGGCGCCCCTGGAAGAGTCACTTTTAAAGAGAAAGTGTCCTTGGGACACCTGGCTGGCTCAGTCGGTGGAACATGCGACTCTTGATTTTAGGGTCCTGAGTTCAAGCCCCACGTTGTGTATGCAGATTGCTTAAAAAAAAAAATAAAATCTTAAAAAAAAAAAAAAAAAAAAAAATGGCCTNATTTTAGGGTCCTGAGTTCAAGCCCCACGTTGTGTATGCAGATTGCTTAAAAAAAAAAATAAAATCTTAAAAAAAAAAAAAAAAGAATAAATGGCCTTTAAAGCAAAGAGCTAAACTTATGATCACTTGTAATGCATATAAACGTGGAATCACAGGTTGTACACCTGAAGTGAATGTAAAATTTTATGTCAGCTACACTTAAAAAAAGAGAGAGAGAGATAGATAGTATATGGCCAAAGTTAAGGATATAGATAAAACTGAGAGTAAAAGACTAAAATGGCCCTGAGGGCCAAAATTTAAGCCTTCAGGTATATAATCATTTAGAAGGGGGAAGAAAAAATACACTACAAGAATTAAAGAGTATGAGAAGAGGAGGAACCACGTGGTCTACAAATGAAAACTGTGGTAGAAAAGACAAACATTTTTTTTTTTTAAGATTTTATTTATTTGAGATAGAGCGAGACAGCGAGCATGAGTAGGGGGCAGAGGGAGAAGCAGGCTCCCTACCAAGCAGAGAGCCTGACGGGATCTCTGGGATCACAACCCGAGTCGAAGGCAGATGCCTGACCGACTGAGCCACCCAAGTGCCCCCAAAAGACATTTAGACCAGCACAATGAGAGTCTTGTCTTCTTTATTAAAAAAATAAATTTTTAAACTTTTTTTTTTTTAAAGTAAACTCTACCCCCAGCGTGAGGCTCAAACTCATGACCCCAAAATCAAGAGTCACACCCTCTTCCCACTGAGCCAGCCAGGAACCCTGAGTGAGTGTTTGAACACATAGAGGGTGTTAGAGAAGCTTAAACTGAAGCGATCTAAGTCAAGGCAGGTTTTCATAAAGTTAAATTTCAGCTGCAACCGAATGGCAGGGAGCTAGCAAGAACAAGTGAAAATGAGAAAATGAGAGTAAAGGCCTGGAAGGGAGAGCTGAGGGAGCAGAGAGGGGAGCCAGGGTCACTGGTGTGGAGAACTGGGAGCGGGGACCTTGGGCAGAATGAAAAGTAAACTGCAAAAGAGAAAAGGGAAAAGAATAAAAAAAAATCCTTCACAGAGCACACGCTGTTGTCAACATCCTTTCTAGGAAGTGTCAACTCATCGTCAAAATTAATGAACCTTTTCTACAGACTCTTGGGTAGCAATTTAGGCCTCTGAACTTAAAATAAATGTTGTTTCTTTGAATCCTTCTGATTCCTTTACCATCTGGGGACTATGGCTATGTCAATGAAGACACAACTCTTGTTTTAACGCTGCCGGTAGGGCTCCTGTTAGGAAGGCTGACTCACCTTGAGAGCGGCGGCATGGTGGGACATAGTCCTGCCTACCCGCTTATCGCTGCTGTACTGCTGGATGTCCGCGATCCACTCCTCACACTGGGCCATGATCTCAACTCTTTTCAAGTAAAAGTGTTTGTGTATAACCTTCAGAAGGAAACAACCAAGGGAACAAAAGGGGTTCACGTCAGAATTTAAAAGCAGTGGCATGACAAATGAAATTTAAAAGACAATTGCAACGTTTTTGTCTCCAAAAAACTCAATTTAGTGAATTTTACATTAATAGGGAAGAATCAAGCTAATGACATCAGATGACACGTGTTGAAATGCCCAGCTTTACAGCAAAAAATAATGCCCAATAGCAACCAGACATTCAAATAGGTAATCCTATCGGCAAGAATAAAGACATCTATAATACAATATACTCACAAGGTGAGCACTGTAAATGAATAACCAGGAGAAAATAATTCGGAAAGTACTGACAACAGAAAAACTGTCAAATTTTCTACCTTTAAAAGAGAACTCTACAAATACCTAAATAACTAGAGATATTCCAAATGTCAAAGATACTGACACAGAAATCAGAACAGAGCCCTAAAAATAGGCGCTATTACTACTTTCTTAATTTTATCTTCTGGTTAACTTATAGTTGTTTTTTATAAAGTTAACTTTCCTTGTTTGTTTATTTGAGGGCGAGTGAGCACACATGCAAGCAGGTGTTCCTGTGCATGGGGTGGAAAGTAGAGGCAGAGGGAGGGACAGGGAGAATCTTAAGCAGGCTCCGTGCTCAGTGCGAAGCCCCATGTGGGGCTCCACCTCCCAACCCTGAAATCGAAACCAAGAACTGGACGTTTAACTGACTGAGCCACCCAGGCACTCCAAAGTTAACCTTCGTTGTAATAATTGTGGTTTGCATATGGAATTTTTAAAAATTCTCTTTGAAAAATTGGGACAGAATTTTTTACTGTGTAAGCAGGAGTCTACTTCTGACAAATTTAAGTTAGAAATTAGATCAATTTGGAAATACTATATCAATTAAAAAATACCATTCTGGGGGTGCCTGGGTGGCTCAGTAGGTTAAATATCTGCCTCCAGCTCAGTCCTGGTTTCAGGGTCCTGGGATCGAGCCCCAAGTTGGGCTCCCTGCTCAGCTGGGGTCTGCTTCTCCCTCTCCCTCTGCCCTTCCCTCTGCTCGTGCACTCTCTCTCTCTCCCAAATAAAATCTTTTTTTTTTTTTAAGATTTTATCTATTCATCTGTCAGAGAGAGAGCACAAGCAGGGTGAGTGGCAGGCAGAGGGAGAAGCAGGCTCCCCACTGAGCAGGGAGCCCGTTGTGGGACTCAATTCCAGGACCCTGGGATCATGACTTGAGCTGGAGGCAGATGTCCAACCAAGGGGGAGCCACCGAGGAATCCCTAAATAAACAAAATCTTTAAAACAAAAAGATTCTGTATTCTGGGTAAGCCACTATATTCCAACGACTTTATCTCCCCTAATGAAAAGGCAGTAATACCTACAAGGTATTATTAGGAAAACGTGGGAATGGATGTAAAACACCAGTAAGATCCTATTACATTTAACAATTACTGCATTTGATGCCTACAGGGACACAAAAGTAAGACACAGCCTGACATGAAGAGTCATGACAACCACAGATAGGTGAGTGCATAGGTGTAAAAGGTAGTTAAAAAACAAAATGTATGGAATTGTTGGATCATTATATTGTATACCTGAAACTAGTAACACTGTATGTTAACTATACTGGAAATAAAGTGAAAGAAAAAACAAAAAACAAAAGCAAAAACAAAACAAAAAAACCCCAGGGAATTCAAACAGTCACATCTAATTGGGAGAATCAGGAAAGCATTCGTGGACAAGGGGTGCCCCCTTTAATGTGAGCTAGGTTCTACAGGATGAGAAAGATTATTGTTTCAAATTATACTTATTTGCTTTTTGTAAAAGTCATCCCCCCACTCTGAGTTCCTTGTGTTTATTTTTCTTCCAGAATAAATTTATGTGCGGACCAACAAAACTGAGTATAAATACTTAACACGCTTATTTCAATACATCTTAAAAGTGAAGCTTAACATACACAGAACAGTACACAAATTACACGTACAACTGGATGCATTTTCCCACAGTGCACACCAATGTAATCTCTACTCAGATGAGAAACAGAACATTACCAAGCATGACAGAAGTCCCCTTTGTGCTACCTCTCACCGTTAATCCTCACCCACAGGTATACACTATCCTGACTTCCTTTTTTAAAAAAATTTTTTATTTGAGTTAGAGAGAGAGCACGCACGAGTGCACGAGTGCACACACACAGCGGGCAGGGGCAGAGGGAGAAGGAGAGAGAAACAATCACAAGCAGATTTCCTGAGTGTGGACCCCGACGCAGGGC
The DNA here is from genome assembly GCF_002007445.2 of Ailuropoda melanoleuca. Lineage (NCBI taxonomy): Eukaryota > Metazoa > Chordata > Mammalia > Carnivora > Ursidae > Ailuropoda > Ailuropoda melanoleuca. The sequence continues at coordinate 118,804,625 of NC_048221.1, forward strand.
TCTATCTCATGACCTGAGCCGAAATCAAGAGTTGGACACTTAATGGAATGAGTCACCCAGGCACCCCTATCCTGACTTCCTTAAGCATGTTAGTTTTACTCATTTCTGAACTTTTTATAAAAGGAATCAAGAAATGTACTCGTGGAATCTAGGGATGTACTGTATGGTGATTAACATAATATAATAAAAAAAATAAAAATAGAAATACAAAAAAAAAAAAGAAATGTACTCATTTATGCTTGGCCTCTTATGTTCTATATTGTATTTATGATATTTGTCCACATTAACATGCAAAGCAGTTCATTCATTTATATTGCTGTATTCCATTTTATGAATATTCCATAATTTGCCCATTCATTCTGCTGATAGACAAGTGAACTGTTTCCAGTTTTTGACAGTTACAAATCATGTTATGAACATTCTCTATACCCAATTTCTAGGAAGCACATACCAAGTAGAGGAACTGCTAGTCATTCAGCATATATTCAGCTGATCAGATCCTGCTAAAGTTTTCCAAAGCAGCTATAATGACTTATATTCCCATCTGAAGTGCATCAGAGTTCCAGTTGCTGCACATCCTAACATTTGGTATCAAAGGTCTTTAAATTCGTAGACAGGCTGAAGAATAAGAAGAAAGGGGCCAGACAATGCAGGGCTTTGTAGGCCATGGTATGAACTTTGGGTTTTCTTCTTCATATAATGGGAAATCAATGGAGTAAGAGGATGAGATTATGTGTGGATAATCTCTGGAGAGGGACATGAGTGGAAGCAGGAAGACTGGTGAGGAAACTACTTCAAATATCCAAGCAAGAGGTAACAGTGGCTTGAAATATTCGGTTGGTCATGGCAAAGATGGTTTTAACCACCAAATTTTCATTATGTTTTGAAGGGTGGAGCCCAACAGGATTTGTCATTAGACTGAATGTGTTATGTAAGAAAGAGAATCAAGTCACAGGTGGTAAATGTTTGGGGCTTAGATGATGGTGCTTTTACTGAGAGGGAGGGAAGGAAGGAAGAATCAAGAGTTCAGTTTTAGTGTTAAGATGACTTCTGTATAATCTAGTGGACTTGTCAAGTAGTTTATTTATTTTTTTTTTTAAAAGATTTTATTTATTTATTTATTTGACAGAGATAGAGACAGCCAGTGAGAGAGGGAACACAAGCAGGGGGAGTGGGAGAGGAAGAAGCAGGCTCACAACGGAAGAGCCTGACGTGGGGCTCGATCCCACAACGCCGGGATCACGCCCTGAGCCGAAGGCAGACGCTTAACCGCTGTGCCACCCAGGCGCCCCTGTCAAGTAGTTTNCTGTCAAGTAGTTTATATATTTGGATTCACTGAGTCTTAAGGGCATTGAAGAAATTCATGACACAAGGGGAGGAATATAGGTTTTCAAGGGCATGAACTGAGNGTAGTTTATATATTTGGATTCACTGTTTGAGTCTTAAGGGCATTGAAGAAATTCATGACACAAGGGGAGGAATATAGGTTTTCAAGGGCATGAACTGAGCTTCATTTATCCTTGAGTTCTGAGTACCTTAGTGCAGTGCCTAGTAACAGTTGACATTTGATAACGGGTGCAAATATATTATAAGTAACCCAAGCCTGGGATGCCTGGGTGGCTCAGTCGGTTAAGCATCTGCCTTTGGCTCAGGTCATCATCCCAGGGTCCTGGGATCAAGTCCCACATCAGGCTCCCTGCTCAGGGGGGATGTCTGCTTCTACTTTTGTCTGCCACTCCCCCTGCTTATGCGCTCTGACAGATAAATGAATAAAATCTTAAAAAAAAAAAAAAAAGTAACCCAAGCCTGAAAAGGGATAGAATATGGTTCAGAGCACAAAGACATACACGTTTTTATTTCCTGTAATATCAGGAAAAGTGAATTCCCACGGCCTTTCAAGGTAAACTGCAAACTTTTGCAAAAATAAAACACTTTATCAAAGTGTGAATTCATTTAGTAATAATAAAAATGAAAGAAGAAATGCTCCTTTTACATTTCTTCAAAGTATATTCATCATCGCTATCTGATGATAAGGAGGGCTTCAGGTATGGGGCTACACAGAGGCCACACGGAACTGCTTTGTTAGGGTAAAGATCAATTTGCTGGCACGTAAATATGCCAATTTTTCCTCTAACATGTTGAGTTTCTAGCATAATTTAAGAAAGTGATGATGAAGAGAGGCAATTTTTAAAAAGAAACATGTTTCACAATATAAAGTAAGATGTGATAAAGTTCTCTGGTATCACAGATGAGGAATATAATCATATTGCAATGCTTGGGTGGCTCAGTCGGTGAAGCGTCTGCTTTCAGCTCAGGTCATGATCCCAGGGTCCTGGGATGGAGCCCAACATCAGGCTCCTTGCTCAGCAGGGAGCGTGCTTCTCCCTCTGCCTCCTGCTCCCCCTGCTTGTGTGCTCGCTGACAAATAAAGAAAATTTTACAAACAAATAAAAGAATAAATCATCTTTTTAAGATTATGGAGATCAGACGAGATCGGGCGCGTTTGGGGTGGTATGGCTGTAGACAAGAAGAGTATGGAGAGGCAAATAACCACAGGAAGAGTCACTTTTCGGGATATGGTGAAATAAAAGCACTTGTGAATATCAAGACAGGTTTCAGAAACTTACTAAGTCCAACTTTTTCCTAAAGGAAAGAAAATGTCTTCTCTTCAATATTCACACATGGATATTAGTATAAAGGCAAAGTTTCTATTTGTAAGGCAACTTTAGAAAGTACCTTGACCTCTGATAAAAAATATTTCTATGAGGACTACTTTGGTAACACAGTTCGCTAGTAGAATGGTAACTGTTAAAAATAAGAAATTATAAAATTGTCCCAAAATATACTCAGATGCCTTTTAGGAAGTAGGTGGCTTTAAAATTCACCTCTATTATATTATTACTCATCTTTTATGATTAAAAAGTATAGTTAAGTTTAGTATACCACAGGCTGTCTAAATATAAAGGCAGGTACAATACTGACAAACTGTATTCTATAATGTCTTTAATAAAGTATTTCATTAATTTTATTGAACATACCTCTTTAAAGCATGGTGAAGGGTTTCTGATTTGTTCTAGCATTGCCCACTTAACCGTTGCTTGTCTAATGTTTCCATCATATTCTCGAGAACTCTGTGTGCCACTGGGAGTGCCTCTAGACCGTTCATATCCTGGTTCATTAAAATAAGGCTCAGCTACTAATATAAGGGACTGAACAGACACCAACACCTGAGGAACAAAGATATAAAGACAAGTTATAATGGGACATTTGTATTACCAGTAAATTGGTATCTTTTAATATGTACTTCCACATATTTTTATCACCATAAAATTGATGTTAATCATTAGGACACTGAAATACTATGTTATTAAAAGCAAAATTAAAATAGGTACAGTAGTGGGGCACCTGGGTGGCTCAGTCGGGTTAAGTGTCTGCCTTCGGCCCAGGTCATAATTCTGGGGTCCTTAAAAGCAAAATTAAAATAGGTACAGTAGTGGGGTACCTGGGTGGCTCAGTCGGGTTAAGTGTCTGCCTTCGGCCCAGGTCATAATTCTGGGGTCCTGAGAACTGAGTCTCGCATCGATGCTCCCTGCTCAGCGAGTACCTACTTCTCCCTTTGCCCACCCCCCCAACCCCCATTCGTGCTCGCACTCTCTCTCTCTCCCCCTCACAAAAATAAATACAAAAAAATCTTAAAAAGAACTAAAGATCCTATTTCCTGAAATTGCTAAAAAAAAAATTTGTTTATAAACATCCCACACCAATTTAAACATTATTGTGCTCAAACTGTCCTCACTCTTAAAGAGCATAATGGTAACTATGAACTCTTAATAATACTCACTTGTAAGAAAAACGCAATCTTTATTTTTACTCCAAGGAAAATACTTTTTAAAGGCATCCTGTGTTTGCCTTTTTAAAAGAGATTTATTTATTTGCGAGAGAGAGCGCACAAGCCTGAGAAAGGGAGAGGGAGAGGGAGAATCTCAAGCATACTCTGTGCTTAGCATAGAGTCAGACGTGGGGCTCGATCTCATAACCCTGAGATCACGACCAGAGCTGAAACCAAGATTCAAATGCTTAACCAATTGCTCCACTCAGGTTCCCCTGCTTTTTAAAACATACACCACCCTGGAAGTATACAGATGCTACTTTATTTTTCTTCAGTGAACTCAGCTATGTAGGAGTCATAACATTCATTTAATGGAATTTTCTGGAGACTTGGATTATCTGACTTGTTTAGTCATTTTATTAATAGCACACTTTACTGTAACCATAAAACTGGGCATGAAAAAAAACAGTAAATTAATAAATACTTGGAAGGAAAGGATTTCTCTTTTGTAAAAGGACTTAATTTTCAATATTAAAAATTATCTAGCTCTGAGAACAATGTAAAACATTTAAGTCAGAGACTACAGTAAACAGAGTAACTTACCCCTCAGAACCTATTTTTGGGTCATCTGTAAAATGAAGATAACTACTTAAGGAATGACTGTAAGAATTAAATAAACTTTTGTTGGGAATTAAGTAGTAGTGCTCATTAATTAAGCTTAATTCATCCACAGTGACTATTCTTCCGTGGCATAAAAATGACAGCAGGCATCCAGAAGACAGTAAAATGCAAAACAAAATCATTTCTACTCTGAAGATAGTCTTTTTACTTATGTAACATGGGCCTGCAGAAAAGCAGTCAGCATGAGTTCCACTTTGACCAACAAAACTTAAAAGAGCTTCCTGGATCAAACCAAAATAAAATGTTTATCAAAGCTACCTCTGGCTAAAGTGTATTCTTAGAATATGAGCTCACAATGAATTGGTAATTAACAGAAAAACATCCATTACATAGCACAGTATATTATATACATACAGTTATATTTAAGTTAATAATAAACAGAATATATTTTCATTCTGTACTGTAGGTTCACTGAGTTCTAGTCAATCCTTTGATACTTCAACAAAGTCAAGAGTTACAGACTTTTATTCATAGGCTGAATTTACGGTCCCTCGCCTCTTCAGTTTTATATTAGCATCCACAAAAGGGCAAGAACTTCTCATTGTAATTTGTTTGGAACTGACCAAATCAAGAACCACGTTAACAGCCTCCTTTCACTATCTGTGTCAAAACAAAAATTTTAACCCAGTGAGTGGTCTTCTACCAAGCCACTCAACTAGTCAGCAATCAAGTGTCCTACAATTTTATATATTCATTTGGTCACAATTTTCCTACCACTATCCATTCTTGTGACTTATCTTTAGAATATCCGTTAATCTGCCATATTCCTCCCTCCATCCCACATCCCTTAGTAATTATTACCTTTTAATTTCCTGTATTTTCACATTGTATCTAAAATTTATTATAGATATTTCAAACACAGTACAGAGTATATAATCCAAAATATTAATTTGCAACAAGAAACTCTATTAGAAGAAATAATAACATCTTTGGCGTCAGGGAAACACTCTCATTAGTAAAATGCTTTTAGCCTTTTAAAATAGTAAATACCTGCCTCTGGAAAATTATATTGCTATTGAGTAGGACTATAAACAGTTGATGATTTCCAGAACTTTCCATTTTAAGAAAAACTGTTTCAGGGGCGCCTGGGTGGCAGAGCGGTTGAGCGTCTGCCTTCGGCTCAGGGCGTGATCCCGGCGTTATGGGATCGAGCCCCACGTCAGGCTCCTCTGCTATGAGCCTGCTTCTTCCTCTCCCACTCCCCCTGCTTGTGTTCCCTCTCTCGCTGGCTGTCTCTATCTCTGTCTTATAAATAAATAAAAAATCTTTAAAAAAAAAAAAAAGAAAAAAAAAAGAAAAACTGTTTCAGGGGTACCTGGGTGGCTCATTCAGTTAAGCATCTACCTTCAGCTCAGGTCATGATCTCAGGGTTCTGGGACTGAGCCCCACATTTGGCTCCCTGCTCAGTAGGGAATATGTCTCTTCCTCTCCCTCTGCTCCCCCCAACCTGCTCATGCTCTATCAAATAAATAAAATCTTAAAAAAAAAGGAAAAAGAAAAATGGTTTCATATATACAACAATTTTATTTATTTATTTGAGAGAGAAACAGAGAGCACAAGCAGGGAAGGAGGAGTGGCAGAGGTATAAGCAGGCTCCCTGCTGAGACAGAAGGCTTGATCCCAGGACCCTGAGTTCATGACCTGAGCTGAAGTCAGATGCTTAACTGACTAAGCCAACCATGTGCCCCAATGGTAATATATATTGTTAACATTTATAAATGGTTGATTACATGAACCACAAATTATGTTTAACTTCTCCTGCCTATGACATTTTTATTAGCACTCAACTGGAAGAAACTATTCACAAGGATTATAATAGGTATTTTAAGTACATTATAGCAACATTAAAAACTAGTTATAGCAATGCTAAAATTTGGTGCTACTGTAATAATTCTGATGAAAGTTTTAATGAACAATAAGACTTTTGATTTTAAATTGTGCTAATAGTTAAGACTATTACTATGTTACTGCTGGATATGAGACCTATGGCATAAGACCAGACATTTTTATACAAATAACCATTATTCTTTTAAGAAACTCACTACAGAGAAACCAAGCAATTCTAATAAAGCTTGCCACTGTTCAAAATATTTTGGAATTGTTTTTAATGGTATATATAACCTTCAAAAATTTTTGTGGAATACTTTCAATCTGGCAAAAGTACTTTTATCCTTTGTGCACATGTGATAAATAAAAAGGAAAAACAACGTTTGGGTTCCAAAATATAACCAAGAAAAAACTAAGTAATTTTCCCTGATCCCCTCTAGTCTGCCCCTGAAGAAAGTTTCTAACAGAGGACAAAGAGCAATGTTTTCCTGCCTGCATGCATTTATTTCTTGTATAAAACAACCTCACAACGAGACCAATTTCTTAGGAATACAGATGCAAAAATCCTCAAACATAATAGTAGCAAACTGAATCCAGTAATATATAAAAAGAATTATATACCAAGAGACCCAAGTGGATTTATCCAAGGAATGCAAGGTTAGTCTAACATCCAAAAATTAATATAATACATTGTATTAATAAAATTAAAAAACAGAAATAGTAGAATCAGTTCAACAGATGCAGAGAAAGCATCTGACAAAATCCAACATCCATTCTTAATAAAAATACTCAGTAAGCCAGGAATAAAGAGGAATGTCCTCAACATGATGAATAGAATTTATGAAAAACTCACAGGTAACATGACAATCAATGGGAAAGACTGAAAGCTTTCCCCCCTTAAGATCTGGAGGAAGACAAGGCTATTCACTTTTGCCACAGAAAAGAGCACTTCCTCTTGCTCCTGCCCAAGTCAGTTTGTCACAGATCTGAAAACTTAGATTCAGGAAGCTATCTAAAAAAAAGGGAATGCCGGGGCGCCTGGGTGGCACAGCGGTTAAGCGTCTGCCTTCGGCTCAGGGCGTGATCCCGGTGTTATGGGATCGAGCCCCGCATCAGGCTCTTCCGCTATGAGCCTGCTTCTTCCTCTCCCACTCCCCCTGCTTGTGTTCCCTCTCTCGCTGGCTGTCTCTATCTCTGTCGAATAAATAAATAAAATCTNAAATAAAATCTTTAATAAAAAATAAAATAAAATAAAGAGAATGCCATATAGTAACTATTATCATTTATAAAACTAAAAAAAATTAGAAGTGAAATATTTAGTCAATAATGGAGAAACAGTTCAATTACAATATATGAACTCAAAAGATTACTAATAGCAATTAGAAATTATAAAAATATGGGGCGCCTGGGTGGCTCAGTCGTTAAGCGTCTGTCTTCGGCTCAGGGCGTGATCCCAGCATTATGGGATCGAGCCCCACATCAGGCTCCTCTGCTGTGAGCCTGCTTCTTCCTCTCTTACTCCCCCTGCTTGTGTTCCCTCTCTCACTGGCTACCTCTCTCTGTCAAATAAATAAATAATCTTTAAAAAAAATTATAAAAATATAACCTGGAAAAATGGATATGCGATAATGTTAAGTGAACAATGTACAAATGATATACCTAATATGTTCTCATTCTGTGAACTTTGACCAAAAAAAAAATCCCAAAAGGAATATAAAGAAAAGAAGATTTTTATTTATGTGTACTTAAGTTTCCAAACTTGTAAAATTTAAATCCCTGATCTTAAGTTGCTTTATTTCACAATATTCTGGGTATATATTAGGTATATAGGCAATATAAAAGATAAAAGTAAATTTTTAAATTAAAAACTTTGAAAATTAATTATAAATTTATTTTTAAAATTATATAAATTCAACAAAAAATTCAATTCTCAGCTAAGTCTAATTTATTTATGAAAAACAGGGTACCTCTGAATTTCCTTTTGTAGTAAAACTCACCATAAGCTTAGTTTGTGTTGACAAGAGCAACATACATGTAAAAAATATTTTAAAGTTTTTGGACTAGAATTGAAATAATCATTTCTAAAACGAAGTAGTAGTTACTTGGAAGGAACATTCTAGCAACTTTCATATAGTTCTCTGCATGAATCATGTACTTTTTTCCTTAGTCTCAACATTAACAAAAAGGGAAAAATTATTGGTACTATTTTTTTTTTAAAGATTTTATTTATTTATTTGATAGAGAGAGAGAGAGCATGCACAAGCAGGGGGAGCAGCAGAGGGAGAGGGAGAGGCCGGTTCCCCCCTGAGCAGGAAGCCCAGTGTGGGGCTCGATCCTAGGACCCTGGGATCATGACCAGAGCCGAAGTCGGACGCTTAACTGACTGAGCCACCCAGGTGCCCCTTGGTACTATTTTCTTAATTCATGAGGATACTGCAAAGTCTTTCCAGAGAACTAAAAAGTGACATCCTAAGGAATTATTTTTTGTATCTTCTTTCACCTAATTCAAACTAAGAGTATAGAAAACAATTTTTTAAGTAGGCTTACCTGGGGATAATTTATGGTAGATTCTCTTAAACACTAAACTTTATATGTGAGTTTAAACTATTATAAGCAGTAATGATTTGTTTCTGCTTCCTCAAAAAACAAGCTAAAAAGTTAATTCACATTATTAATATGCTTACCTGTCCCTCTCTTAGCTGGGATTCTGAACTACTGAGGTAAAGCATCAACAAAAAGCATTTGATGGGATATTATATAACATATTACGTGCTCAAGTGGTATGTGGAAACTAATTTCCAAAATTCAAGATTATGAAATATGTGTGTCAAATGCTCTGTAAGTAAGAACTTCAAAACCTAAGTTTTATGAGTTCCAGGACAGTGCTTCTGAACCTCAGATGAGTCCCATTATTAAGGAGATTACAGAAAAACCGTATTATACGTGGAAGAAAATGTAATACTAGTAGTTTAGTAATTCTGCTCCCGTGAGTTTAAGCCCCATAAATGACTGGGAGATGGGAGAAAATTATCTGTCTTATTGCACCACAGTGTACTTTAAGGGCAACTGAGGAATTTTTTTAAAGGTAATTTTGGCAAAGTGCAACTTTTGTCTTATGCCCTATCTTAAGATTCTAAACTCCAGATGAGAAGAGACTCATTGTACTAACTGCTCACCTATAAGCTATTTAGGATAGGGGTTTTTTTTGGTTTACTATGTTTATTCTTGGTCACTAAAACCAACTTTTTAAAAAAACATAGATAGTTCTTTATTTTCTAAGTGAAACTCAGAGAAATGTGTTTACTTGCAAAAAGCTTGAGGTCTGAGGATTCCACTTCTCTTCTGGTCTTCCATGCCATGTATTTAAGATGCTTAAACAAACCTGAGGAAGAAGGGAAGAAAGCATAAACAGAATTGAGTGCTTTTGAAAAACTGTCACAACTAGAAGTAAAACTGAAATGCTATCATGTCAAAGTATCTCAGTTTTATGTCCCCCAACAAAACACTAAGGGTCAGTCTGTTATAACAAATTAGCATCTTCAGATGTGATCCAAATCTGCACAGCATTACAATTCCTTCACAATGAAAAATGAAACAGCACCTATTACATGTTAATACAAATAACGTATTTTTTAGTGAAAAATAACTCCTTGCCAAACCTTTTAAAAAGAAGTTTCAGTGGGAAAAAGTAGTACCATTTTACATTTAAAAAAAATCTCCCTCAGGGTACCCGGGAAGCCCAGTTGGTTAAGTGTCTGCCTTCAGCTCAGGTCATGATCTCAGGGTCCTGGAATCAAGCACCACGATGGGCTCCCTGCTCAGTGGGGAGTCTGTTTCTCCCCTCTGCTTGTGTTCTCTCTCTCAAATAAATAAATAAAATCTTAAAAAAAAAA
>NC_048221.1:118816030-118825164 GCF_002007445.2 Ailuropoda melanoleuca
AAAAAATAAAATAAAGAGAATGCCATATAGTAACTATTATCATTTATAAAACTAAAAAAAATTAGAAGTGAAATATTTAGTCAATAATGGAGAAACAGTTCAATTACAATATATGAACTCAAAAGATTACTAATAGCAATTAGAAATTATAAAAATATGGGGCGCCTGGGTGGCTCAGTCGTTAAGCGTCTGTCTTCGGCTCAGGGCGTGATCCCAGCATTATGGGATCGAGCCCCACATCAGGCTCCTCTGCTGTGAGCCTGCTTCTTCCTCTCTTACTCCCCCTGCTTGTGTTCCCTCTCTCACTGGCTACCTCTCTCTGTCAAATAAATAAATAATCTTTAAAAAAAATTATAAAAATATAACCTGGAAAAATGGATATGCGATAATGTTAAGTGAACAATGTACAAATGATATACCTAATATGTTCTCATTCTGTGAACTTTGACCAAAAAAAAAATCCCAAAAGGAATATAAAGAAAAGAAGATTTTTATTTATGTGTACTTAAGTTTCCAAACTTGTAAAATTTAAATCCCTGATCTTAAGTTGCTTTATTTCACAATATTCTGGGTATATATTAGGTATATAGGCAATATAAAAGATAAAAGTAAATTTTTAAATTAAAAACTTTGAAAATTAATTATAAATTTATTTTTAAAATTATATAAATTCAACAAAAAATTCAATTCTCAGCTAAGTCTAATTTATTTATGAAAAACAGGGTACCTCTGAATTTCCTTTTGTAGTAAAACTCACCATAAGCTTAGTTTGTGTTGACAAGAGCAACATACATGTAAAAAATATTTTAAAGTTTTTGGACTAGAATTGAAATAATCATTTCTAAAACGAAGTAGTAGTTACTTGGAAGGAACATTCTAGCAACTTTCATATAGTTCTCTGCATGAATCATGTACTTTTTTCCTTAGTCTCAACATTAACAAAAAGGGAAAAATTATTGGTACTATTTTTTTTTTAAAGATTTTATTTATTTATTTGATAGAGAGAGAGAGAGCATGCACAAGCAGGGGGAGCAGCAGAGGGAGAGGGAGAGGCCGGTTCCCCCCTGAGCAGGAAGCCCAGTGTGGGGCTCGATCCTAGGACCCTGGGATCATGACCAGAGCCGAAGTCGGACGCTTAACTGACTGAGCCACCCAGGTGCCCCTTGGTACTATTTTCTTAATTCATGAGGATACTGCAAAGTCTTTCCAGAGAACTAAAAAGTGACATCCTAAGGAATTATTTTTTGTATCTTCTTTCACCTAATTCAAACTAAGAGTATAGAAAACAATTTTTTAAGTAGGCTTACCTGGGGATAATTTATGGTAGATTCTCTTAAACACTAAACTTTATATGTGAGTTTAAACTATTATAAGCAGTAATGATTTGTTTCTGCTTCCTCAAAAAACAAGCTAAAAAGTTAATTCACATTATTAATATGCTTACCTGTCCCTCTCTTAGCTGGGATTCTGAACTACTGAGGTAAAGCATCAACAAAAAGCATTTGATGGGATATTATATAACATATTACGTGCTCAAGTGGTATGTGGAAACTAATTTCCAAAATTCAAGATTATGAAATATGTGTGTCAAATGCTCTGTAAGTAAGAACTTCAAAACCTAAGTTTTATGAGTTCCAGGACAGTGCTTCTGAACCTCAGATGAGTCCCATTATTAAGGAGATTACAGAAAAACCGTATTATACGTGGAAGAAAATGTAATACTAGTAGTTTAGTAATTCTGCTCCCGTGAGTTTAAGCCCCATAAATGACTGGGAGATGGGAGAAAATTATCTGTCTTATTGCACCACAGTGTACTTTAAGGGCAACTGAGGAATTTTTTTAAAGGTAATTTTGGCAAAGTGCAACTTTTGTCTTATGCCCTATCTTAAGATTCTAAACTCCAGATGAGAAGAGACTCATTGTACTAACTGCTCACCTATAAGCTATTTAGGATAGGGGTTTTTTTTGGTTTACTATGTTTATTCTTGGTCACTAAAACCAACTTTTTAAAAAAACATAGATAGTTCTTTATTTTCTAAGTGAAACTCAGAGAAATGTGTTTACTTGCAAAAAGCTTGAGGTCTGAGGATTCCACTTCTCTTCTGGTCTTCCATGCCATGTATTTAAGATGCTTAAACAAACCTGAGGAAGAAGGGAAGAAAGCATAAACAGAATTGAGTGCTTTTGAAAAACTGTCACAACTAGAAGTAAAACTGAAATGCTATCATGTCAAAGTATCTCAGTTTTATGTCCCCCAACAAAACACTAAGGGTCAGTCTGTTATAACAAATTAGCATCTTCAGATGTGATCCAAATCTGCACAGCATTACAATTCCTTCACAATGAAAAATGAAACAGCACCTATTACATGTTTACAAATAACATATTTTTTAGTGAAAAATAACTCCTTGCCAAACCTTTTAAAAAGAAGTTTCAGTGGGAAAAAGTAGTACCATTTTACATTAAAAAAAAATCTCCCTCAGGGTACCCGGGAAGCCCAGTTGGTTAAGTGTCTGCCTTCAGCTCAGGTCATGATCTCAGGGTCCTGGAATCAAGCACCACGATGGGCTCCCTGCTCAGTGGGGAGTCTGTTTCTCCCCTCTGCTTGTGTTCTCTCTCTCAAATAAATAAATAAAATCTTAAAAAAAAAAACCTCTCTCAAAATTTTGTAAATTTTCAAAATGGATATGGTTTAATAGAAGAGACCTTGATTTCCTATCTGCCTCTACATTCCATTTGTTACAATATATTGTTTTGGTTGAAGTGTATGGATAAAACCTAGCTTCACATAAACATGAAGCTGGAAGAAAGAGGACTCACAGAGCCCCAAAGGACCTTGAGGATCTATCTGCTAGGTTCCTCAGAACAAACTTTACGACACAGATACTTGTTTACTCAGCAAGAATGAACTCAAATTATCTGCCAGAAAGAAGTTAATAGGTCATCCTGAGAAAAACAGAACTGTGGACATTTTATCTATATTTGTAAACTAACAATACATACAATGGGCAACAGACTTAGAAAATGAGTGGTCCTTAATAAAGCAGAGAAGTCCATCTCCCTGCTATTCTTGCAATCGTTCTGTGACAGCAATAATGTAAAAAATACTAATTCATTTAGGACACAACTAGAGACTTGTATCTGAATAGCTCTGTACACTATTACTTAAGGTATGGTTGAAAATTTCATTTTTAGAGAATCCCTGTTACTACGTGGCAGTTATTCTTACTTCTACCTATAGGTCTGGAATCCAAGATTAAATGTTACCAGTGTACAATATAGCAAAGACTATATAATTCAGGATATTCAACTCTCAGGCCCTTACCTGCTTCCCTATACCATTAAGTTGTTTTATTTATTTTATTTATTTATTTTGAGAAACGGGGGTGAGGGGAGAAAGAGAGGGAGAGAGAGACTCTTAAACAGGCTCCACAGCCAGTGCAGAACCCGACACAGGGCTCGATCTCAAGACCCTGAGATCATGATCTGAGTAGATACAAGAGTCCGATGCTTAACTGACTGAGACACCCAGGTGCCCTTATACCATTAAGTCTTAAGGAAGTAATTTCTTTCTTTCTTTTTTTTTTTTTTAGAGAGATTCTATTTATTTAACAGAGAGAGAGAGAGAACACACAAGCACAAGCAGGGGGAGTGGCAGGCAGAGGGAGAGGGAGAAGCAGGCTCCCCGATGAGCAGAGAGCCCAACGTGGGGCAAGATCCCAGGACCCTGGGATCATGACCTGAGCTGAAGGCAGACGCTTAATCAACTGAGCCACCCAAGTGCCCCTTAAGGAAGTAATTTCTTAAATAAATTTTAACATTTTACACTTAAGCTCTATTCAGATTCTAGTCTCTCTCTTCAGTGAAGTCAACACTGCTATATCCTCTTCTCTGCTCATTTATAGAAGACCTGTTCTTTGCTCTTCCAAAGAAAGTAAGGTCTATCTCTGATTAAATCTCCTGCAATAAACTCAAAGCAAATCCCAGTTTTACGATCTGAGTTTATGATGAAGACAAAACCAACCGAAAACTTAGTCTACCTTTAATAAACCAGATCAACTTCATGCACCTGCTCCTCTCATATCATCAAAGAAGTGTCTGCTTATTAAGTCTATAAATTTCTTCTGATCATCTAGTAATTTTTAAACATGAAATACTTCCAGCATGGAATTCACTGTTGAAATTCCATCAAGCTGTCCAAAATTACTTTGAAAAGTGATGACTGTTCTTTTAAATCTAATTTTAAAAGGCTTACTGTCGTATGAAATGCTTTCTTATTATACCTCTTAGTCAACTTCTTTTTTAGAATACATCTTCCTATTAAAAAATATATAACATTTTAATATAAATTAAATGTCAAAAATAAGTTCACAATTATATGTATCATGGAAAACATGGATAGCTATGAAAGCAAAAAAAAGTGATGATATGCAAAAAAGGAATATGGAGTTGACAGGACCATGCTTTTGCCATTCAACCATCCTGAGGCACTTGTGAAAAGATAACTGGAATTGGAGATACACAAAGTAAAGAAAGGTGAGAGGCGAAGACAGACATTTTGCTCTACTACCTCCTGAGTGAAGAAAGCTCTCAACTGGCCAAGGAATATGTTGAGTAAGTTAGTCCCTCAGTAACTTCTTAAGACTATAAGTGCTTCTCAACACTGTTGTGTTTCTGCCCTTTTTGGTTCCTTCTCTCTCATTCCTCAGGCTAATCTTTGCATATAGGAAAGAGAAGCATGAAGAAAGCCAGGTAACTCTCAGAAAGAAGATAACCAAAAGAAAATTTTTGTTTAAACTACAAAGAACCTTTGGTTACAATATTTTGGTATTAGAAACAAAAGACCGAAATTACATTACCTTGCCATCATTATAAAGGTTTGGATTGAATCGCACGCTATGACCACCAGTTGTCTCTAGATTCACAAGAGGGGGTGAACTGGGATAATCTTGAGGAAAATATACATCAAACTCAAAGCAGCCATTTGCATAAGGGGTGTCCGCTGGACCAGTTATCAGAACCTAGTATGGATGTATAAGTACACAAAAGTCCATGTTACTCTTCTGAACACTGCTCGTGACTTAGAAAAACACAATCCAACATGAAATAAGAACAACCTTCTTACATCCTACATGTATCTCTCCCAGAATGTGTTAAAAATGAGGATAAAAGTTAAAAATAACACAACTACAAAATGGTTTTACATTAGGATTAAACTTATTTAGTTCTGGTGAAAATGGGCTATTAAAAGAAAGATGCCTTACTGGCAGCAGGAAAGCTTACCTTAACATAAAATACCTCTTAATCTTAAGTTACTATTTTTCTGAGAGCTTTCCTGCATGATATTTTCTATAGTATTTAACAATTTGAGATTTTAGATATACACGTTATCACATCCAAAAGGTATGAGAGTAATTTTCTGCAATACATCTTCAGATAAATTAACATTTTCAGAAGTAACTTAGTTTTAAATATTTTTCTCTGGGCTAATGAGATAAGTAGTTAACAAAAGTTCTCACATAACAGCTTATGATAAAAAGGTTTTGAGAGTACAGTAGGTGTTTCCTGTAGGGTTACTGGTAGTCTAAAAAATAGCAGAGAATCCAACAGTGAGTGTGAGAATTATTTAATGAATTTTGTTTAAGTTGATCAACAGATACTAACTATGCAAGGCATGAGCATCAAAGCCTCTGGTCCTGAATAGCTGTGTGTGGAGGCAAGTGGCACTAGAGTCCCACTCTGTGACAACTCTGATTTACGGCTGGGAGCTCCATGTTGGGATTTTTTATTTAGGTACAGCATAATGTTTAACAGAGACGAAGTCACAAGTCTGAATTTATGTGGTCCATTTAGTGATACAATACTTCCTGAGGTAATCATTCTATATTTGGCTATTGTTTGTAACAAGGAACAGGTAAGAGTGTGGTTAAAATAGGCAAAGTCCATGAGATTTCTACTGAAAAATTATCCCAAAGAGCAAAACAAAAAAGCAAGCAAGCAAAAAAGTTCTTCAAACCAATGTGTCAATTATTACAGCTAAGTATCTAAGGAAGACAGACTATGTAACCCAAAATAAAATAACAAATGTAAAGAAAGGTTTGCCACCATTCCCGTCCCTGGTGGGTGTCCAATCTTTATAATTTTCTTGCTGCAGCAATCGCTTAGAATTTAAGACCAGATCACCACAGTGTTGAAACATAAAGGTGTAGTTATTTATTACTGTACTACCATTACTTAGTTCACAGATATTAAGGTTCTGTAAATACATGAATTTCCTAAAAAAGAAAGAATAATTCTAAAGACTGACAGTATAAAACACAAGAGAAATATCTTGGATGACAAGGAAGAAATCTTACGACTTTTTTCTACTGACCAGCATTAAATCTTTTGATACTAAGCTCTTAAAACTATAGGCTGCATACAACCTTTACTCAAGGAAGGCATTTTGGTATATTCTTCTAAACCGTAATTTTGAAGAGCGGTCTCCTACACATACTCTAACAATAAAAAAAGGACTCCTTTCACTATTGTCCAAAAATGGTCAACAGAATTTTTATTCAATTTATTAAAATTCATGCTATTTCTAGTGCTCTATATGAGTATGTGAATAATGACATTAGCCAGAGAGACAAAGAAACAGCTGTTTTTTCTACCTTCATGATGTCAAGTCGCTCCTCATCACAGCGTACAAACACACTGGAAGAGGATGAAAGAGGCAGCGAGGTTGACAGTGTCACGGCTTCCTGGGCAAGGCGGCGGGCGCGGGCAGCACTGTTGGCATCGTTTGCATTTTTCACCTGAGACATGTAGTGGTAATTTACTTTAAAACCCAATTTCCCATCTTCATCCTCAGAAACCATCTCAAATGTATCTGAAAGAAGAAGAAAAAAAAAACACTGAAAAAAAAAAAAAAGAACTAGCATGGAGGATAGTTGTTACAATGACAAAAATCACAAATAAACCACTAGCCCTTCTTCCGCCCCAAATGGAGGGGGGACTGAAGCACAGCACACGGGGCACAGTCAGCAAGACTGTAACAGTGTTGTATGGTGACAGATGGCAACTACACTTGTGGTGAGCACAGCAGAAGATAGACCATGAACCGCTGTTGTACACCTGAAACAGAACATTGTATGTCAACTACACGCAAATAAAAAAAAAATTTTTAAACCCCACAAAATGCAGAAGACTGAAAAACCAGCAACTATACATGTTTATGTCACACCTGCTGTTAGATGGATGAACTACGTAATGGAAGCAAAAGCAGGAAATGATTTTTTTTTTTAAGATTTTATTTTTAACTATCTCTACACCCAATGTGGGGCTTGAACTTACAGCCCTGAGATCAAGAGCTGCAGGCTCTACCAACTGAGCCAGTCATGCACCCCCAGGAAATGACTTTTAATCCACAACGTTGATACATTGACAGATTATATCAAGTGGCTATAACAATGTAAAGCAGAAGACAATTTATTCTTAAAATGAGTGGTGTAATAGTTTTGCCAATTCAGAATACTAAATGCCAAAAGCATTATTATATTTCATTTTTAAAGACAAGAATAGGTCTTTATATATTTCCACTGATTTTGGAATCAGAAAACAGAAGTCTCAGGCTGAAGTTGATTCTTGGCATTACTTTTAGAATTTAAGTTAATAGAATAAATAGGGTAATCTTCTAAGTACTTTGAGAAAATAAAATTAATGGGCTAACTATCTATTTAGGCAGATTTAGAAAAGACTTAGTTATTCTTTATTTATAAACTCTGTACACAAAAGAAAGAAAAAAGTGGATTTGAATTTTATCTCTAGTTCACATTATTCCATCCTAACCAATGAGTTATGATGAAGACATTCATAGAAATTGTTAACACTAAATCAAAACCACATACTAGGGGAAATACTGTCATTAGAAGCAACAATGACTTTTGATCTTGCCCTCATATAATTCTAAATATATGGAAAAACTTTAATGCTATATTATAATTAGCATTAATGGGGGCGCCTGGGTGGCTCAATGGGGCGACTGAGTGGCTCCGTCGTTAAGCATCTGCCTTCGGCTCAGGGCGTGATCCCAGAGTCCTGGGATTGAGCCCCACATCAGGCTCCTTCGCTGGGAGCCTGCTTCTTCCTCTCCCACTCCCCCTGCCTGTGTTCCCTCTCTCTGTCAAATAAGTAAATAGGGGCGCCTGGGTGGCACAGTGGTTAAGCGTCTGCCTTCAGCTCAGGGCGTGATCCCGGCGTTCTGGGATCGAGTCCCACATCAGGCTCCTCCACTATGAGCCTGCTTCTTCCTCTCCCACTCCCCCTGCTTGTGTTCCCTCTTTCGCTGGCTGTCTATATCTCTGTCGAATAAATAAATAAAATCTTAAAAAAAAAAAATAAAATAAAAAAAAATAAGTAAATAAAATCTTAAAAAAAAAATTAGCATTAATGCACTAAATCTCACCAAGAACTTCCTAAGTACAAGGCTCTAGGTAGGCTGTTTGGGTTAAATGATAAATAGCAAACTAAATCTGACTTCAAGGAGTTTATAATCTAGAAAAAGGGGGAAGACCTATAAAGTGTCACAGGTCTGTGCACTCCGTATGTTTAAAACAGGAGTGCCACAATCTTTTTTTAACAAATCTTTCAGAGAGAAAAAGAAACTTTTGGTGCATTTCTAATAGAAACTATCATCAATTCTACATGAGTAGAACCTAATTTAAAAAGAAATGTTGAAAGCTTACTTTATCATACAGTACATAAAACCACTACCGATCAAACGTACTGTCTTGGCAAAATTACTTCCTGTCAGTAAACCTGTGAACTGGAGTCACTTCATCTGCCCAATTCCGCTGCCTTTCACATAGTACACAGATAATTTTCCTTTGAATTTTATAAATAGCAATGCACCAGAAGCACACGAGCCCATTCCCATGCCTGGAGGAAAACTTTTCTAATTATATACATATAAAAGACTACTAATACCAAAATTTTATTACAATATTCAATTAGGGGCACCTGGGTGGCTCAGTCAGTTGAGCATCAGAATCTTGGTTTCAGCTTCCGTCATGATCTCAGGGTCATTGAGATCAAGCCCTGCGCTCATCCTGGAGTCAACTTGATATTCTTCCTTTCCCTCTGCCCCTCCCCCT
>NC_048221.1:118825264-118828361 GCF_002007445.2 Ailuropoda melanoleuca
CAAGAGGTCCTACGGAGAGGCCCACATGGCAAGGAGCTAAGGCCTCCTATCAACAGTCACATGAGTGAGCTCGAAAGCTCACCCCCAGTCAGTCAAGGTCTCACAGAACTGAAGCTCTAGCCAACATCTTGACAGCAACTTTGTAAGAAACCCTAAGCCAGAACCAGTGAGCTGAACCAATACTGAATTCCTGCCCCATGGAAACTGTGAAATAATCAACATTTTATTTTAAGATTTTATTTATTGTCAGAAAGAGAGAGAGCGCAAGAGAGCGCACAGCAGGGAGAGGGAGAAGCAGAGTCTGCTAAGCACGGAGCCCGATGTTGGACTCGATCCCAGGACTCTGGGATCATGACCTGAGCCGAGGGCAGATGCTTAACCAACTGAGCCACCCAGGTGTCCCAAAATAATAAATGTTTTAAGCATCTAAGTTTTGGGAGTAATTTTTAATGCAACAAATAAATGATATGGAATAATCTGATAAAGTACTATAGAAACAAACCAGAGTCCAAAAAAGATATAAACAGTCTTAGTATGCTTAATCAAATTCACACAAACCAAGCAAAGTATTTATCTTAAATAATTATAAAAAGGAATTTCCAATAAAATGCTTCTTCAGAAGTACTGTCTAAAAAGAAAAAAACAGGGGCGCCTGGGTGGCACAGCAGTTAAGCGTCTGCCTTCGGCTCAGGGCGTGATCCCGGCATTGTGGGATCGAGCCCCACATCAGGCTCCTCTGCTATGAGCCTGCCTCTTCCTCTCCCACTCCCCGTTTGTGTTCCCTCTCTTGCTGGCTGTCTCTATCTCTGTCGAAAAAATAAATAAAAATCTTTAAAAAAAATAAAAAAAGAAAAAAGAAAAAGAAAAAAACAAACAAACAAAAAAACAGACCAGATTAACAGAATAGAGGAATGGACTAGATAGTCAAAATGAGTGAGGCAAAAGGCTGTAGTATCATTAGAAACGAACCAAACCCCTAATTAAAGTATACAAAGGAGAAATCTACTTGGCCAAGATTATGGAAAATTTTTAAGAGAAATAAAAATGATATTATACAATATCAAAAAACAAATGAGAGTAATATCCCACAGTGTCTTTACAGGTTTTATAAACTGTAACAGTAACAATGGAAGAGAAAAAATAATCACTTTTAAAAGATTTCTAAAAAGCCAAAACCAGTTTTTCAATGATAAACTAAGGTTATATAAAATAACTCAATCTATATAAATTTTTGCCCATCAGGAAGAATATTTTCCCAAGTACAAGGAAATCAATTCTTGGTTAGAAGAATCATCTCTTCTCTCTCTCTACTACCCTATTCCTGACACCTCCCACTCCTGGCTAATACTCTAAACACTGAAGAGGAAATTAAAATATGCAGAATTAAATACCCAAAGGAAGAGCAAAAATAGTGAATAAAAATTCAAAATAACCTAAAAAGCAGATTAAATCTAGTTAAATCCAAAGCCTCTGTGAATTATTAAAGATCAGTCAATCCAAACTTTAGCAGTAACAGCAAATCATATGTGGTTTATAAAATGCTATTTAAAATCTTGAAATATGACTATGGACCACTTTTCTTCCTCTTTATATAGTTCCAGCAAGTATTAGTGCTATGTCTGATGGGGCTGAGTGGGAAGCAACTGAATGATGTCCTTCTGACATATCTACCAAAGCCATGCTAGAAAAGTCTTAGTTTTTTCAGGATTTATTTTTAAGCTAAGCATGCTTTCAGGGGTTTCACAACAAAGTTACTGTCCACTGAGTTGAGGTTCAAAATTCCATTCCATTCTACTCTGGAATTACATTCCAGAAATAGACATTAAAGGTTTAGGTAGACATGTATTGTTACCTAGTTGGGGCAACTCATAGACTAAATCTCATTCAGAATAAAAACATAATTAGACAACCAATAAAGAAGCAGAAAAAGTTTCTTTAAGCTTTTGAATCTGAGGTGCGGGAAGTGGAACAGGGGAATGCTTTTGTGGAAAACAGGTTGTCACAAAGTGAAAAAGTAAACAGAAATGTGAAGCTAATGATACACCCATCTATTTGATTTTTGCTTCATGCAAACTGAGTGGAGGTATATATCAAGTATTTCATTTTAATGTAATGCTACTGACAACTCTTGATATATCTCTAGTCTACTTTTTATTCTATACGATATAGTGAATTTACTTTTTAAAAAGATTTGCAACAAAATACATTAATCAAATTATAACTACACGAAGACTTTCATTCGAGAGCTTTAAAAAATTAAGTCTATTTAAACCCTGAGAGTCCTTTTCCTGCTAGCTGTGATACTGAATGTGGCTACAAGGATCATACTTGATCCTTGTATGTGTGTGGCTTTCCCCAGTAATTCTGATTATTCCTTTGTATGAGAACCCTTGGCGGATGCCTATGATTCACACTGTATTTGTATAGCATTTATTCTTGGTGTCTTTTAACTTTAAAATTATAGCGGACAATATTTTTATTACTTTCATAACCATTTATAGTCATTATACTTTCCTGAATTCAAGTGTTTACTTGTTTTTATTATTTTTTAAAGGTTTATTTATTCATTATTAGAGAGAGACAGAGAGAACACGCCTGCGTGTACGTGGCAGGGGAGGAGAAGGAGAGAAACTCAAGCAGATTCCCTGCTGAGTGTGGAGACTGGCAATGAGCTTGATCCCGTGACCCTGAGATCATGACCTGAGCTGAAATCAAGAGTTGGACACCTAACTGAATGTGCCACTCAGGAGCCCCCTGAATTCAAGTGTTTATTAAACAAAATGGTCACAACCTATCAATGGCTGGCACAATTATCTAAAAACATGGATCCCAGGTGCCTGGGTGGCTCAGTCGGTTAAGCGTCTGCCTTCGGCTCAGGTCATGATCCCAGGGAGTTGAGCCCCACGTCCGGCTCCCTGGTCACTGGGGAGCCTGCTTCTCCCTTTACCTCTGCCTACCACTCCCCCTGCTTGTTCTGTCTCTCTAATAAATAAATAAAATCTTAAAAAAAAAAAAACCCAAAAACTTTTGATTTGAATTTCCTAAGATACCACCTTACGCCAGTTAGAATGGCAAAAATTGACAAGGCAAGAAACAA
>NC_048221.1:118828868-118871620 GCF_002007445.2 Ailuropoda melanoleuca
TAATCAGAAGGGGGAATGAAGCACGAGGGACTATGGACTCTGAGAAACAAACTGAGGGCCTCAGAGGGGAGGGCGGTGGGGGAATGGGATAGACTGGTGATGGGTAGAGGAGGGCACGTATTGCATGGTGCAGTGGGTGTTATACGCAACTAATGAATCATCGAACTTTACATCAGAAACTAGGGATGTACTGTATGGTGACTAACATAATAAAAAAAATTACAAAAAAAAACCCCAAAAACTAAAAACATGGATCCCTTGGCAAAACTGTTACATTCTTTCTGAATAACAGCAAATACACTTCATCTCAATTCTTCCAATCTTAAGATGATGAACAAGATCTTTCAAAGGTCTGCCTGAGTGCTTTATTATTTTCAGATATATTACTGTATGTGATTTTTATTGCAAACCTGGAAGGTAAGGTAAAACAAAAGCTAAATGATTTATACAGAAGTTTCAAAGACCACATGACAAAAATCTTACATATTTTCACTCTTGCTTTAGTGTTCTTTTCATATAGTCCAAATCCTTTGGCTGGTTCTCAAAGGTGGAAAAGAGGCACAGACAATAGCATATACTAATGTGTTTACTTATAGGCTAGCACGTTATGGGGGAGGCCGAAAGGCTCTTCTTCAGTCCCTACTTGTCAAGAGTTTTGGAATAGGAAAGACTACACGTGAACTCTACATGAACTGTATCTTCCAAAGGCAAATCTCATGGAATTCTAAAATGGCAACAGTAACAGACTTAGTTCAAAGTGCCAGGTCTTAGCTTCCTTTAGGCCCGGATATACAGAAATGGAGAGGTCTTAAAGAAAGAAAACCACTTTCTGCCTGTTTGTTAGACATTTGATTTTGGGCTTTTTCCCCTAGGTTTCCAAAGAATCCTGATTCCCAAATATAACTAAAAATTATATAAACCCAGAGATAAAAAGATGATAAAAATTTTTGCATGTGTGTGCATATATATCTATACTCTTTCCATATAGCACGCATGCACACATATATATAGGATAGGAATGATTCACAGTAATAGCAACTTTTAAAATCTTTAATTTAATAGAACACATTTCAGTAGCACTATTACACAATGTGAAAGGAGATCTCAAGAAACAAAGATTAAAACTTCAACTTACCAAACTGTAATTTCTTCATAACAGCCACATATTTTTCTTCAAGTGATTTCAATACTGATAAAGGTTTGGGTTTCATGGCCACCTTCTTTGAATATTCACCTAGTTTTTTTTCTGTTATTTAATATTTCAAGATAAATAACATAAGCATACATTTTAAAAGATTAAAACAAAAACAATTAACTTCAAGAGTTCAAAGTTTTAATTCCAAAAAGTTACCCAATTCTTCACACAATTATCTTCCTACTATACCCATTTAAGAATAAAAGATTTCTTTCTATTTCATAAACATAACTAACTAATAGGGCTAAAACCCTTAACTACTTTAAAGCTTAACTTCTTAAAATGTTTATTAGTTTTATCAAATCAGGCAAAACAGCACAAGTAAAACAACAGATAATACAGAATTATTTATATCTCCTATTGCTAAGACATGAAAATACCAATTTAAACTAAATTCTCACACATTGTCTTCATGTATTCTTTCCTATCCAATACGATGGCATTTTTCAATTTCACAACTATCAACAGGAAGAAGAGAAAATCATGATGCATGTTGTTAGCCTACCGAATCTAGTATTAGTAATCATACATAACAGAAATTAGTATTTTAAAATTAGAGACTGTTTATGATTAACTTGAAAACCTGACAACAAAATTTTTACGTAAAGGAACTTGCTTGAAAACCATTAACACAGAGGAAAGAGAGAGGCAGTTTTGGAAGTAAATGAAACATCTCTGAATCAAAAGAAAAGCAGGATAGAATCGGCAGTGCTGTACCTTGATTGGCCTGCCGCAAACTGGTAGTGGCTGCATGGACGATCTCAGCAGTCTTCTGGATGTCTGGTACCAACAATGTAAGTCCTTCTGGTTCTTGATCAGATGCATCTGGTTTTACTCCTGTTTTAACACTTTCCCTTTTAGATCTGAAATTTTTTTTTTAATATGGAAAGAAACGCAAGGAAAATTAAGATTTTAGGATTGAAAAATAAGTATTTCCATTAAGTCAAAAAGTGGCTGAGAATCAAAAGAACAGTGTGCATTTCATTTGACATACATATGATATATAGCAGAAGTAGTTTAACATATATTCGTTGTTTTTTAAGTCATACAATAATGCCTAGCATAATAAATAAAGTTTTGGGTAGGTTTCCCCTTCAAATGCAATAAATAAACAAACAAATAAAAATTGTAGAAACACGATACTGTAAGACACCTGATACATCCTTGGAGTCACAGTTTTATAGTAACTAATAGTAATTATTAATACCTAGAAGTAGAGAAATCACTTCTATTATCTAAAAGTGAGAGAGGTCTATCCTGTCTTCTAAGACTTAGGAATCAAAGGACCATACATAGCTCTTCACTTTAATAGTATTTGTATTTCACTCAGAGTAAGTGTATTAATTCCCAAGGGGAAAAAATAAAAGAAATATGCCAGAGTAAAACGCAGGATCACTGCTAGGTATCTTAAGACAATGTGCTTTTATACATCGAAACTATATTTAAGCACTAAGTTTTAGGGTATAATCATTTTAGAGGCATTCCCTTTTCAGGGTCTAAAATGTACTGAACCTTATATCAAATTTTATATCATAATAGGATATACTACAACGTCTCAGTACAAGGCATCAAAATATTTCTTTAAATTTTCTAGATGAATACAGAATTTTATCATAAGAGTCACTGAAAATAACAAGTCAATATCAATATCCTTTTTTCTATTTCAACTCTCAGCACGTATTATTTACATAATAATCATGACACTATTGCTTAGATACTAAAAATTTATATCTCATTAATTCATTAAATAGATAATACAAACAGAAATCACATATAAATAAAGGTGTTTAAAATACTCATCTAGACTACACATAACTTATTTTTCTAGTTGTACACCTACCAACAAAACGACCTGGCAATTTTGTTAAAACAGTATTTCATAAAGTGGGCATGGAGCTTTAGAGAACTATACGAAGACTAACAGAAGGTAGAAGAGTCCTTAACAAAATGATATTATTATTTATGTATAAATGAACTGTTCCTTATCACAAAGACAAAAATCTGCTCAGAAGCAATTCAGGGCTTAACTTTAGGGAGATAATAAGAGGTAAATTAACAAGTGCCACTCAGGTGGGTAGCAAGGATAAACATATATAGTATGATGCATGTGTTTTGAATTGATTCCCATAGTGTGTGAAAAAACGAGTATCCACAGATATTTTTAACTATAAGGTATATATTGCCTAACCTGGCAAGATGACTTAACCGAATGTGTCCCTGGGTTATTGCCTTTTCTCCTATGCTCTTCTTAATCTTCTCTGAGGTATAAGAAGTCGTAGAGAACACATGGCCAACTTTGCTTAGCCACTCAGGACCATTTGATAGATGTTATACTGTACATCATTTCAGTCATCAACTCATGCATATGTACACATGTATACGAACATATATGTTTGCATGTACATGTAAGGAGAACATAGTAAATTAATGTTTTAAGACTGAAATAGCAGGTATTTTAAGTGCTAGAATCAAATAAGATATTGGGTCTTTTATAGCTATTGAATCAAGTTGAGATTATAGCTTAACGGTCTGCTAATTTTCTTAAAGACATAATTCTGGTAGATAAGCTCCAACAGATTCTCAACTTCTGCATTTACCAAACAGCTATTCATAATCAGTGACAAACAATGAGGGCCAAGAAAAGTGCATAAGCTGCATGACAGTACTCCTTTTGAATTTAAAAGGACTCTCTCTCTCCCTGCCAACTGTAAATGATTCTCCCTCTAATACCAGGGCTTAAAACATTCTTAATAGGGCCACTGACCATAATAGGAAAACAACAATAAGTAGTTTGAAAAAAACAGAAGAGTTATGGTTATAGCCATAATAAAATAAAGATGGTTTCCTAAAGCCTGTCATCAAACATTTGATCCATTGTACACTCAATAAAGATTTCACTTAAGAAACACATCTTGTCAAGTAGAGAAGAAAGATATGGAAGTGAAGCTCATTTTCCCAGAATTAGGGTATTTTCTCCTTGAAGAAATAAGAATGTCTGGCATAGAGAATAAACTGCACCAATGCAATTTAGAGCAAGCTACCCTTGGAAAAAGTACTCATTCTAAATTTCAAGCCCTATACATGAATACCAATTTCCTAATTCCAGTTTTTAAAAGATGATTAGTAGAAGACATTCCTATTATTCAAATAGTTCAAATAGGATAGTAAATTTTATGTATTTTTTTGATCACCACATACAAAAAAATGTTTAAAAAGTGCAAAAATCTACAAAAGCTTAAAAAATATTATTTTTATATCAAATGTGTGAAAGAAATGATCTTATATATCTCATTTTGAAGATAATGGTTAACTCATAAAACATATATTTTAGACCTTTATACCAGGTTCAAATAAGAAATATTTACGTGAATCATCTTCTTGACAAAAACATACAGGAGAAAAAGGGTAATGTCCAAAAGGCAAGAGTACTTCAAATTTATGAAGAACACATACTCCCTGCCTAACAGTGACTACAACTAGTCATTGTCTAATATTAAACTACAGCCAGCAGTCTCTTTTCTTTAAAAGTTGCAGGTTACTGTCAACCCATATGTAGGCCCAGCTCATGAAAAAAGGCCATACCTTAGCTCACATCCTGAAGTCTGTGGGAAAAGCTATTTGAGTTCAAGGCACCTAGCTGGAAGTAGGTCTTTGAGACTGACAATGGATCCAACATGGTAAAAGCAATCAGCGACGGCCGCTACCATGGTATCCGCTGCTTTGTGCATACGTTGAATCTGGTTGTGATCACTGCCCTGAAGAAATACGAGGAATCAACTGAAGTTTCTACTATTGCACAGAATTATCTGCAAACATTTTCCACTATGCTGTGAATTCCAACTAAAAGGCTAACAAATTAAGCAAATTTTGGCTCTGTGACATATAATCTGAACTAGGATGTGAGCAAAATGGGTAAATCTTTCTTGTAAAAACAAAAGAAAAAAAAAACCATAACTCAACATTCAGTTATAGTGACCCTGCCTCTGCTAACACTATCACCCAAAATGAGTTGGATTTTTGTTAAGACTAAATGCAAAATATCAGAATTATATTCTTTTATAATCTATAAACTGAAAACAGCTTAATATAGCTATTTTCATGGTAGAACATTAGGAAAGTTCACCTCTATTCCCTGTACTCCTAATTCTGAAGTCAAAACTATCACACAATTGAAATAAAACATATAAAAATCAGAGCCATGTTGAAGAAGTAATCTGTAGAAAACATGATGAAATGTCCAGATTCCAGAACTAAGAATTAGCATCGTAGAGGAAGATTCTAAAACTATAAGCAAATGAAACTTCTACATTTTTCTGTAAACCAATGCGTCATATAATACTCCACAGTTCTAAAGCTTTTTGCCAGGGATTAAAGTCTAAAACAAATTAAAAGTAAGCAGGAAGATTTTTAAAAATACTACTGTGGAGAATTATTTGCTTCTAATTATCTCCAGCAAACATGAAAATTCTTGAAATGCACCAGTAAATGGAGCAAAGACCTCTATAAGATGAATGCTTTCCACTGTTAGTTTAAAGCTCAGTTTTTAACTGATTCCCTTTGGTTTTTATTTAAACTCTTTCCAAATGGAAGTACCAGTTTTAGTTTTCAATTTGAATTACAATTGAAAATAAAACCTTCCTTGTCTTGGGAAGCATAAATGAACACTACAAGGGAAGGAAATATCCAAAACAGAGGTATGAGAAGCATTTAAAAATAAATCTTGATTTCTAGATTAGATAAAAATATAATTTTTAGGTAAGATTAAACATCACAGGACAAAATGAAGGTACTGTGTACTACTGTGGAATGGAGTAGCCACAAATAATATGCTTCACCAAGGGACAATCCAACTGAGGCAAACAAAAATAGTAAAATAAACGTTGGCACTGATGTCTCCATCACTGAGTAAAAGGCTGATGAACTACTAAACCTGTTCATGGTCATCAAAAAAAGAAACTTTAAAATATATATATATGTACAGTTAGAACAAATGCTTCCTGGCTATGAAACCAGGCCTCTTTGATTCTGTAGGTGTTAGAGGTAGAGGAAAAAGAGGAGAAACTAGGAAATGTTTTACCAACAGAAACAAAAGTAGGAGGCTGTAACTGAAATTCTTTATTAACTGACTGAAGCCCTAGAGGAACCAGCTTAAAGCAGTTACAGTAAGAGAGTCTGATAGAAAATATGCCTTTTTAGCAGGAGGTCAACTACATCTTAGTGCTTAGTTAAATAAAAAGGAACTAGATATTTCCACAAGAGAATTCAGTTACTTTTAAATATGATGCACTTCTCTGCACCAGGAAGACGCTCTGAGACAGCTAAGGGAACCAGCAATAAAGATGGCTGCTTCCATGCTGTGAAGAGAAGTGCAATGTCCAGAGCACCTGACACTCAGCACAGAGGCGTTTGTGGCGCATCCTCGTTGGCAAATCAGACGTGACTGACAGCAAGTCCCCCTTTCAAATTTTTGGTGAAATATCAAATACTAAGTATACTACATATGATTATTTGCCTACTAGAATCCAGCAGGAAAAGTACATGTAGAAGATTAAAGATAAAATAACTGCCTTTGTTCCGGTTCCAAAGAAGCAATAAGTGTCACACTTACTCAAAAGTGAGACCAAACTGCTATGCTATACTCTAACTTTGTTTTGAGATAACACAGGTTGGAATAGCCAGCAGAAACTGAATTTCACCAGGACTGGTATGTAAAAGCTGAAGGGGTCACATCTTCACAGTGTGACTATTTTGTGGGTAACAGAATAAATTTTCACACTAGACAATTATACTTCAAGTGGAAATGATTATATGTATATGTCTGCTTGTGTACTTATATATATATACAAAATATATATATTATATATATTAAAGTATTATGTTACCCATCCCTTTATTAATGGAGGTGAGTTGCTTTCAAGTTCTTTCATGCTTAAGTCTAAAATAAAATGTTGATCAATAACTGGTCATAAAGTAGGGGGGGAGTGTTTTTGCTTTTTCTTTAAAAAAAAAAAAGATTTATTTATTTATTTATTTGAGAGAGAGCAGGTGGGGGGAGGCATGAGCAGGGGGAGGGGCAGAGGGATAAGTAGAGTCCTGCTGAGCCGAGCTGGGAGCGCAACCCCGTGACTCTATCCTGGGATCCCGGGATCATAGCCTGAGCTGAAGGCAGACTCTTAACCGACTGAGCCACCCATGCACCCCTGCATTCTTTTGGTTATATGCTCATCCTCTTAAAAAAAAAAAAGTAAAAATGCACATAACATCAAGTTAACTATTTTAATTCATTGGCATTTAGTAAATTCAGTGTTGTGCAATCACTACTTCTATTCTTAAACATTTTCATCATCCCAAAAGGAAACCCTGCACCCCATAAGCATTTCTCTCCAGATCCTTCCCACCCCGCAGCCCTTGAAAANATCACTTCATGGGATTTACAACAGAGTCAATCAAAGAAATCACAAAAGAGAGTGCGGATATTGAAAAAAAAGGGGTGGGGTGGGGTGAACCGTTTCAAGATATGGCTCTTGGACAAATTCAAGAGCTAATTAACAGAATATGACTTGATGGGGGCGCCTGGGTAGCGCAGTCGTTAAGCGTCTGCTCTGCCTTCAGCTCAGGGCGTGATCCAGGCATTCCGGGATCGAGTCCCACATCGGGCTCCTCCACTGGGAGCCTGCTTCTTCCTCTCCCACTCCCCTGGTGTGTTCCCCCTCTCGCTGGCTGTCTTTCTGTCACATAAATAAATAAAATCTTTTTTAAAAATAAATAAATAAATAAATAAATAAATAAATAAATATCAAGTATTGCTATAGAAATTCTTTCTTTTAAAAAAAAATTTATGTATTTGAGAGAGAGAGCAGGGTTGGGGGGGTGCAGAGGGAGAGGGAGAAGCAGGCTCCCTGCTGAGCAGGGAACCTGAAACACGGGGCTCTATCCCAGGGCCTTGGGATCCTGACCCCAGCCGAAGGCAGACACTTAACTGACTGAGCCACCCAGGTGCTCCTAATTCTTTCTTGACAAGGGAGTTAAAGATATGAGAAAGAAAAAGTATATTAAGATACCAATAAAATTCAGGAGATAGAAAATAAAAGGGTGGGGAGAGGCTTCTTTTACAACATAGAGAAAACAATTTTATCACCTACACACTGCCCTAATCTATGCAAGTTGATACCAAATCAGCTTGAAAAGACAGTAGAGGAAGAATACATCAATAACCAAGAAATTTTCAGGAGTGCTTTTTATTAATTCTTTTGAGCAAGAAAATCATCAAATGGATAAAGCTAACTCACTCTTCATGTAAGTGATAAATATATAAAGTTGCTCCCTGCCCATGTACTAGAGAGACCAAAAAACAGTGAGACTTAGGTTTACTTCAGTAATATAGTAATTACTACTTAGGCACAACTCAAATGCTATGCATATCTAATGAAATATGCTGCCTTTTAATGGCCTATCATGACTTGAAAATTCTTCAGGGTAATGAAAAAAGATGAGCAAGAGAAAATATCAGAAAAATTCTGTAGAATTTGCATTATTGTATATAGTTTTGTAATTATTAAAAGCAAAATTTTCTTTTTTTTTTTTTTAAGGATTTTATTTATTTATTTGACAGAGAGACAGCCAGCAAGAGAGGGAACACAAGCAGGGGGAGTGAGAGAGGAAGAAGCAGGCTTCCCAGTGGAGCAGGGAGCCTGATGCGGGGCTCGATCCTAGGACCCTGGGATCACGCCCTGGGCCGAAGGCAGACACTTAGCGACTGAGCCATCCAGGCGTCCCGCAAAATTTTCAATTAGAAAATAATTTTACTTCACTGTCAACATTTTTAAAAAATTATATATCCTAAATATCTAAAGCCAGCTCAGGAACAAGTCACCTCCCCAATTTCTAATTATTCACTGATGCACAGACTGAATTGTTGTTGGGAGTTAAGTTTAATCTAGTGGATAAATATATTTGATTGGGACACAGAAGATATGAGTTATCACAGTTCTGCCATTTAGCATCAGAGGACCTAGAACAAATCACATTATTTATGGACCTTGTTTTCCTCATTTATAAAAAAGAAAGATCCCAGTTACGTGAACCCCAAGGAGTCCCCTTACAGCTAGCTCTAAAACCTACAGATAATATGGGACAGGTTACTTACAGTGATGTGCCCAGAAGGATTTGTTAAAAACTAAATCCTACTCAGCAAGACACTTCAAATTCTGCAACAATTCAGAGTGCTTGAAATATTGTTTGAGATAAAGACTGGACACTGTCCTGACACATAAAGCTTATATAATGTAACCTGATAAGGAATAATCATTCCATATTGTTATGTGATGCTATGGAGATAGAAGTGTAAGTCAATTTATAATTTTATGAGTTTTTTGTTAATCACTTAAATAATAGAGTAAGTTGGATTTTGACTTTTGATCAACGTGTTTTTCAAGAACCAGCTAAGCCTCAAGTCTAGCCATTTTACGTACATGATGCCTAAGTGACCTATGAACTATTCTGATCAGAGATAGCAATGGTGTATCTGGAGTAACGGTCAATTGACTTGTCTTTCTTCATAAAAATTCTTGTTTTTAATAATGATCATAGGCATCAGGAGACTGGGGAGCAATATGCTAGATTTATTACCTATTGGTAAGTTTTTAATGTTAAAACTCTTTTAAGCAATAGTTTCATTCTCTGTCAAGCAACAATAATAAATATTTTCTTGCCTACTGCATTAAGAGTGAAAACTAATGTATCTAAGAACTTTTGAAACTGTATGTACTACACAGAAGGTTATAATATTACCTCTGTGTATTTTTTATATAACTATGTGCTACTATATATTTATTATAACTTACCCCACAATTTAAAGCAGTTTGTATAATTCTCAAGAAAAAAGAAATCAATAATAGCACAGAGGCCGAAACACAAATACTACACTAATCAAAAATTACTTCCAACTGGCAGAACAGAAGGAATGCAAGAAATACTCTGGTGTTCTGCCTAAGTCATCGATCTGACAGTTATGAAAATTCATTTTCGCCAGATTCTGACCCCTTGTAATTGGTACAAAATTAAGTGGCAGTGACTCTGGACTCATGTATCAATGATCATCTAATCACAGGCTGTCTCTGGCCTGGGGGTAGCTCTGCTGACACCTTGTATGCATCTTTATTCTATTTGATATGCTCTCGTGTTCTCAATGCACTTTCTCATAATCTCTCTAGCTCTCTCTTTTGGTCCCTGCAAAACTATTTCTTTCCACTGTTTGTAGGCCTAAAATTAAAAAGTATGAAATAAAAAAAATCATTAAGTTATAAAACTGAAGAAAAAAGCCAGAAATTAAGACTTTGTGGGTAGAATAAACAAGAAGCCAGTAAATTTTGTCTGCATTAGGCAAGAAAGAAAGGGTTAATACTGGAGGGCACAGGAAAGAGGGAGCTAATTCCACTTAGAGTGTAAGCCCTGTGTGCATAAATATTCAACCCTTTGTTCTTCACAGTTGCCTAGGATGGCCGTGGACAAGCAAAGGAAATGGAGCTCTTTACCATTTTGGAAGTCCACTGTTCTTCCTACTGAAGTGATTACCAAGGTGGCTTTTGAGCAATGTCTTGGAAATAAAGTAATAAACTATATTAATGAAGTAAAGTTAAATAGAACCAATATTTATAGTTTAATTAACCATTTCCCCATTTTGTTGAAACTACTGTAAAAAATTTCAAATGAACAACAAAAAAGTACAAAATTTCCTGATGAAAGCATCCTGAAATGCTCCAATACTGTTTAGGTTTTAAGTGACAGATCATGGGAGAAAATGGCCTAAGTAGAAAATAACATTTAACCTAATAGGCAGAGTTTCTTTCAAACTGATATACAACTGATGTACAAAACATGTCATCTGTATTTTAAAAAACTGATTCCTGAAAAAATCCAGATGACTAATTACCTTTAATCTTGTCTATTTCAGACAAAAGTTGGAATATGTTGAATATAAAATTCTCTATGCTGAAGTGATACACTTTTGCCTACACTTGTGCTTCTAAAAGGAATGTTATTCCTGATTTATCTTAACCTAAATGCTTACTAATAATCAGTCCACAGCAATATTAATCAGTTCGTCTATGTTACCCATTAGACTCAAATTAGCTCTATGCAGTTATACATTGTAAATCTTGAAAGGATGGGTTAGGAAAGGTGGTGGATAGTAAAAATAAAGAGTCATGAATAAAAGAATATTAAAATAGTATCATCTTTAGGAAGCTCTTAATGCAATTTATACAGTAAATATTTAACAACTGCCTACGGAATGGTCAACTTTAAGCCAGAGAAGAGGAATATAATAAACTAGAAGTATTACATTCATTTCCTAAGTAATGTTCTGGTTTACACCAAATATCAACCCCATCAGAGTACTAATCAGTCATTAAACTATCTTCACCCATAAGAGGTAATCATTTTATTGAGGTATAATTATAATTGAAGGAAATTTGAAACATGCCTTAGGGTCTATTATTTCAAAAATTAAAATTCAGAAATTACCTTTCAGATATATGTATGTGTATGCATTGATATATACATGTATCTATAATTATATCTCATATACACAATAGCAAAAACTCAGTAATTACAGAACTTCAAGGCATAAAAACCATTCCCATGGTGTTGTGCCACTACGGCAACAACTCTAGTTCCTTCTCTAAGCAGTCATTCTTGCTCAAGCCTTTGGGTATATAGAAAGTTGGTTAATGAAAATCTGATCAGATCTCTGAAATCCTTTCAGTAGCTCAGCACCACTCTTAAGACCAAATAACTATAAATACACCCCTTTTCACCTTCGAGCTCCTGCTCTCCTCTCTAGCGTCATCTCCCACGCTATACTATATCCAGGCATACAAAATTTCTTTAGGTTTCCCTGAATATGTGATACTTTCTTTCACTGCTAACATTATTCTCAGTTTGGTATACCAGCCCACTGCCCCACTTCATTTAGCTAATTCCTACTTATTCTGTAGGACTCCAAATCAGGTTGATTCTTCAGGAACCTCAATATGACATGTACTGTGTAATAAAACTGTTGAGTTACTGTTTATCCCATTTATCTGTCGGTTCCTTAGAAAAGGACCTAATTTTCTTGCTATGCTCCCATGAATGTTCCATAAACATCTGTTATATAAACAATTCAGGCAGGCTCTTGTGACCAGGCCAGCTCTCCCCTAACTAAATTAGGTAATAGCCAGGCAAATGATCTGCCTTTTCAGTTTAAGAGTATCTTTCTGTTTCCTCCTACAGAAGGTTTCTAGCATGGCTGTGGGAGAGTGAGCTCACCCATATAATCTCCTTCACTCTGAATTTTGAGATCAAAATCAGTTGCAACAGAATAATCTCAATCAGGTTATTCCCAGCAGGAGAGTAAACTTACTTTCAGTACTGGGACAAAACATTCTCATTTCTTTCATCCACAAAAGAAAGATAAAAAATGTAAATAAATACAGAAGAAATAATTTCAATGAAAATCATTATATGTAACCACAATTATCATCTAGAGACCTTTTTTGCAGAGTACACAGCAATCTATTTTTTATTTAAGATAACCAAATGCTTAAACATATTGAAAAAATTTCATTTGAAGGGAAAAAAATGCATGCCCTTTATGTATGCTTGCTTTAAAAAAAGTAACAAATGAGAAGGTAACAAGAAGAAAAAAGGAGGCAGTAAAGTATATAAACATAATTAGTAAACAAATACTTGCTCTTACTTAGAAAAAAGAAAAACTATACTAAAAAGATGTCCTTTATTCACCCTTACATTTCTTACTGACAGCAGAGACAAAAATAATGTAAATATTTTTTGAGCTGAGATACACCTACACATTATTTTTAAAGTCACATCTCCAAACCCTGATAATGCAACAAAACATATCTTTTCTCTTTTTTTTAAAGATCCTATTTATTTATTTATTTATTTAACAGAGAGAGAGAGAGAGAGAGAGACACACACACACACAGCCAGCGAGAGAGGGAACACAAGCAGGAAGAGTGGGAGAGGAAGAAGCAGGCTCCCAGCGGAGGAGCCTGATGTGGGGCTTGATCCCAGAACTCTGGGATCACGCCCTGAGCCAAAGGCAGACGCTTAACGACTGAGCCACCCAGGCGCCCCAACAAAACATATCCTAAAAGTGATCAATGAACAAAACATATTTGCCTTGACCATTCTTTTCTCAAGAGTATCCGGGGTTTTTAAAAAAATACAGCTGGGCTGGGATAGGCAGGTTGGGGGAGGGGAAGTTTTACACCTTCAAACAGTGTTAAAATTGAACTTAGCCGATTTCTGTGGGTATAAGCAAACTCTATAAGGAAACTAGACTATGCTTCTCACGTTATTAGAGTTCTATTATAATGAAAATGTGAAAAGAAATACATCTTAAGTCCTGACAGGCTGGAAGAGAATAGATTTTATCCCCTCTCTCTGTGAAGTGGAAAATGAATTCTCAATGTACCAAACTTGAAAAGGCAAGTAGGGATGTTATAACATGTATGTCTTTGCTGGTTTTTCTCTAACAGATGCTGTAAAATATAATAGATATCATGAATAATCTAAGAAGAATATTCAAATCCTAACACAAAACTCATTAGCATTGTTTCTTCATCACTAAAACAGTTATTACAAATTGTTACCGTACACAGTCACCATCAAGGTAAAATAATGTAAATAAAATGAGCTCTGAACAGTCATACGATCTTTACATGTATATTTCATTGGTACAGAATTGAGAGGTGTGAAGTGTCATTTTTCTTACTAAAGAAGGAAAGGATTTGAACAATAATTTTTTTCCGGTAGAAAAAGTAGAAAAACAAAAGGCTCCAATAAAATGAAACTCAGTTATCCTCTAACTGAAATTATATTTTTATAGTAAATCATCAAAACATTTTATACGGAAGTCAAGTTTACTTTTAAAAAATTACACTATGTATGTTTTGAAAACAGGAAATATATTAACTTTAGAAGAGCAACAAAAAAGGTGCTCTAAGTATACAAATTCCATTTGCTGCAATAAGTATCTTCCATAATTACCTGAGAATTCAACCCACTATATAACTCCATTTTTACAGGACCCAATAGAAGTTATAGCTTAAGGAAATATATAAACAGTTGTTCTTATTGTAACGGTCTTATTTTCACATTTATACCATAAGTTTGTGATATTATTTTTAATGAAAGTGGTAATTAATGACTATATTCCAAATCTTCACACAATTTTTTCATCTAAGAAATAAAATACTCCTGGAATAAACACTCAAGGTTTCATAAATTTTCAATTTTGTTATCAACTAGTACAAACACCCCAAAACACAGAAAGCTGAGGTACAGAAACACAGGGCAAAATTCCCCTAAAAATACACAAGGGCAATTTCAAAGCTCTGCATATTTTATATTAATTGCTTTGTCAATAACTGTAAGTTTATTGTACAATCAAGAACAGAGATGGCCAGGGTAGAGATGGGATGTTCAACTAGACATTTCTCAATCAGACATTAGCTCAATTAGAAAATTAGTCCTTCAGTTCAATTATGACAGAACACTATTTTTAGGTATGCCAGCTGTGTATATTGCCAGTTAGATTTTTGCCATGATGAAGGATGGGACATACATAATGTTCTCTTCTCTATAACATAAACAATCTATCAAAGATTATATACCTTTACATTTTCCTTCCCTGGTAAAAGAGTAATATGAACCTACAGCTTTTTATGTTTCTACCAACTGGCTCTTCTTTAATCTCTTATCCAGTTTATGGTTCTTAACTGCCTGGCAGTGAGCCACCAGCTTTTAAAGTGATACTGAGTATAATAAACGAAGAGACTCAGGATTATCGCAGCAGCTTTCTCCCTGAAAAAATTATTCTTTCAGTGACTAATTCTCTGCCATCATTTGATGTATACTATGTTTCTCAAATTTTAGTATCTTAAAAAAAATTAGTAAGAATAGGTAGAACAAATATTTTATAAAGATGGTAGAGAACATTAATTGACTCAAAAGACCACTGACAGAAGAATAAATTTCCACTGGCAGTATAAATGCCTTAAAAATCAGAATTTACATAAAATGGACAACCACTGAACAGACTCTGCTAAGAGAAAGAAAAAGGTTTACTATGTTTTCTTAAAAAGAGTTTCTGTTAACTCAACATCTGGATCTAATGAGGTATAAACTTAAGCCAAAAATTCATTAAACAATTAAATTTACCAAGAAGATAAATACTAACTTTATTATAACTACAACAAATAAATACTGAATCCTCTCACTTCTAAAAAAGATTATAGCATGAATAGCATGTATCAAAATGAAACAGAAGCAATCCATAAACCCAACAATTCTATTTCTATGAATCTACTGTCTGATTTCTACAAGCCTCAAAAGATGTATGTATGAGGTTATAAACTGAAAATAACCCAAATGTCCACTGACAGATGGTTAAGTAAAATACAGCACCTACATACAATGTATAAGTGGAAGTATTAAGAACACTATTGGCCAATATGTATTTAACTGGCATTGAAAGGTGTCTTTGGCCCCAATACTGACTAAAACTAGCATCCATCTGTATAACAGGTACAATATGACAGAATTTAAGATAAACTCCATACCTATAGCTGTTAAGACTGTACAAGGAGAAGTCTAATAAGTCAACGTGAATACATGTTTCTGAGAGGAGGATTTGGTGGATATTTTTCTTTGTAGTTTTAGATCTTGCTTGTATGCATGTGTGTTTAATCAACATATGTCATTTTAAAAAACCCAAAAAGCTATTTTAAAAAGCAGTTAGGGTCAGAATGAAGAGAAATGAACCAAGTATACTACCTTAAACGGTTGGTGTAGGTATCAACACAGGTCTTCATTTTGGCTAATAATGTACCAACAGAAGTTTGACACTCTGACTGTTCTTCTTCCTCTTCACCATTCTCTGTAGAAAGAGGCAACAGCAGGGGCACCATAGATGTACAAGAAGCAATGGCCCGGAGCAATTCCAGCAGGGCTCGATAGAGTGGCACATGTCTCGCCATGTCAAGAACTGTAAAAAGGGTAAAGCACAATATGAGAACATGAACAATATAAAAGTCAGCCCACAGCCATGTGACTTCTACTCAGCTCTCTTCCTTTTGAAGATTTATTTATTTAGAGTGAGTGAGCGAGCATATGCATGCAAGCAAGGGAAGGCGCAGAGAGAGAATCTCGGGCAGACGCCCCACTGAGTGTGGAGCCAGACATGGGGCTCGATCTCATGACCCTGCGATCATGACCTGAGCCGAAATCAAGAGTCAGACACTTAAATGAGTGAGCCACCCAGGTGGCCTGCTTCTACGCAGATCTTTTTTTTTTTTTTTTAAGATTAATTTATTTGAGAGAAAAAGAGACAGTGAGTAAGTGTGGGGGGGTGGAGACTCCTCAGGCAAACCCCCCACTTAGTACGAGTCCCACATGGGTCGCAATCCCAAAGATCACATCCCCAGCTGAAACAAAAGAGTCGGATGCTCAACTGACTGAACCACCCAGGTACCCCTCTACTCAGATCTTGAGATTAATTGGTTACTTGGTAAATAAACTAATGCAGATGTTTACACTGTGCAATGTGTAATAGGCACTTCAAGGAGACAAAAAATGAACACAACAAACAGCTGGGGAGAGGGGAAGAAACATAATTAAGTAACTAGTTATTTTACACATAAAAATTACTAAATAGCCTACATAATAACTTATGGCAAAAATTCATTAGTAATGAGTGGAATTTTATTTTCAAAATTAAAATGAAATGACAGAGCCATGGTAGTTTAGGTAAAATAAAATATGATCACAGTTCATCAAAGGTATATAATTCAACAGATCAACTTGTTATAAAAAAGTTGAATTCAGCACTCTGAGATCAAAGTCACATGCTCTATTGACTGAGCCAGCCAGGCACCCCAACAACTTTTTTCTAATACCAGTTATTGAATAAAGTCATTCCATAAATATTGATTGAAAAAGTGCTCCTGCACAGGATGAGAATACAGCAGTGAAAAAAATAAACAAAATCCCCGCCATTGTGTAGCTTACATTCTAGGTAGAGAAAGACAAATGAGGAAAATTTTTCAGAAGCTAATAGGTACTCTGACCGCTACACAAAAGATTGAAATGGGGAAGGAGAAGTGGGGGAGTACCTACTGGAGGCAGGAACTGCTTCAATGCCCACAGACCTATACTGGGATTAGAGTATTGGGGGATGAGGCATAGGAATCCTGAACTCTATGTGGCAACTGATTAAAACTTACTAAAGGGGCGCCTGGGTGGCACAGCGGTTAAGCGTCTGCCTTCGGCTCAGGGCGTGATCCCGGCGTTCGGGGATCGAGCCCCACATCAGGCTCCTCCACTGGAAGCCTGCTTCTCCCTCTCCCACTCCCCCTGCTTGTGTTCCCTCTCTCGTTGGCTGTCTCTATCTCTGTAGAATAAATAAATAAAATACTTAAAAAAAAAAACTTACTAAAATTAGGGGTGCCTGAGAGGCTCAGCCATTAAGCATCTGCCTTCGGCTCAGGTCATGATCCCAGGGTCCTGGGATCAAGCCCCCCATCGTGCTCCCTGCCCAGCAGGAATCCTGCTTCTTCCTCTCCCACTGCCCTTGCTTGTGTTCCCTCTCTCACTGTCTCTGTCAAATAAATAAATAAATAAAATCTTAAAAAAAAAAAAAAAAACTTACTAAAATTAGTTGTGATGGTCTGATGACAAACAGGGAGGCTGTTTATTAAAGTGATGGAGGAGTAGGTCCTCATTTCACACCTTCCAACAGTGATGTAGAGGACCGGGGTAGAAAAGTATGACTGCTCATTCTTGCTGTATTTGAAATTTTACCCTCCATCTTAATCACATATAAAATTTTCATAGTTACTTGGTTATGTTTAAAGCCTCTTTTACAACCCATGATCTAATATTACATACTGTGATTTCATAACACAGTACACTCCACACTTTTCAAGAAAACTCAAGTTAAACTCCAAAGTTACTAATCAACAGGCAAAAAAACCACTGAGATTAATACTTGTGAGGATATGAGAAAGCCAGACTTTAAACAGGTAGATATGAAACTTGATAACCAATTTGGCATTATTTAGTGCCCAAATTCTATGACTTAGCAAATACCACTTGTTACTCTACACCTATAAAACACAGTATAATACTGTTTTAGGGGCACCCGGCTGGCTCAGTCAATAGAGCATGTGATCTTTTTTTTAAAAAGATTTTTGTTTTTGAGCGCTTGACTCAATCTCAGGGTCATGAATTCAAGACCCACGTTGGGTATGGAGCCTACTTTAAAAAAAGATAAAATAAAAAAAATATATATAATACTGTTTTTTAAAAAGATTTTATTTATTAATTTGACAGAGAGAGACAGCCAGCGAGAGAGGGAACACAAGCAGGGGGAGTGGGAGAGGAAGAAGCAGGCTCCTAGCGGAGGAGCCCGATGTGGGGCTTGATCCCAGAACGCTGGAATCACGCCCTGAGCCGAAGGCAGACGCTTAACGACTGTGCCACCCAGGCGCCCCTATAATACTGTTTTTAATTCTGAAAGTTGGAAGCACCCTAAGAGCAATAAATTAAAGGGTTAAATACACAATAATATCCAAATGATTCTATCCTACGTAGAATTTAAAAAGAATACAATGGATCTCCAACACCTATATCTGAGTGAAATAGTTAGCGAAATAATACATAAAGATGACACTTATGTAGAGAGACTCAAATACATTTTTTACGGCTGGGGAACTACGTAGGAATACTAAGAGGAAAAGATGAATTTCTAAACATTAATGTTACATATATAAGTAACATCTCACACTGATTATCCTGACAAATCATAAAACATTCCTGATAAGGCTACAGTCTACTTTTTTAATTTACATTTTTTTTTTAAAAAGTAAGCTATACACCCAATGTGGGGCTCAAACTCACAGCCCAGAGATCAAGAGTCCCATATTCTACCAACTGAGCCAGCCAGGCGCCCCAAGGCTACAATTTATTTTGACCAACTCTCTCCTTCTCGACTCCTTCACCAGGCATATCACTGTGGTATAGATACGTCTAATCCCTTTTCTAGAGAATTTTTATTTCTCTGTGTGTATAACTCCTTGGAGAAGGAATTATGGCCCCTACTGTGTGTATGAGAAACTAAGACTTAGTTAAGTTGTACAAGCAGCTAAATAGAATATAGCAAGACCAACACTGACACTGAGGTACATCTAACTAGAGTTTTTTCGTTATACCATGATGCCTCCTGAGTTGTCCAATACAGTAATCACTGGTCACACACACATTTAATTAAAATACAAAAGAATTAAAAATTCTGTTCCTTGATTGTACTAGCCACATTTCAAGTGCTCAGCAGTCACATGAGTCATTCTGGACACCACAGATAAAGAATGTTTCCATCATAGCAAAAGCTCTTCTGGATAATGCCATCTTCAAAACCAAATTCCTTATATTCTATTTACATATAAAAAACATGAAAAATAAGTGGGCACAGGGGCTCGACCCAAAGAGATGGGTCTTTCTCTGGGAGTTGTAGTTATCACATAGAGTAAAAGAAACAATCTGTGGACTATATGCAAAACAGTATGAATAATTTGCTTAAGGTTTATTTCAAAATCAGTGATAAATACATGTATTGGATATACCTATATAGTTAGATATAGAATACTAAGAATATTAATCATAAACTAGTGGTATTTTCATGTAGAGAGAAGGCCTAAGGTTGGGGGGGAACATTAGGGTGAATTACTTTTTATCATATGTCAGTTTGAACTTTTTTTTTAAGATTTAATTATTTGAGGGATGCCTGGGTAGCTCAGTTGGTTAAGCATCTGCCTTCAGTTAAGCATCTGCCTTTGGCTCAGGTCATGATCCCGGGGTCCTGGGACCAAGCCCCACACCCAGCTCCCCGCTCAGCTGGAAGTCTGCTTCTCCCTCTGTCCCTCCCCACTGCTCGTGCTCACCTGCTCTATCTCTCTCAGATGAATATATAAAGTCTTTGTTTTCTAATGTTGCTTTATTATTTTTTAGAGGGGGGAGTGCAGGAGAGAGAGAGAATCTTAAGCAGGCTCCACGCCCAACACAACCCTGAGACCATGACCTGAGCTGAAATCAAGAGGTATCGGATGCTTAACCGACTGAGCCTCCCAGGTGCCCCTGTTTTCCAATGTTATTAAGTAATGTACACTTACAGACTTTCCTCAGAGTTTGGTGTTTTTCCTAACATTCCTTTGAACAGAGTTCTATGCACGCAATTTATACTCTACATTACATTACCTCCAGATAATCCACCCTCCACTGCTCTGCAAGATTCTATTCTTCGAAAAATTAAACCTAA
Source organism: Ailuropoda melanoleuca (assembly GCF_002007445.2). Taxonomy (NCBI): domain Eukaryota; kingdom Metazoa; phylum Chordata; class Mammalia; order Carnivora; family Ursidae; genus Ailuropoda; species Ailuropoda melanoleuca. Next base: position 118,849,445 of record NC_048221.1, read on the forward strand.
TACAACAAAGCATACCTTTTTATAATTAATAACATATACTCTCACACTAGAGAAGCAGTAAAATAAATTATATGCTAAACCACATCATATTAAAGTGACTCCACACATTAAAGTGACAGGGGCTTATTATATATACACAAAAACTGTCTTAGAGGTTTCATAACAAGACACTTTGCCAGGATAATCAACAGAATTGAAAATAAACACCAATTTTGTCCTTAAAATAAAATAATTGAGGCAACACTGTGTGTGTGTTTTCCTTAAAGATTTTATTTATTTGATAGAGAAAGACCTAGAGAGAACAAGGGCACAGGCGAGGGAACATCTGAGGGAGTTGCAGAGGGAGAGGGAGAAGCAGGCTCCCCACTGAGCAGAGAGCCTGAATGGGGCTCCATCCCAGGACCTTGGGATCATGACCTGAGCCGAAGGCAGATGTTTAACCAACTGAGCAACGCAGGTGCCCCGAGGCAACACTGTGTTTTTATTAAAAGACAATAATCCTGTTGAATTTAACCTAAAATGTTCTGATATATAAACTACTTGACCCAAAGAACATGAAGAAATAATTTGACAAAGGAAATTTTAAACATATCTCCAGGGGCGCCTGGGTGGCACAGCGGTTAAGCGCCTGCCTTCGGCTCAGGGCGTGATCCCGGCGTTCTGGGATCGAGCCCCACATCAGGCTCCTCTGCTATGAGCCTGCTTCTTCCTCTCCCACTCCCCCTGCTTGTGTTCCCTCTCTCACTGGCTGTTTCTATCTCTGTCAAATAAATAAATAAAATCTTTAAAAAAATAAAATAAAATAAAAAAAATAAACATATCTCCAAATGGCATAACATTAGCTTCTCACTGATCAATTTTTAAGAATAAAGGTATAAATCACAGTACACTGCTTACTAATCCCCAAAGGATAATAGCAATTATAAGCAGTGTCATCATTTTCCTTTCTAAAATTGAAAGACAACTAAATAATACAGGAAATGATTCTGATTACATTATCAATAAATCACTGAAACCTGAAAGTTTCTGAAGTAATCTCCCTAGAAGTAATCTCCCTCTAAAGGTGGCTTCATGTAAAATTTATATAAATTTAGATATAAATCTAAATGTGGTATTAATTAGGAGTAATAGTTAGTGGTACTTAATTGGTATTACTATAAAACTTTTAATAATGCCTTTTATTATAGGTAACTAACACCAAAGCACTAAAATTTGTTTCCTAAGCAGCCAAAAAAGGACTTAGAAAAGAACTGAAATGTCTGGACTTCTAGTCTAATACTATTTTCCTGGTGTTTCCGCTTTACAAGAAAATAAATGTACACATTAAGAGAATAATCATGATGCTTCGATGCTTTAAAAACAAAGAAAACCGGACAATTCTAAACAGAACACTATTGTCTCAAAGGTGAACAGTGATTATGATAACAGTTAACAGCAGCTAACACTGGGAGCACACACGCCAGGCAGGAACTATTCTAAGCATTTTACATATATTAATTAACTCCATCCTCACAATTCCATGAGGTAAATATGCTCTTCATTTTCCACATGAGTCAAGCGAAGCACCTGCTCAAGAATGAAGCACTTGCTCAAGGCCGCATCATCAGCGGAGAGGACAGGATGCACAAGCAGGTCATCCAGCTTTGAAGTTTAGACCCTTAAGCACTAAAATATAATGCCACTCAAAGGTCACAATTTCAGAGAAAAGCACTAGCATGATTTACTAACACAGAGAGAAAAAGCACTTTATGCATGGGGAAAAAATTAATACGGCTTGAAATTCATCATAACAGTTTCCTTAAAACCCACTAAAAAATGCTAGTTGCCTTTAAGCTTTAATACTATATAATTCATAATCTTAAAAACTTTTTTCAACATATTTTTACAGCATGGTTTCAAATTTAGCTTTCTACTGCATTCACATGGTAAAATGAAAAACTGAGCTCTTTAATTCTCAGGAATCTTAAAAGTGTCAGGATTTTCTTTCTTTCCTTTTTTTTTTTAAGATTTTATTTTTAAGTAATTTCTATACCCAATGTGCGGCTTGAACTCACAACCCCAAGACCAAGAGTCACACACTCCACTGACTGAGCCAGCCAGGGGCCCCAAGTGTCAGGATTTTCTAATCGTCACTTTGTTACAAAAAACCCTCTGTAACACAAGAAAAAAATCATGAAATCATTTCCAGATGAGTTTTATAAGTTTTCAAATCAATTTATTAAGGCATAAGTTACAGTCAATAAAATGAACTAATTTCAAATGTGCCTTTAATGACTTCTGACAATAAACACTCTTGTGTAATCACTGCCCAAATGAAGATACAGACTATTTCTATCATCCCAAACACTTCTCCTTATGCCTCTCCTCCTATGGCCAGCTTCAGATAACCACTCCTATGCTCTCACTGTAGAAAGCTGATAAATAGGAGAGAAAACCAACACCACCAAATTGGTTCTTTAAAAAGAAACAAAAAATCTGAATAAGCCCTTATCAGTTAACGAAATTGAATTAATTAGAAACCTTTTTATTAAAAAGCTCCATATGGCTTTACAAGTAAATTTTATCAAACACTTAGAAAAAAACATTTATTATTGGGGTGCCTGGGTGGCTCAGTCATTAAGTGTCTGCCTTCGGCCCAGGGCGCGATCCCAGGGTCCTGGGATGGAGGCCCGCATCGGGCTCCCTGCTCTGCTGGGAGCCTGCTTCTTCCTCTCCCACTCCCCCTGCTTGTGTTCCCTCTCTCACTGGCTCTCTCTCTCTGTCAAATAAATAAATAAAATCTTAAAAAAAAAAAAAAAGAAAAAAGTTTATTATTAATCTTATAGGATCTCCTTCAGAAAATAGAGGAAGTGGAAACAACTCATTTTTGAGGGTAAAATTAACCAGATACCAATTTGAGACAAAGACATCACAAGAAAAAAAGAAACTATGAATCAATATCTCTCAAAAGCACAGGGGAAAAGAGAAAAAAAGGATAATAAATCACAACCAAGTGGGATTTTTTTCCAGGAATGCATGGTTTACTTAACATTTGAAAAGTCAAGGTAATGCACCATATTAACAGACCCCCCCCCAAAAAAAGCATTATGAGCAGCTTAGCATATCTAAATAAAGCACTTAACAAAACTCAAAACTCATTACGATGAAACTCTAACCGAACTAGGAATAGAAGAAAACCACCTAACCTGAGAAACAGCTTCTAAAATAGCCCTACTGCAATCATCACACCTAACGGTGAAGAAATGAACACTATTTTCCCCAAGTGACAACTTCTACAGTACACAGACAGTACAAGAAAAGAAAAAGGCATACAAATTGGAAAGAAAAAAATAAAACTGTCTTTAATACCCATGGCATGATTACCTATACAGAAATCCTAAGGAGTCTAGAGGAACTAGTACATGAGTTTCACAAGGTAGTAAGCAGGTAAATAAGTAAAAATCAACTGCATTTTTATATACTAACAGTAGGAAAATGAAATTTTAAATAAAACAGTACCATGTACAATTGCATAAAAAGTGGAACTGGGATAAATTTGACATAAATTCAAGGGTACAAAAACAGTACTGAGAGGCATTATAGGAAATCTAAACAGATAGATATACAATGTTCATAGATCAGAAGACTCAATATTAAGAAGTCAGTTTTCTCCATTAACATAAAGATTGAATATAATTGCAATCAAATTCCCAATTAGCCAACAGGCTTTTTGTTGGGGGTAGAAACTGACACGATGACTTTAATATGTATATGGAAATGTAAACACCCTATAAAATCAAAATAGTTAAGCTGAATTTTAATGCCATAGATTAGAAATTTTACAATTAATGCACCTAAAAAGTAAGTAAACTCTTACAGATATTAACTGGCCAAATGCTTGCCTTTTCAAACTGTTAGGCAGGACAAAGTAACAAGAAAAACAAAACAAACAAAAATCTACAATGATATTTTGACTAATGAAATCCCTAAAGGCAGAAATCCTCTGGTAAGAACAAAACAAAAATACTTCATAAATCATGCAAAGCCCATTTGGCTTAATAGTTACGATTGGCAAAACATTTCTACATAAAATTTCTATTCGTTCTAGCCCACATAAAAGCTGTAAGGGCTTAGCTAATGATCTCTGATATCCCAACACTAGCCTTTCTCTTCTCTCCATTTTGGTAGAAATAGCTAAGCTGTTTAAGTTCCAAGTATCTCCATACTTTTTTTTTTTTAAGATTTTATTTATTTATGTGACAGAGAGACAGCCAGCGAGAGAGGGAACATAGCAGGGGAGTGGGAGAGGAAGAAGCAGGCTCCCAGCAGAGGAGCCCGATGTGGGACTCGATCCTAGGTCGCTGGGATCACGCCCTGAGCCGAAGGCAGACGCCTAACGACTGCGCTACCCAGGCGCCCCAAATATCTCCATACTTTTATCTTCTATCACCATTCTAGATTCCTATTCATAATTCTAGCTATACACACACAATTATTAAATGCTACTGTTTGCTATTTCTGGAGGGTGGTACATGAGGTAATCTATTTTTACTTTCTCCTTTGTGCTTTTAGGCATTGCTTAAATTACTCATGGCATGCACAAAATGATGTCTTAGATTTGTTTTAAAACAACCTACTATGTGTATATATGTGTGTATTTGGAAAGAATAGAGTGAAGATATAAATAAAAAGCATAGCCAAGTGTTAATCACTGAGGAAGCCGAGTGATGGAGCTCATGGAGGTTCATCATGCTACAATCACTAGTTTTACAGATTTTGAACTCTTCCATAAGAAAAAATTTTATTAAACTGTCATAGTGAGAAAAGGCAAGAAGTCTGAGAAATGTTCCAGATTAAAGGAAATGAAAGAGGAACATATGTTAACATGTTATCCTAGATTAAATGTTGGACAAGAAGCGATTTTTTTCTTTGCTATAGAGGACATGATTGGGACAAGAGATGAATTATGAACGATATCTATGAATTAGACAATTAGATGGTTGTATTACATCAATGTTAATTTTCTATATTCTGATTACTGTAATGTGGTTATGCCGTACACTGCCTTTGTCTTTTAGGAAATAAATCCTAAAACACGGGTAACAGGGTTATAATGTCTGCAACACGTCTCACAATTGGTACATAAAAAATGTGTATATGTGTGTAAAATTTATGTATGTTCGTACGCACGTACAGATAGATGAAGGAAAGAAATCAGTATTAAACTTTTACAAAGGTATCAAACATTACCGACTAACACCTATAGAGGACAAGTTAAAATCTGGCAAAATAAGAAAATGACACACACTTTCAATCACTAGTTCTAGTAATTTTAAAAATTAATCCTAAAGATAAAATAATCAAGGTCACCAAAATTAGTCACCACAGCATTCTTTATAACAGCAAAGGAATCAATTTGTGCTTATCAATATGGAGATGATTTAAGTGCTAAATATCAATTGTGTGCTCATAAAAATGAAGATGTGCTTTATGATGCACTGGAACAAACACCAAAGTACATAATTGGGGTGGAGGGGGGAGAAGCAAAGAATAGAAATGTGGTTGTATGGTATACTGCCATTTGGTTAAAGTATAACACAAAACAACAACAATAAAAAAGATAAGGAGATGTACTCATATTTACTTGTTATATATATATATTATGTACACACACACAGGATCTCTATAAAAATCTAAGAAATTATTAATAATGATTTTATCTAGGGAGTTCAATTGGCTGGCTATAGGACAGAGGCAGGAAGACAACTATTTATTGGATAACATCTTAAAGCTTCTGAATTTTGAAACGAGAATACTTGGGTAGGGCGGGGGGATGGGGTAACTGGGTGATGAGTATTGAGGGCATATGCTGTGATGAGCACCGGGTGTTATATGCAGCTAATGCATCGTTTAACACTACATCAAAAACTAATAGTGTACTGTCTGTTGGCTAACTGAACATAAAAAAAAGAATACTTGGGTAAAGAATAAGTATGTAGTTTAATATTTAATAAAACTGACTTATGTTGCAAAGGAAAAGTACATGATACTGTGTATTTAGGTACGTGCTAAATTTTTACTTTGAAGAAATTAATGAACAATACCCACTCTAAAGATATAGAATACTTAATTCATAAGAGAGCTTTAAAAAATTTTTTTAAAGATTTAATTTATTTATTTGTCAGAGAGAGAGAGAGTGAGAAAGCACAAGCAGGGGGAGCAGCAGACAGAGGGAGAAGAGGACTCCCCGCCAAGCAGGGAGCCCGACGCGGGACTCGATCCCAGGGACCCCGGGATCATGATCTGAGCCAAGCCACCCGGAAGTCCCAAACTGATAAAAATTCTTTAAAAAACAAACAAAAAAACCCCAACACTTAGGGTCTCTGCAAATGGCCCTAAGAGCATACAAATAACGGAGAAAACACTTATTCAAGAAAATCTACTAAGACAAAGAAAGAAAAACAAGAGTCTGTAGTATTTGAACCAAGATCCTGCTCCCTTCCTCTTCTCAGCTCAGCAATAAGAAAATCCATTCCAGACTGAAAGAATCAGGGCTCCCTCTCCCCCTACCTTGAATTGGAAGATCATCTTCCCAAGAGGGGGAAGACTTCAGCTTTTGTCATCCTACCACTGTAATCCTATCAGCTGCTGTGGCTAGGTTCTAGATAAGTACTGCTGAGAGGTAGATGCTTCCTTGTGGCCTGGCCCCACTCTTGGGACAGAGGACCTGAATAAATAATTCTGTGAAGATATACAAATGGCCAATGAACACATAAGACTATGCCAGGAGGTCACTAGGCATCAGAGAAATGCAAATCAAAACCACAATGAGATAACCACCACCTCACACCCACTAAGATGGCTGTAATTAAAAGCTCAGGTAATAACTTACTAATATGTAAAACAACACTTCCACTCCTAGGTACATACCTAGGAATTGAAAGGAAGAAGAGAAAGAGATATTTGTATGCCCATTATTGTAATGTATAAGCATTATTCACAACAAGTGTAAACAACTCAAATGTCTGCCAATTGATGAATGGATAAGCCAAATGAGACAGATATCCATACAATGGAATATCACTCAGTTATAAACAGGAATTAAGTACTGATGAGTAAGACAACATCAATGAACCTTGAAAATATTATAATAAGCAAAAGCAGCCAGTTATAAAACATATTTTATAATCCCACTTACATGAAATGTTCATAATGGCCAATTCTTTATACAGAACGAAAGTAGGTTAGTGGTTGCTTAGGGCTAAGGGGTGGTGAGAGGACAGTGGGGTGACAGCTAAAGGGTATATGATTTCTTTTAAAAGTGATAAGAATGTTCTACATCTGACTGTGGTGATGGCTGCACCTATCTGTGAGTATGCTCAAAACCATCAAATGTACACTTTAAGTGAGTGAATTGTACAGTAAGTGAATTATCTTTCAATGGAACTGTCATGAAAACCTTTTTCTTTTTAGTTAGTACTTATTCATATACCATTTCCACTTTTTCCTTCTGGGATATTTATTTTCTTCAATTGCTTTATAATGCTACTCTGTATATGAGGAAAAGAAAACAGTAAGTTTTAGAAACATTTTCCCCTAATATGTTGTTTTAATTTTCAAACACATGAAAACATAGACATAAATGCAACTTATAGAGCCTCCTTCAACTTGGGATCAGCAAAAGAATGAAGCTTCAGAAAAACTGTCCCTCTTCCATTAAAATTCTGAATAGCTTCCATTTCTACATTTAAATATCTGAAACATTAGAATTTGTATTGATATAAATGTAGCCAGTTATCCAAAAATTTCCATCTGTACTATTTTATAAACTCATTTAATGAAGTACTGCACAATATTTTATTTTTCCCAACCTGCTTCCATGTAACATACAAAAAGAAACAGAACAAAGTACAAATCATCCCAATAAAAACCCCAGTAAGTTATTTTGTGGATATCAACCAACTGATTCTAAAATTTATACAGAAAGGCAAAATACTCAGAATAGCCAAGAAATTATTTAAAAAGTCAAAGGACTGCTACAACCAGAATTTAAGACTTACTATACAGTTGAAATAATCAAGATAATGTAGTATCGGCAAAAGAATAGACAGATCAATGGAACAAAAATTGTGACAAAAATCTGTGCATAAAGGTTTATAGCAGCTTTATTCATAACTGCCAAAACCCAGAAACAACCAAGATGCCCTTCAAAAGCTGAATGTGAAAGTAAACTGTTGAATATCCAAGCTATCAAGCCACAAAATGACATGCAGGAACCTCAAATACATACTGCTTAGTGAAAAAAATTACTTAGGGATAGAAGCCAATTTAAAAAGGTTATATTCTGTATGATTCCAACTATATGACATTCTGGAAAAGGAAAAACTGCACCCTGTAAAAAGATCAGTGGTTACTAGAGGTTTCAGGGGGGTGAGAAGGAAGTTGGGATGAACAGGCAGAGCACAGGGAGTTTCTTAGGGCAGTGAACCTATTTTGTGTGATACTATAGTGGTGGAATGCATGACACTATGCATTTGTCAACACCCACAGAACTGTACAAAACAGAGTGAACATATATGTAAACAATTGCCTTTAGTTAAAAATAATATATCACTATTCATCAACTGCAAATGTACCACACTAATGCAAGATGTAAGTAACGGGATACCAGGAGTAGAAGAGAGAGGGAGTATGTGGGAACTCTGTAAACCTAAACTGATTTAAAAAAATAAAGTAAATAAAAACTGAACTACATAAAATTAAAGTTATTTTAGATAAAATTATACAAGAATGTAACTATTCCAAAACACACTGATTTTCAAAAAGTAATTAAATGGTTGTAAGTTATCAAGAGCAACAGGAAAAACCATAAAATAAGACCTATCTGTCCATTATAAGAATAACGCTGAGGACAGCCTGGCAAGCTAAAACTCACTAAAGAGGATCTGGGGAAAAAGATATGACAAATAGGGGTGCCTGGGTGGCACAGCGGTTAAGCGTCTGCCTTCAGCTCAGGGCGTGATCCCGGCGGTATGGGATCGAGCCCCACATCAGGCTCTTCTGCTGTAAGCCTGCTTCTTCCTCTCCCACTCCCCCTGCTTGTGTTCCCTCTCTCGCTGGCTGTCTCTATCTCTGTTGAAAAATAAATAAAAAATTAAAAAAAAAATGACAAATTTACAAGCACTGTATGATTGATAGCTGAAATTTTTAAAAATCTAAACATAAATGGGCATAGAGAAAATAAAACAACTCTTTTAAGTAAATGAAACATGGTATTTCCTTTTAATCAAATGGCATTTATTTCTTTCAATGAAACTAGTAGTAGGCAGGGCAACTGGGAATCTTAAATTATGGAAAAAAAATATATTCTCTCCAGATAAGGAATGGAAACGAAAGCTGTGGAGACAGGGTAATAAGCAACTGAGAGTAGCCCCAACAGTGTGAGACATAAAACTCTGGGTCTGATTTATAAAAAAAACTTCAAATAGATTTCATTACTGTATCATTTCTTATGCATTTTGCACTTCAAATGTCAAGGTTTTGTATGTTTGCATTTTTCCTGACAACAACTAGTTACATAAACAAGTGCGTTCATTTTAATGTCACATTCTAAGAGATATTAACACATCTGGCAATCTACACTTATGTCTGGAACCTGGAACATGGTTATTAAAATCAAATTTTGCATTATTTGTGTTTTATTTTTTTAAAAAGATTTATTTCTGAATATAGCCAGAGAGGAGAATTTAGAAAACTAAGGAAAAGCTAATTTATGTTCTCTTTTTAAGATATGTACTTTTAAACTAAAGTGGACAGGTGTTCAGTGAACAAAAGGAGTCAATAAATGTAACAAACTCTTAATGAAAACCTACCTGCTACAATACAAAACAGAGCAATTGTTTTAATCTTGAATTCCTTGATCCTCTTTTTGCCCTGAAGAGCTGCATCAGAAAACCCTTAGGTGTCTTTATACTTTGCTCCTTTCTACATGCACACTTCACTGTTACTACAGGATTAAATGTGACCAAGTGACAAAGAAAGAGCAGGGGCACAACACTGTTACGCAACGCCACATCTGCAAGGGTGGCTTATAGCTCCTTCTTTAATCAGGAAGGACCAAGTGCATGTTCAGTGTTACTGCTTACTACTATGCAAAGTCACTATCCTCCTGATGCTCCGATGTTTCCTGGTTGCTAAATTGTGCAATACCCGAAAAATACCTTGGAATTTTCAACAAGGATACAGATGTGTGACAATACTATAATTATTCCCATATGAGAAATTTTCTTATTTTTTCTAACTTTTTATTTTTTAAGATTTTATTTATTTGAGAGAGGGAGAGGGGTGAGGGAGGCCACAGAGGGAGAGGGAGAGGCAGACTCTCCACTGAGCAAGGAGCCCTATGCAGAACTTGATCCCACGACCCTGAGATCACGACCTGAGTGGAAGGCAGACACTTAACCGACTGAGCCACCCAGGCACCGGAAATTTTCTAATTTAAAAGTAGTAACTAGGGGCTCCTGGGTGGATCAGTCGGTTAAGTATCTGTCTTCAGCTGGGGTTATGATCCTGGGGTCCTGGGACTGAGCCCCTCATCAGTCTCCCTGTTCAGCAGGAAGTCTGCTTCTCCCCTCTCCCTCTGCCCCTCATGCTGGCATGCTCTCTCTCAAATAAATCTTTTAAAAAAATAGAAGTAGTAACTAGTAGTAGATACAAGAATAAAATTCTCATTTTCTGTAGTTGAAACTGTATTTCAACAGAGGAAAGGATATTCAAATAACTCAAAAGAAACAGAATTGTTTTAAGATTCATCAGACAGAAAATTCTTAAGAAATAACCATAAACATTAGCAATTTTTTCTTGAAGCACCATTCAGCATGTATAAAAGTTAAAATAATTCTAAGACAAAAATGGAACATATCTACCATTTGGCTTATTACTGGCAGAAGCCATCAATTCAAATGGAATAGTTTACAGTGAAGTTTACCATGGATTACTAATGGAGAAGACCCATCCCTCTGGATGAATTGAAAACATTTCCCATCTTCAATATGAAGCCTGTCCAAGTTTTGTTCGCTTCTTTTTCTGAGTATAAGCAGAAGCTCTCCACAAAAAGATCCATTCATCATGGTTGTGGACTAAGTAGGATATCTGGTAACACTTTATTCCTGATGCAATGTAGAGTAAGGAACACATCTCTTTTAATTATTTTATAAAACCCTGACATTTAGTAACTTCATTATTTAGGCTAAAATGTGGTGATTATACATTCGTATTAGACAAACTGACATCAATTCACATTAAATATGTCAGCTTATATGTACATAAAAAATCAAAAATAAATTTATAGCTACTAAATATAGAGTAATACATAAATGGCAGAATCTAATTTTTGCCTTTTCAATATATTTTCTATCATTCTGTTGAACTGTTAAAATGATAAAAGATTTGAAGTTCTACTAAAACAACTCATTTTCTATCATTTTCCATCTTAACAGACTAAAATAGAAATGCATACTGAAAACAAATATAGTAAATTTATTTAGTATTTCTCTACACGTTCAAAAGTGCCTTTCCTAGAGATTTGTTTCACAATTTTCTTTTTTTTTCTAGACCGAGAGATGTTCTGGGAAAATGGGTACTTCTGTCATCACTATAGCAGAAGATGTTAAGACACAGAAAAGAAGAAAAAGAAGAGTCTATCTTGGCCATATTAGGCATTATTTATTGGGAGAGCACTTCATCTCTTGCTAATTGTTTTTGTGTATGTCTGTACCACAATCTGACGGTCTTTTTCATGGAGCTGCATTCAGGACAAAATTCAGCTCTCACAAGAATGATTTCTAAGCATATCCTTTAAAAGTACATTTCCTGAAGATTATGACAAACACTCCAGAGTACGTGCCTTGCTCTAAGTGCAGCAATAAATACGGACAACAAAGATTTACTGCCAGAAAACATACAAGATTTGGTAATATAAACAAGACACAAGGGGTGCCTGGCTGGCTCAGTTGGTGGAGCATGTGACTCTTGATCTCAGGGTTATGAGTTCAGGACCCAAATTCGGTGTAGAGATTACTTAAAAATAAAATGTTTAAAAAAACAAAACAAAATCAAACAAGACACAAAAGCAAAAATGCCACTGACATTTTTCTAAACATACATAATGAATACATATTATTTACAATTAAATTGCGTTTAAATATGTCTCCTTTCAGCCAACTAATAATCTACACCTAATATAGGATAGGGAAATGTAGTCAGTATGGGAAATAAGACTAACAAAATGTACAGGAAAATATTTAGTCAGAATTAATAAACACTGAATATTTTCAAAATGACATCTTCTTTTGGATTTATATTTAATATCCCAAAAGAAATGCATGCTTTATAATGAATTTTTTTGGTATGCAACTGTAACTGTAAGATTACACAGAATACAAACACTGCATGAAAAAAGCATCCTGTTTTTTTTCTGATGAATCTTCAACATGTGTTCACTTTCTCTATTGAATTTCAATAATATAAAAAAAAAAAGAAGCTCATTTAAAGTGTAAAAACCTCAACTCAACCTAATAAAATATTATTTGTTTACAGAATTTAAGTGAACTCAAAACTAATGTGAAAACTAAATAAATTCATTATTCAGATATTTATTTATTTATTTATTTTTTTTTAAAGATTCATTTATTTATTTGACAGAGATAGAGACAGCCAGCCAGAGAGGGAACACAAGCAGGGGGAGTGGGAGAGGAAGAAGGCAGACTCATAGCGGAGGAGCCTGATGTGGGGCTCGATCCCATAACGCCGGGATCACGCCCTGAGCCGAAGGCAGATGCTTTAACCGCTGTGCCACCCAGGCGCCCCCAGATATTTAATTTTCAATTAAGGAATTTATCCAATTACTTTGCCTAACCTGAAACATAAAATCATTCTGTATTTCATGGAAATATCATATGGAAACAAAGCAATCCGAGATCCTCAAATTATTTCTCTGTAAATTATAAATCCTTTCAAGTGTTTGAATACTAGAATTTAATCCCTAATTATTTGCAATTAATAAGCCTACAAAGTAATGTGGCTAATGTACATATCTTAAAAGATAATCACATAACAAATATATTACGACTGGCAAACTAATTTATTTAAAAGAGAGTTCAATTTTTTAGTACTGATCTGATAATCTGACTTATACGAAATCCTTCCTAACTAAACTGTATTTCCTCCTCTAGGTGATCAAGTTGTAGAAATTATACTTGAACAAAATACAGTTTTAAAAAAGGGCTGAAATAAACATTGGGTATAGTAAAGAGAGAAAAAATTGTTTTTACCCAGAATATTCTTAAATTCTCACTAAAACATAACTGAAGAAATAAACCAAAAACTGTTCTTTGCTGTTACATATTTAAAAACAAACATGGCTCTGCAATTAAGACACTTGCAAATGAAATTACTGAAAGGACATATCTTTTTTTTTAAGATTTTATTTATTTGACAGAGAGAGAAAGAGAGAATGTGCTCGCACAAGCAGAGGGAGTGGCAGGTAGAGGGAGAGGGAGAAGCAGGCTTCCCACTGATGTGGGGCCAGGACCCTGGAATTATGACCTGAACCCAAGGCAGGCACTAAACCAACTGAGCCACCCAGAAGCCCCACTGAAAGGATATTTTAAATGAGCACATATCACGAAGAATATTTGTCCATTAATAAACAGAAGGTATTTTACGGCTGTGCTATGAATTTCATCTATAATTAACACTAACTCTATCATATGTAAGTACTATAATGCAAACATCAATGGGTTTCATATAAATACACTGATAAAATAACTTCTGCACCTAACAATTCATACACAATATTTCTTCTCCCTTGCAATTTTCCAATTATTTAATTTATTGAATTTATACATCTCAATCAAGCCTTAGCCAACAAATTATTTTGGGGATTCATGTCCACCCTAGATATGCTGAACTTTGACTGAAGTTGGCAGTTAAGCCAGCAACTAGAGAAGAAGAATGAAATAGAGAGAAATGCACATCAAAGTATCAAAGATTACCAAGAGAGAATCAAGGTATGTATGTTTTTTACACAGGTCAGGGCCAACTTGCTCTACCCAGCTGGAAGGGCATTCTACTGGGAATCTGTGTGTATGTGTGTGTGTATGAAACGAAATATTTCGTAGTTTCTCAATGTAAACCTAATTAACTGTTTCAGCCAATTACTTTATTATGGGGTCTTTTTTTAAAAGATGGGTATTAGGGAGGGCACGTGTTATAATGAGTACTGGGTGTTATATGCAAGTAATGAATCGTTGAACACTACATCAAAAATTAATGATGTACTGTAAGGTGGCTACTATTTATCACATAAACATCTAGTTTGTGTAATATTTAATCATATAATGGCAATACAAGCAGCATAAATTTGGAAACAAACACAACTAACTCGTAATAGGTTTACAATTTAATTATTGAGAAAAGAAATATACAAGTCGAGGTGTTTATAGAAGAACTGGAGAGTTATGTTTAATTTGTAAGTTAGTTAGGTGGAATTTCATTAAGAAAGTTTATACCATAAGAGGACTACAATGTGAAAAGTGAAAATATAAGCATTAGGTACAATGGCAACTAATAGCAAGGGAAGGATCAAGTTACTTTGGTTAATCAAGGAAGGCATCTCTCAAGTGTTGCAGGTGTTTTATCCTTACAAACTTGTACAAATGAAATCAATTGGAAATCCATCTAAATTTTAATTAAAGCAACCTCTTCCCCGGCTTCAAATTTACCAGTACAATTATCTAACAAAACAGAGTGAAGTATTCTATACCAAAGATATTTATTCCCACATAGGATGCCTTTGACAAATACGAGAATTTCAGATAAAAGGAACTAACATTTGTTGATGAATGCCTCTGGGCAAGACACTCTCAGCGGACACTAACATGATCAAAATTTTGGCATTCTGTGCTCTTTTACTAAAAATGAAATGGTAGATAGGTCCTAACAGTATCTTGTTTTTAAATCATATATAGAAATAAATACAATAAACATAGGCAAGCAGTCCAAATTCTTTTGTACTCCTCAACTAATTTTCAAGAAAACTAGGCCATATAACACAGCTTGGGATTAAAAACAAAATGACATGCAACTCTACTTAGCAGAAAAATCTTTTAAAATTTTAACCCATTTCTGATAGACTGTTTATTAAAACAGTGCAAAGAAACATGCATAGTACAACTCAAAAGTTTCAAATAAACCATTATCAAAAAAACTGTAAGATACAAAGTACTATGTGTCATAATGGCTCAATAATTTCTACTTATTTGTTCCCAGGCAATGTATATCAATAAAATAAGCAAAAGTAAGTTTTTATAAATTATGAAATTACATATTTTCTATTGATAAACCACTAGCTTTACATGGCACAACACTAATATAATATCTCTCAAAGAACACTAGACCCTCCTGAATTTGCTGCCCTTAAGACCAGAAAGATGGGTACAGTGTAGGTGTGGGGTTGGGGAGAGAAGATGGGTATGCTGGCAATCGGACATTTACTTTGAATTAACTTTTTAGTAATTACTTCAGGTTTTGAAGAATGTGGTCATGTTTAAATTAAGACATTTGCCATAACAACAAAACTAACTTTATTCTCAAACAGTACACTCATGAAAAACTTACGTCCTGACTTTCTGAGAAGTATAACCAAAGATAAGATACACTAAGAACTCTAAACATATAAAATTTAATATGAGGGAAATCAGATGGTGTAATACTTGCAAATAATGGGTTTGGTCCCACTATAGCTAGCTATGGAACTACGAAACCAATATTGTGAAAATGAGAAAAAAAATTTTTTTAAGATTTTCTTTATTTATTTGACAGAGAGAGACAGCCAGCGAGAGAGGGAACACAAGCAGGGGGAGTGGGAGAAGAAGAAGCAGGCTCCCAGCGGAGGAGTGATGTGGGGCTCGATCCCAGGACTCTGGGATCACGCCCTGAGCCGAAGGCAGACGCTTAACGACGGAGCCACCCAGGCGCCCCGAAAATGAGAAAATTTTAATCTAATATATACCATTATTTAGCTAAGACAACTAGACAAATTGGTAGATACTCTATAATGTTCCCCACAAAAAAGTCCCGTGCTTGTTCTCTCATTTCTATCTCCTTCTAACATATCATGTTTATTCATTTCTCTTTTCCATACTGAAAAAGCCATTTATATCTTGCTTTAAAATTTGAAAATTTGTGGGACACCAGGATGGCTCAGTCAGTTAAGCGTCTGACTCTTGGTTTTGGCTCAGGTCAGGATCTCAGAGTCTTGAGATGGAGCCATGCATAGAGCTCCACAGCTTGAAATTCTCTGCCTCTGTCTCTCCTCCTCAATTCCCACCCGCTCTCTAATTTAAAAAAAAATTTTTTTTTTAATTTGTGAGTTTAATAATGGCCATATTATTGCTAAACAGTTAAACCTGGGCAAATGAATAAATTTCTCTGGATTTCAGTTTTCTCATTTGTCCCTTCCTCATCTGTAAATTGGCAGGGGCTGAAGAGGAAAACTCAAATTTCCCTTTCTGAAATTGTATTTACCTCCATGCTATGAAACTATCACTAAAATGTAGAGATTTTATAACACTCTGATAATTAATGGCAAGTAATTTAATGTGCTCAGTGATGTTGCTTTCTGAAAATACGAGCATGTCATTTTCCAAAATGGTACGAGACAAGGTAAGGGTGAGGAACCCTAAAGTAACATTTTACATTCATACATTTTTTTTTTAAACCAAATATCACTAGCAATGAAACAGGATTCCCATCTAGTGGCCAGCAAGGTAACTGCATGCTTACTGAATAGCACAAATGTTAACACAGCTTGAGAAAAAAATGATCCTTGTTTACAAGGCAGCTTTCAAAATAACTTGGCTACGAAAAAAAGAAGTCAGAAAGTTGAGAGAGAGAAGTTAAAATGAACACATTCTTCATACAAGGATTTTCCTATCTACCTACTTTCTCTCTTTAAGGGTTTTTATCATTCCTTCTGAAAATTGATACTGGAGATAAACTATTTTTTGTTTGAATTACCCACCTTGAAGCTCTGGCTTCAAACTTACTGTTCTATAATTTTTCTAACAACTCTTATAAATTTAGCTTACTGAACTAAGTTCTTTCAAGAAAAATTTAAAAATACATACACAATACTGTTTGATACATATAGTTGGCCAACACCAACCTATGTTACTGATCTCATGTTAATCTAATGTATAAAACCAAATAAGAACACAAACAGATGTCTTTATTTTAGTTAGCATAAAAAGAACTGTTTAAGCTTTAAATGTACTCAGCTATTTTAAGTAACTGGAACCATGTTGTAACACTCAACAAATCTGATTAACTTAGCTAAATATGAAGAGTTATACTGCCCCTGTGACGCCGCCAAACCAAACACTCAAAAAATTTCTCCATTCTTTCACTTATAACAAGCTTTTACATTTTCTTCTCCATCCATTTTCAGGCCAACAGAGAGAGGCTAATATATAAAAAGGTTATAGTATGAAAACTACTATTAGGTTATTAAAAATTCCTCCTGAAACAGTTAATTCACAAAAAAAGAAACACTAGGATTTTCTCCTAACAATCAAGTCTGTATAAAGCTCCAGATACATACACATTCATAAGAGCATCCGAGAATTTTTAAAATTTTACAAGTTAATCTAAAACTAACATACTGGATAAATGATGCAAAGATATTATTATGCTACAAGTAAAAATGCTGAGAATTACTTATGGACTAAATTTAACAAATTTAATGATTAAATATAACCAGTACCTCTCTCAAAGAATAGGATCAGTGCCTCAATTACAGAACTGTTATGGAAAAAAGACTGTCCTTTCCCCTAAGGAATCAGTATGCACTCTTTATGTTGGTAATAATTTTGCAACCTGCAGTATTCTGTTTACCTCTGATGCAAAGATGTTCACAGCTAAAAGTAAAGATCAATTACTATGTGCAATTACTGCTCATCAGTATGGTCAGCATACAGTTAATCACTTAAAATTTTTGGTCAATTTTTAAACTTCTACCAAAATAAAACAGACTTATAGCTAACCTGCTCGTTACAATGCAAGCCTTCTGATATGAGAACTTGAAGGCTTTCTTAAAAGAAACAAGGAGTAGACTCTGATATTCCTATCAATTTTTAACAGTAATTGAGAAGAAAAGTTAAAGGATTTCAAAGTACCTAACTTGTACATTAGGAGCCAGAAAAGAAGGACAAAAAGGAGGTGGGAGAGGAGTAAGAAACAATATTTGATAGTTAATGGCAGACCCGTGAAAAGTAGAGCATAAATCACTGTGTGTTTCTGTATTTTCTTGTCTTGATTGCCTACCATTTAAAAACATGTAACAGAAAGGAAATGTGTACTAGTTGACTACAGCTCTTAAAAGAGCCTACTGCATTATGCCTGTGTTTCTGTATATTATCTGCTAGTGATGTAAGCAAATCATCCCTTGAATATAATGTCACAAGTGAAATCATTAGCACTGCTCTCACACTTAAATACCAACTTGCCAGACAGTCTATGAAATAACTGGTGTACTCTGTAAAAATGCCAATATTATGAAAGACAAAAGCTGGCAAATGTTTCAGATTAAAGGAGAAGAGATATGACAACTAAATAAAGCAGAAGATTCTAGACTAGATACTTACCCTATCCCACCACCCAAAACTGCCAAAAATAATTTTTGATAGGCAAATGACAAAACTGGAAAATGGACTATAGACTAATTTTCTAAACCTGGAATTCTTAAAAAGATTATATATATATATTTATTTGAGAAAGGGAGAAAGAGAGGATGAGAGAAAGATTATGAGAGAGCACAAGTGGTGGAGAGGGAGAAGCAGGCTGCCCATCGACGAGGGAGCCTGATGCAGGGCTCAATCCCAGGTAGCTGCTTAACCGACTGAGCCACCCAGGCAACCCTAAAATTGGAATTTTACTAAGTTCCAAGAAAAATGACTAGATAATTTGTTCATATTTTAAAATGCTACTTAAGGGGCGCCTGGGTGGCACAGCGGTTAAGCGTCTGCCTTCGGCTCAGGGCGTGATCCTGGCGTTCTGGGATCGAAGCCCCACATCAGGCTCCTCTGCGATGAGCCTGCTTCTTCCTCTCCCACTCCCCCTGCTTGTGTCCTCTCTCGATGGCTGTCTCTATCTCTGTCAAATAAATAAATAAAATCTTTAAAAAAATAAAATAAAATAAAATAAAATAAAATGCTACTTAAAAAAACTAATTAACATTTTAACAAAAATTGATGATTATATAAGTAACATATTTACTAATGTAACATGAAGCTATATTTTCCTGAAAAACAATTCATATTTAGAATATTCTAAATGAGCATACTTTTCTCACCAACTAAAGATCAAAATATATTCCAAACTCGAGAATAATTTTCTCTAATCACTGAAAACATCATTTAAGAGGTGTGCTACCAAATTATCTGACCTACTTAACTAAGTCACATTATATTAAATTTATCTTAAATATTATTTCAAAATAATTTGTTACCACATTCAAATATGAATGTATCAGTTCCAATTATACCACTGGATAAGGTACCAGATTCCACGACATAAATCTAAACCTTGGGCTGAAAAAAAAAAAAAATCACCTTTTACAGGTAAATAATAAGTCACAAAGGAAAGGTCAAACTCTGATTTGTCATATTAAATTTCTAAAAAAGCTCCAAGATAGAGTATCAAAGTCTCTGTAATTCCAGATGGTTACCAAAATCAGTTTATTTATTAACATATATACTTCCCAGAAATTGCACCTTACATGAATACGTTATTTTAAATAGTAAAAGTAGATAATATTGGATTTCCGTTTTGACCCTGAACCATAAACAGAAGTGTTACACAAAGACTGATTATAGAACAAGACAAGTTTCAAAATTTTTGAGAGGATATAGTTTTGAAAGTGAAATGATTAATAAAATGGTATTTCAATAATGTGGAAGGAAATAAAAACCTTATCTCACTTTAATCATTTCTCTATACAAGGTAATATTAAATTTTGGCACCAATATCTGTTTATAGCTCTAAATATTTTACTTAATACAGATACTGTGTATATGACATCTACTTTTTAAAAAAGACAAACGTGATGTATGAAACAGGTCAATGTAAAAACAAAATGAATCTAAATAATACATTACCTCAACATTTTTATGAAGAAGTTTAAGGTAGACTAGAGAACTATCTGTTTTTAAGCCCAATAAACTCCATGGTAGTAGAAGATAAGGGGCAATTACCTCTTTTCATTTTTTTTTTAAAGATTTTATTTTTTATTTATTTGAGAAAGAGAGAAACAGCCAGCGAGAGAGGGAACACAAACAGGGTGAGTGGGAGAGGAAGAAGCAGGCTCATAGAGGAGGAGCCTGATGTGGGACTCGACCCCAGAACGCCGGGATCACGCCCTGAACCAAAGGCAGATGTTTAACGACTGAGCCACCCAGGTGCCCCAATTACCCCTTTTCAAATACAAGTGGCTTTTTCCATCCATCTGTGCATAAACTACCAAGCACCAGACTTCAAGACTTATTTCCATCACTTTCCTTAATAATCTAGTTGAATGTGTAAATGTCTATATTTATAAGTAAAAATATGAATAAAGGCAGAGATAAGCAGAACAGATAGTTGAAAACAAAAACAAAAAACCTAAAAGTTCTTGGCTAAAAGGAGGAGATGTTAATTGCTTGTTTTTCTTGGCAATATCTGTAAACAAAATATAACTTTCTATTATTATTTGGGAAAAGAATGCCAACTCTTGGAACTAATTTCACAATGATAATTAGTTTCAATTATCAGTTGCATACTGGCAAAGTAAGTACCTATAGTACTTTAATTATTGATTTTGTAAAAAATTAGTACTTATTAACAAGTACCTATGGCTTAGAATAATTTTTGTATCTGCCTTTCTTCAAATTACCATCATCTGAAATTATATAGTGTTTGATAAAAACATTAAAATGCACAGAAGTTCAATCAACCATACTTAGGTCAGAACAGCGGCATGAAGTTGCCAGCCTCTGCCCTATTATTTTTAGTCATACATTATTTTTAAAAAACAGTATTTTCACAGGTTAAAACAAAGGGATAATGAAAACTCTTATTTTGTGTTCCAGAACAGATCACAACATACTTATCAAATTAGAAGCCCCTAAAAACAACTAAGTATCTCCAGAATAATTTTTAAGAAATACATCCATTAATCTCATACCTGCATATACTGGAGAAGACTAATACCAAATACTTCAATTTTACTTATTATTTTAATACATGATAAAATAAGTCAACAAAGGACTAACCACAATGTGATTTACCTGAATCATTTCGTAGGTAAGAGGACATAGCTGGGATGAGGCAAGACTGACTGAGCAGCTCCAGAAGTACAGAAGGAAGGGCATTACTGTTCTGGACTCGACTCTCATGAGATGACTGAGCTTCTCCATTTACTGCACCACTCACAGGATTTATATAACTCGCAAGAACCTAAAAATAAAAATTGTTGGGTTTAAATTGGATTTTAGCTTCACACACTTTAAACGCCCACATTTGGAAGATATTCAATCTAAGTACCAAGAGTTTATATTTTCAAGTCAGTCACTGTCTATCTTTTAAATACAAGATATTCTTTTCTTCAGATTTTCAAAAGAGAAGGGTGTGCTTTTAGCATGATGGTATACCGTATACAGTCGGACATATAGAAAAAATCCACCTAAGAACACAAACATAAAAACTTAGCAGCAATTCTGATATTATTTATTTTACTGACTAGATTCAGTTTACACTTTGAGAGTGATCTTAGAAGTTTATACTAGATTGAGCATATCATTCTAGAATTGCAGATAATAAGGGTCAAAGATTTGACCTATTTTAGTCAATTAGTTGATGCAGGAACTAAAACTAATATTTAAGCACCTCCCCTTCTCATACTGGTTCTGTGGGACTTTCCATTTGTTCAAGTTCGCCTGATTCTAGAAAAGTCATAAAACAATATGAGAAACAAAGATATAAATAATATTCTTCCTTAAGAGTCCAGATATAGCACTTTAGATCAAAAGATGACTGGAGGGGCGCCTGGGTGGCACAGCAGTTAAGCGTCTGCCTTCGGCTCAGGGCGTGATCCCGGGCGTT
>NC_048221.1:119171637-119269712 GCF_002007445.2 Ailuropoda melanoleuca
TTTGCTAAGCTAATTGAAAAGGTACAATGTGCTCTTTTCATCTGAGATGCTAATGAATGGTCATGTTAATGAATATACCCCATTCTTAATGAATTATGCATGAGATATTTGGTCCCAAAGATAAATTCTGGATATCTTCTAACTTCAACTCAATTTAAATTATTTAAGGTACTTTAAGTTTCAGTTTGAGACAATAAGGTTTCTAAAGGGAAAGGGCTATTATCTGATGCCATTCTGATAGTGGTTAAAAAAAGTAAAAACCCACTAAAATCCACATGTTCATGTGACATGTCATGTCACTCCTTCCAAAATTATATTGGCCCTCCATTACTATCACGATAAACTCCTAATTTTACAGCCTGAAATAACTTAGCCTGTTTCTTTCCAGTTTTACCTCTTGCTCCAGATAGGGAATCAACTCCAACTAAACTGGTGTAACCCTCGTCTCATGATCATACCACTCTAGAGTGAAAAGGCCAGACTCGTCTAACCAAGCTCTAACAGCCCTGTAATACTTAGCAAATTATTTGACCTCTGTTTCCTTATCTGAATGAGAGGAATGAATAGTAGATTAAGAGTAATGGAATAAGGCACAAAGTACTGTTTCATGGCTGACCTTCTACATGAAGCCTTCTTAGATTATTCCAAACTACACTGTTCTTTATGCCACTTGCTTTGTAATTAACAGAGGATAGCCTTCACCTTGTCATCCTGCATAATTAATTTTTTAGTAACTTCACTAATGACAAGGACTATATTTCCTTTACATTTTTTAAGATAGCATTGTGCTTTGCATATAACGCCTCAATAAACAAGAGTGATTGATAAACCCTTTCTTCCCCAAGACTTTTAAAATACACCTTAAATGCTACTATTTTTCTGTATTACTAATGTTTCAAGCATAAAAATTTAGTGTCATAGTTATTTATTTGGTGTTTTATAAAACAGGTATTTATTGAAAACCTCCTCTGGGCCAGGAACTGTCACAAGGCTCTGGGATACAGAGGTCCTGCTCTCAAAGAGCTTACAGTCTAGGAAGTGAGAAAGACAAGTAAATACACAATTTTAACATAGTCTGATAACAGCTACAGATGTTATTGGTAGATAGCACCAAGATATCACAGGAGCACAAAGGAGGCACCTAAGAGGATCTTGAGACATGGTAGAAAGGCTCATGAAAGAGACTAAAGGATATGTAAGGGTTATACTTACAAGGATAAGGGGTAGGAGGTGATTGATTCGAGCAGACAGAACAGCAAATACAAATTAGGTGCAAAGCCCTAATCCTTAGGGCATCATCTGCAAGCTGTTCACTGTGACTGGAATATGAATGTATGTATGTGAAAAAAGAGGCTATAAAGAAGCTTGACCAAAAAAAAAAAAAAAAAGCAGCAGCTTGACAACAGATAGCTTTGTATGCAATGCCAAACAGGACTTTATCTTGACAATTATTGGGGGGCGGGGATTTTAAACAAGGGAGCAAGGGAGTGGCAGAGTCCAATTCTAGAGATTTATTTATTTATTTATTTAAAGATTTTATTTATTTGACAGAGAGAGAGACAGCCAGCGAGAGAGGCAACACAAGCAGGCCGAGTGGGAGAGGAAGAAGCAGTCTCCCAGCGGATGAGCCTGATGTGGGGCTCAATCCCAGGTCCCTGGGATCACGACCGGAGCCGAAGGCAGACACTAAAAGACTGAGCCACCCAGGCGCCCCCCAATTTTAGAGATTTAATTCTGGCTACACAGTGATGAATATTTTGAAGAAAGTAGTTCAAAGGCTATGTGGTCAGCCTCCAAAAGTAAACTTTTACCCACTTCTGTGTGCAAAAGAGGGGTTACAGAAAATTTACAAAAGAAAAAGAAAGTATAAATAAGACATTTTCCTGACCATATCCACTCAAGGAAAAAACTTTCTACAGTGACAATGGCTTACGTACTGAAACGTGGTCCTTTTCTTATATGTAGGCTATCAATAAGAAATCCATTAATTTCTCTGATAAAATGGTACCTCTTTTGACGCTGAAATTACAATCAACTTATCTTTTGATAAAATTCAGAGAGCTATACATTTGATTTCTAAAAGCACAAAAAGGCCAATATCTCTAAGAAAAAAAAATATGTTAAACATCGCATCCCCAGAACTGTATGGTATACTGGGCTCTACAAAAGCAGGAAAAAACGTGCAATAAAGATGCTCTACCAACACCTGGACTTTCTCCAGTCACTGGAAAGTTGCTGCTGTGTCAGGTTATCTGTCACTCCATAAAGCCAAGTTGCAGAGTGGGGCGTTCACCTCAGTATCCTGCTCATAAGCCTCTTTATTAACGCCAACGGTATTGTCACTGGTGTAAGCATCACTAGTTACGGTCGCTGTTGCTGTGGACTTGTTTTCAGAGCTTTCGCTGGTGTAGACGCTGACGCCGACAAAGAGTTTTATTTCTCTATCAAATAAATCTCAGCAGGGGCAAGTCAAAAGCTCGCTAAGAACTGAAAGCTCGGCCTCGAGCAGGGCCGGGACCCGGAGCATCTAACCACCGGGGTGAGGGAGCGTGAGGGGATCACAGCTCTGGGGGGGAATGCTTTGCACGTCAGCCGCCTCTCCTGCGGGGTGGGGGGAGCCGCGCACGACTCCGAGGACCCCTTCTCTGGGCAGCTGAGGCATTTCAAGGCCGCTTTGGGATGAAAGAAGATAAGAGGAAGCATCTACGACAGAAACCCTCATAACCCCAGCCAACTCACCATGATAAGGAGCAGCACAGCTCCCGCCGCAAAGACGCTCTGGGAGCTGCTTTTTCCCTAAGCGGAAGGGGTGGGGCAACAGAGGCCGATTGGCGGAGGGAGACGCGGGGGCGGAAGTGCGTGCAAAATCTCTTGTTCCCGCCCCCTCCCCCGGCCTTTCCTGGGTTCTATAGAGGCAAAGGCAGAAGCTAGAGTGACCCCAGCGAGGTTTTTAAGGGGTAGGTGGCGTAGAGAGCTAGAGACCTTGTCAAGGAGCGCTTAGGGTTTGCTTTTTTTGTGTTGTATTATTTTCTTTTTTTAATGTTTAACGTATTTTAAAAATTCAATTAATATATAATGTATTATGGTTTCAAAGGTCAGTGACTCATCAGTTGTATCTAACACCTAATGCTCATTAATTACGTCACATGCCCCACTTAATGTCTATCACCCAGTTACCCCATTCCCCCCTCCCCTCCAGCAACCCTCAGTTTGTTTCCTATGATTAAGAGTCTCTTATGGTTTGTCTCCCTCTCTGATTTCATCTTGTTTTTTGCCCCCTCCCTTCCCCTAGGATCTTTTGTTTCTTAGAATTCTGCATATGAGACTATATGATAATTGTCTTTCTCTGATCATTTCGCTTAGCATAATACCCACTAGTTCCATCCACGTCATTCCAAATGGCAAGATTTCATTTTTTTTGATGGCCGAGTAGTATCCCATCGTATATATATACCACATCTTCTTTATCCAGTCATCTGTCAGTGGATATTTGGGCTCTTTCCATAGTTTGGCTATTGTGGACATTGTTTCTATAAACATTGGGGTGTAGATGCCCCTTTGGATTACTACATTTGCATCTTTGGGGTAAATACCCAGTAGTGCAATTGCTGGGTCATAGGGTAGCTCTATTTTCAACTTTTTAAAGAAAGATTTTATTTATTAGAGAGAGACAGCATGGGGAGAGATGGGCAGAAGGAGAGGGAGAAGCAGACTCCCTGGGGAGCCTGATGCGGGGTGGGGGGGGCTCAATCCTGCAACTCTGGGATCATGACTTGAACTGAGGCAGACGCTTAACCAACTGAGCCACACAGGCACCCCTATTTTCAACTTCCTGAGGAAACTTCATACTGTTTTCCAGAGTGGGTGCATCAACTTGCATTCCCACCAACAGTGTAAGAGGGTTCCCCTTTCTCTGCATCCTTGCCAACATCTGTGGTTTCCTGACTTGTTAATTTTAGCCATTTGCACCAGTGTAAGTGGTATCTCATTGTGGTTTTGGTTTGTATTTGATTAGGGTTTATTTGTAATGTTAGGAAATTTTCATTTAGTGCTGAAGCGCTTTTGCCTATGTTGTGTGATTTAATTTTTTGCAATACTTTGTGAAATAAATAGTATTCCCATTTGTGGAAGCAGGAAGAATAAGAAACTTGCCCAGAGGCATACAGCTAGTTCTCCACAGTAGCTGAGTTTGAATTCAGACCAATTACAGAATATCGTGTTTTTTCCTAAAACACTAAATTCTCATGAAATTAATTTTATTATGGAAGTAATATTAATTATAGAATACAGTAAATAAAATAATTCAATATAGAATATGCAACACATGTATGTATCAGGTACTGGTCTCATGAAACTTATGTTCTAGTAAGAAGAGAAAGAAAACAAGTAGGAAGGGGAAGATGTTTAATATATTGATAATGTCACGTAGAAAATAGAGTTATGCTACAGAGAGCGACTGGGTCACTAATTTATAGTAGTCTGAGAAAGCTTCTCTAAGAAAATGAAATTTGACTTCTGAATGACAAAGTCTTTCTGTGAAGATTATTCCAGGCAGGATAAACAATCCAAATACCTAAGTCAAAAACAAGCAGAAGTGCTTCAAGGTCTGAAAGAAGGCAGTGTGTCTGGAGCTTTGTGCTTGAGGGGAAGAAATGAAGAGATGGGTCAGATCAAGCAGGAATTTCTAATGTAGGGATAAGGAGACCGGTTTTGTTTTGTTTTCTGAGACAGGAAGTCTATGGAGAGGTTTAACAAGGGAGTGACCTTTACACTGTGGTATGGAGAATGGATTGTAGGTCGATAGTAATAGTGAACATTTACTAAGCACTTATATGGTAGGCACTGTTTTATGAGTTTAACATGTATTAGCTCATTTAATCCTCCTAACAGGTACTTGGTATAGGTACTGTTATTAGCCTTTGTTTGGCAAATTGTATACCAAGGTCACATACTTACCTAATGGCAGAACTGGAATTCTGTGCTACAGAACCTAATTCTAAAGCCTTACCTGCTACTCTGTGCTTACTATTCCTGGACAAGATTAGAAGCAGGAAGACAGGTTAGGACATTATTGCCTTATTTACCCAGAGCAAATCATTCCTGATTTTTGAAGTTTCTTTACAATCTTTTTTTTTTAAGATTTTAAAAAATGTATTTATTTGACAGAGAGACAGCCAGCGAGAGAGGGAACACAAGCAGGGGGAGTGGGAGAGGAAGAAGCAGGCTCCCAGTGGAGGAGCCTGATGTGGGGCTCGATCCCAGAATGCTGGGATCACGCCCTGAGCCGAAGGCAGATGCTTAACGACTGAGCCACCCAGGCGCCCCATCTTTACAGTCCTTTTTTTAAACAAAATTGGAATCAAGCAGTACATATTGTAGTCTGACTACTTCTTGTAAGGATGTATTCTTTTTCCCTATATCTTAATTTTTCCAGAATGTTGTTTTAATGACTTTAAACAATTCAGTCATGGCCATGTGACTTAACATACATAATTCCTTACTGATGAGTGTAACAGGGTTTAGACATAGCAAAAAGAAATCTCTCAACCCATTTTAAGAAAAAAATATACTACAGGCCATTGGGTATAAAATCGTAGGAAACAACTATACAGGAGATCAACAATTAAACAGAAGACTTGAACAATACTATATATATTAGACCTAACATATCACTAGAATATACCATCCAACAACAGCCCCAGAATACACATTCTTCTCAGATGCATATGAAGCATTTTCTAGGATAGTCCTGTATGTTAGGCCATAAAACAATCTTCAATAAATTTGAAAGGATTAAAATCATAGACAGTATGTTCTCCAAACATACTGAAATGAAATTAGAAATCCATAACTAAGAGAAATTCGGGATTTTCACATCTTGTGAAAATTAAAAAACATGTCTTTAATAGTCAGTGGGTCAAAGAAAAAAATCACAAGAGAACTTTGAAAATACATTAGGATGAATAAAAATGAAAACTCAATATACCAAAACTTATTGGATACAGCAAAAGCTATAGGTGGAAATTTATAGCTATAAATATCTATATTTTATTTTAGTATTTTATTTTTAAAGATTTTATTTATTTGTCAGAGAGCGCACAAGCTGGGGAAGTGGCATGCAGAGAGAGAAGCAGGCTCCTCACTAAGCAGGGAGCCTGATGCAGGGCTTGATCCCAGGCTCCCTGAAGCATGACCTGAGGCAAAAGCAGACTTTTAACCAACTGAGCTGCCCAGGCGTCCATAAATGCCTTTATTTTGAAAAGAAGAAAGATCTCAAGTCAATAATCTAACCTTCCAGCATAATAGAAGAAGAGCAAACTAAAGCAAGCAAAGTAAGTAATAAAGCTTGGAGAGGAAATAAATGAAGTAGAGAACAGAAAAACAATGGAGAAGAAGTCACAAACCCAAAAATTGGCTCTTTGAAGTTACTAAAATCAGGAAAGGAAGAAAGGGACAAGTTACAGGTCTTACAGATATAGGGAGGATAATTAGGGAATATTATAAACAATTGCATGCCAACAAATTAGATAACCTAGATGAAATGGACTAATTTCTGTGAAGACACAAACTACTGAAACTGACTCAAGAATAAATAGAAAATCTGACTAAATGTTTAACAAAAGATTGAATTTATAATTTAAAAACTTTCCACAAAGAAAAGCTCAGGCAAAGAAGGCTTTCCTGGTGAATTCTACCAAACATTTAAAAAAGAATTAGCATGAACCATTCACAAACTCTTCCCCCAAAACAGGAGGGGACACTTTCTGATTCATTCCACAAAAAATTACCGATACCAAAACTAGAGAAAGACAAGAAAACCACAGACCAACATCCCGTATGAATATAAATGCAAAACCTCAACAAAATAGGGGCGCCTGGGTGGCACAGCGGTTAAGCGTCTGCCTTCGGCTCAGGGCGTGATCCCGGCGTTGTGGGATCGAGCCCCACATCAGGCTCTTCCGCTGTGAGCCTGCTTCTTCCTCTCCCACTCCCCTGCTGTGTTCCCTCTCTCACTGGCTGTCTCTATCTCTGTCGAATGAATAAATAAATAAAATCTTTAAAAAAAACCTCAACAAAATAGCAAAATGAACTGACGAACATATAAAAAAAAATCATACACCATGAATGAGTGAGAACTACCACAGGAATGAAAAATTGGCTTACCATGTGAAGATCAAAAAATGCAATACACCATATTAATAAAGGTAAAAAAATCACATGATCATCTCAATAGATGCAGAAAAAGCATTTGACAAATCCAACACCCCTATTTAAAAAAAACAAAACACACTCAACAAAGTAGGAATAAAACCAAGGAAATGGGTTGTTAAATAATTAACCCTTTTAGTTTGGAGATACACTATTTCGTAATTAGATCTAGATCTTTGTGTAAAATCATTAGACTTTTTGTTTTAAAAAATATTTTTGGGGCACCTGGGTGGCTCAGTCGGTTAAGCATCTGCCTTTGGCTCAGGTCATGATCTTGGGGTCCTGGGATTCAGCCCCACGTCAGGCTCCCTGCCCAGGAGGGAATCTGCTTCTCCCTCTTCCCCCTGCTCGTGCTTTAATAAAATCTTTAAAAAAATTTTTTTTTTAAAGAAAATATTTTTGCCATTAACCTGTTTATTCTCCTTCCAGGTGCTTTTGCTATTCTTCATCTGTATTAGAAAGTCTTCTTCTGTTTTGTTTTTATTGTACTATTTCTATTTAATGTTTAAGGGAACATTCCAAAGAAAACAGATATAAGTATAAACCTGATAAACTTTCAATTCAATCCAAGCCAGCTCTAAGGCCTAACAATTCGAAGTTCCATTAGACTGGCAATCAATTGTTGAAAAGTGATTGGTCAAATTTTACTTTGGTTATCCTGGGCCTCCGTGAGGACATTCCCTGTCTTGTCCATTTACCATTTTGATTAGTCCATATTCTGGGGTTAATGATTGTTTGTTTGAATGTAATGGCATTTCACCTCCCTGACAGCTTATAAATTTTTTTTTTTTTATTTTTTAGCAATCCGATGTATCCAGACATGGTCTTTGTTGTATTTATTCTGCTTGGGGTCCACAGAACTTTTTAGATCTTTAAGTTGATGTTTTTCAACAATTTGAGGCAAACTTTAGGCATCACTGCATCAAATGTTTCTCTCTTCCTTTCCTCTCCTTTCAGACTTCAAACCAGAGGTAAATTACATTGATACTGTCCCACAGACATCAAACCTTTGCTATTTTTTTTCTTTCTCTTTGTGCTTGAGTTTGATAATTGTATCAGCTTGTCTTAACAGCTGTCTTTCCTCTGAGGTGTCCAGTTCACTGTGAAGCCTATCCAGTGAAATTATTTCAGATACTGTGTTTCATTTCAGATTTTTTTTATTACCAGACTTTCCATTTGGTTTTTAGTATCTATTTCTCCACCAAAAATCCTTATCTGTTCATTCATCTTTTTTTCCTATTAATTCTTTAACACGTTTTAAAGCTGATTTAAAATAATTTTGTTAATTCCAACCTGTGAGTCATCTCTGCATTTGCTTCTACATATTTTCTATTGATTATGGATATAAATTTTCATTGTATGCTTAGTACTTTTTTTTATTGTGTACTGGACTTCGTGGATGTGTTATGAAAACTCTGGATTCTATTTTCTTCTAAAAAGTGTGTTTTCTTCTGGCCAGCTGTTAATTACAATGGATAATCTCGATGCTGTGAAAATTTGATTCTAAGCTTTGTTACAGTGAGTTTATCCTTTAGCCCATAGTCCTAACTAAATAAAGTATGGCCCTTAGGTCTAGGATGTTGTCCTTCCTCCTTATTATGGTCCTTTTCGGGTTTCAATGGAAAACCCAAAGTATTTACTAAACCCCTTTTAGTGGAATTTAAATTTCAAACTCTGTATTCCCCTGGCAGCTACTACCTCTCTACAGTTCGTTAGATTTCAACTACTGCTTTCTGGTAGGTTCTTTTGAATATTACACTGTACAGGTACAATTTTGGAGTCCACCAAGGATTTGAAAGAAATTTGTAGGCATATCCTGGGGCTTATATCTCTGAAACTCTTAAGATTTCCCTCCTAATTTCCAGCTGTTCTACAAGCCCCAAATGACTGCTCAGCCCAGAAAGACTGTTACATTCTGCTTGAAGTCTATTTCTAAGCACATTGCACCAAATGGAAATTTCCCTTGGGATAAAAGCTAGTTAATGTGGATCTCTTCTAGTACATGATTTTGTGCACTTTCTGCCTGTTTTTGGTTCTTGAGTCTAATCTTTGCTTTTTATAATTTGTTCAGTTTATAATTATTGGCAAGAGTTAGTCCAATACAAGCTACTCCTTCACTGCTAGACTGCAACCTCTGAAACGTCAAAAAGTTTCAAATAAAAAAATTAAAGGCAAATAAAATTTATCATTTATTTCCAATCCATTAGGATAAAAACCCACTTTATGCAGCTGAACCTTTTAATTCATTTTTTTTCTGAAGAAAAATACAAAAGACCAGATTAAAATTTGAGACAAGCATTTCAAGGAAAATCCTTTGACTCAAGAGTCCAAAACCAAACTCTAAATGGTTCATTCTACCAAAAGAATTAGTTTTTGTACAAAATATAAAGAATTTCCTCCTATAATTAAAGACTGCTGTATATTTACTTAAATTGTAATTCTAGTATCTGCTTTTCCTCCACTTCTTCCTAAGCACAAAGCATAGTCAGAAATCTAATAACCTCAATGGGCAGACTGTCTTAGAATAACTTTTACTGTTAAGATACTTGGGAAAGATAGTACTGCCTTTCCTTGGCTCAAAGTCTGGTACATCAGTAAGTTTTAATATAGTTTACAAAACACTGCCATATTAACATGAGCACACTAACCTTTCATGTTTAAACATTACCACTAAAGAAGTTAATGACAGAGAGCTTGACGCAGAATCCAAAAGGTCACAGCCTAAATCTAATATTAATTCAGAAAGCCTCAGCAACTTCTATCATTATTGAAAAAGACCAGACCAATCCCTTTCACCTCCTATTGTCCTATTTTCACAGTCATTCTATGAGAAGAAAACCCCAGCTTACTAAAAATAAAATAAATTAAAATAAAAAGTAAGTCATAGAAAATAGTTCTCTAGCACTAAGCTCAACTTCAGACTTTGATCAGGGAAGTTAAATAACTTTTATACTGTATGGAAGATTATTCATACAGTAATATAATTCTGACTCAGTGTTAATGACAACATTAGCTTGATGTTTCTCTTTTAACACCTGAAATCTTTGTTATCTAAAAACTACTCCAATAAAAGGTGAGCTACATTACTGCAGACAGAATCATGATAAATTTAAAGATTATATTTTAAAAGTTGAGCATGAAGCATAGACCTTTAATACGACTGACCAGTTATTCAAGTATCAACAGTGTTAATCCTTTTCTAAATGAAAATACAAAGTGAAATTTTATGAGCTTTATTGAAAATGTTTTAACTTTGGATATTCCCAATTCTTGTCATCATGTATACTGCATCCTCTTTCATTATCAATAATTTATAATTGATGCTTTAATGTTTGAGACCTTAAAAAGATACAACATATGACTGAAAATGGGCATGATTCTGGCTTAAAAAATTTTTTTTTCAATTTATCTCAACCCTCATTTCTGTTATCCAAGGAGTTCTAAGGTCATGATTAGAGGAGACATTTAAGTTACAGCTACAAATAGCACATTATCTTAGGAAACCATACATCTTCTATATGTAGGTAAATTTTTAACAGGAACAAGAGCAAAATTAAGAAGAATGTATGTCTTCATTATAAAATTCTTATCTAGATGGGGCAAGCTTTGAATTTTAATGTTTTCTCTCAAAACCAAAGACATTTTTCCTAAATGAAAAAAATCTTTGTTACTACTATAAAATTATTCTTTCCACCCATGACATTTTACATAAAAGCACCAAAGAAAATTTCTGTAAACAAACTTTTAACCAGTAAACTAAGGGCAAATATCCATTTGCCTTTATTACAATATTTAAAAAGCCATGATATGAGTCTCTATTCCTACAATGACAGTTTTATAATAAAATCCAGGCATACTTATACAAACGAGAAACGGAATTACTGTACATTTTTGGGGAACAAAAGACAGATTAACAGACTAACTTTTTAGTTAACAAAGTGAGCACAAGAAACCTATAAAATGTATGCAATGTATAAAAATTCAGTAGTTTTTTAAAGTTTCATTGAAGGGATTAATAATTATTAAGAATAAAAGATGGTAGATCCACTGGCTTTTAATTATCCTGTAAACAGTAAGAAAGCAATAAGCAATAAATCAGAAATGTCTTAGCTCTCAGTTCTTCCCTTCTCTCACACAGGAACCACTTTTACAGCAGTTAAAATTGGCCTTCTTAAATATTAGAATAATTCTAGCAGAAAATAAATTCCATTAGGAATAAATTAACAGTCTACAATAGATTTCTGACAAATATATTAGGAAAAAATACTGCAGATCACATGAGGATTGATCTAGATGTTGTAATGACAGAGTGACTCAAACCTTCTAACCGTCTCTTTTTCTATTTTACTACATTTGCTTTGTTGCTGTCAACAAATTGCTTTCTAAATTGGTAACAAGGTAACAGAAGAATGAGAAGTGAAATGCAATGTTTAATGTGTAGATTTATGAAAAAGGAAAAACTTTCAAAATACTTTTTCCTATTACTGTTACATAGGAAAAAGTTTCATTTGGCACACTGGACTTGTAAAAGAAAAGAAAAAAAAAAGAAACTTAGAGTGTTTGGCATTCTAATCATCTGTAGTAAAGACAACAGTAGGAAAGGAAAATAGAAAAAGTTACTACTTTAAGAAAAGACATCAGAAGACAAAAAACCAAAGGCGCTTGTGTCTTCTACCATTCACTGTCTCTGGAATACTTTCATCTGCAACACAATATACAAATTATTATTTACATTATGATTATATTGGTAAAGAAGACCAGAATCAGTTTTTGTTGTGCTCTAACTTACAGTGCCCATTGGGATAACCATGAGCAGGCCTTCAACAAAATACTCCATTTGCATTGTATATTTTATTTAAATTTTGTTTTATGGTGCATCTGCTGGGGTGCACAAATAATTGTAAGACTCTGAAAAGTCCTGTAAACTTAGGCTCATTTTCTGTAGCTGATAACTATTCAATGAAGATGGTGTGTTTCTCTCTTTGAAAGCAAAATGTTCTGCAGGCTTACAAAGGTCTTTCCTTAAACAGTGGTATCGCCAAAGTCCTTGTTCCAACGTATGTATGCTTCTAAGGTTTGAGGGCTCACGCTGCGTTTTATCTTTTTCAAGGATTCAGTGAAGTCAGATAATCGAATATTTCTCATCTAGATTTAAAAAAAAACAATACAAATGATGAACACATATATAGTAGTTAACCCAAAAATGGATTAAAGTAATGATGCTGTTGCTTATTATTGTTACAAATATATATACATGTATTCTTAGAAAATCATGCCAATGTTAGGCAAATTTGCTATATAAGAAATCTTACCAAAATGCTTTACTAATATACTTTTATTGTATGTGCTTAATTTCATAAGTATTAAAATTTTAAATCATAATATTTTCCCATTTTAAAAACAGAAAACACTCATTATAGAAAATTTGATAAAATACAGACAAGCAGAAAAAAGAATCACGATTCCATCATTCAGAATTCTCAAGTCTCACTCACCACAAGCATACTCTAGCTAAATTCATGCTGGATTTATTAGAAAGGAAGATAGTTTACAAGAAGCACATGAGACTTTTAAGGAAATAATGCTTTTTACAACATGTAGGATGCTTGTATCTGAAATTTTCTAATATTACTTATAATGTATTTTATATTAATTTGGTCTCATTTTCTGACCTTTTAAAAAGATTTTGGGAGACAGAGAGAGAGCACAAGCTGGGGGAGGTACAGAGGGAGAGGGAGAATCAGGCTCCCTGCTGAGCAGGGAGCTGCCTGTGGGGCTCAATCCCAAGAGCCTGAGATCATGACCAGAGCTGAAGGAGATGCTTAACCGACTGAGCCAACCAGCTCCCCCTCACTTTCTGATCTTTTTAATTGGCTATAAGAAATGTAGAATAAAACAATGCTGAGTCCACATTTATCTATAATCACCTGAAGATTTTTAAAACTCAAAAGGAACTTGGCACAAAATGAACAGTTTAAAAATTGCCAC
The DNA here is from genome assembly GCF_002007445.2 of Ailuropoda melanoleuca. Lineage (NCBI taxonomy): Eukaryota > Metazoa > Chordata > Mammalia > Carnivora > Ursidae > Ailuropoda > Ailuropoda melanoleuca. Next base: position 119,184,835 of record NC_048221.1, read on the forward strand.
TAATATATACATGTTCATTTTGCCCAAAAATAAGTTAAAGGAGAAATGAGACAAAACATCAACTGATATTCATATATATTCTTCTTTTCATTACTCTTATAAAACCCAATCTAACTATTTCACACTCTCTGATATCTTGATGAGCACAGATTGAAAAAACCACCCACACTTGTATCTTGTAGCCTAATCTTAGTCAAAAAGGAAAAGGATATATTGTTACCACATAATCAGCATATGAACCTTACATGTTTTTTTATTTAACTTGTAAAACACATACTGGCTCTTCCTAAAGCCCAAAGAATAGAAGGATGATGAATGTAATGTATTACCTATGATATTTTTGAATAAATTTTATTATAGAAATTAAGGTCTTAAAAGCTTTTGATGAAATTCCAATTGAACTGTATAGAATGGTATACATAAATATATGAATTTATATGATACTTTGAAGTTAGTAAGAGATGAATGTATACAACAGGAAAAAGCAACTGGTAGCTAATTTGAGAAAGAGAAAAGTGGCAAAGATCTTATCAAAACAAACTAATGAAATAACAAAGTTAAGTTGGATACAAACTGCGTGCTTTATTTATTTATTAAAGATTTTATTTATTTATTTGACAGAGATAGAGACAGCCAGCGAGAGAGGGAACACAAGCAGGGGGGAGTGGAAGAGGAAGAAGCAGGCTCCCAGTGGAGGAGCCTGATGTGGGGCTTGATCCCAGAACGCAGGGATCATGCCCTGAGTCGAAGGCAGACACTTTAACGACTGAGCCACCCAGGCACCCCTATTTTTTATTTATTTTTAAATAGGCTCCATGACCAACGTGGGGTTTGAAATCACGACCCCGAGATTAAGAGTCACATGTTCTACTGACTGAGCCAGCCAGGCACCCCAAACTTTGTGCTTTAAAAACAAAGTACAGTATACCTGGAATTTATAGCAACAATTTTTAGCACTACCTTTTAAAAACATGGAGTTCCAATACAATTATTTGAGTTTCTATTCTCATATAATATTCTTTATATTCCTTTATATTCTATAGAAGTCAAATTGGGTTTATCTCACCTAAATGTGTGTATATACCAATGCCTGACAATACACTTAGTTATTAAACTTGTACTGAATAATGACTAAAAAAAAATTCTAGTATACAATTTTAGAAACCAAACTACTTGTGTTTTCCTCTCCTCTTATAAATGCGACTGATAAAATAGATTTCCTTAATCTCTATAATAAAATGCCATTATTATTTATGTATTTTAAAATTTTCTATGGACACATAGTATCCACTATTGCCAGACTGGTTTAAGCATTTTATAAATATTAATGCATAAGTCCAGGACTAACAGCTAAAAGTACTACCATTTGTTAATACTAAAACCATTAGATTAAAAATAAATAAACTGGATAAAAGTATATAGTAGAACCAAAACTTGTAACAATGTAACCTAATACATAATTAGTAGGATGGTCACAAACGGTACCAGTAATGTTATTTCTTGTAATTCATTCAATAGTTTTATTAAATTTTAATTTTAGTGTTCCTCTCTAAAATTCAGTCTAAAATAAGGTTCTAGCTATATGCAAAAGAATGAAACTTGACCACTCTCTCACACCATACACAAAGATAAACTCTAAATGGATGAAAGACCTTGATGTGAGACAGGAATCCATCAAAATCCTAAAGGAGAACATAGGCAGCAACCTCTACGACATCAGCCACAGCAACCTTTTTCATGACACATCTCCAAAGGCGAGAGAAACAAAAGATAAAATAAGCTTGTGGGACCTCATCAAGATAAAAAGCTTCTGCACAGCCAAGGAAACAGTAAAAAAAACTAAGAGGCAGCCCACGGAATGGGAGAATATATTTAGATATACAAATGGCTAACAGACACATGAAAAAATGTTCAAAATCATTAGCCATCAGGGAAATTCAAATTAAAACCACACTGAAATACCACCTTACGCCAGTTAGAATGGCAAAAATTGACAAGGAGGAAACAACAAATGTTGGAGACGATGTGGAGAAAGGGGATCCCTCCTACATCACTGGTGGGAATGCAAGCTGGTACAGCCACTTACCACCTTACGCCAGTTAGAATGGCAAAAATTGACAAGGAGGAAACAACAAATGTTGGAGACGATGTGGAGAAAGGGGATCCCTCCTACATCACTGGTGGGAATGCAAGCTGGTACAGCCACTTTGGAAAACAGTGTGGAGGCCCCTTTGAAAGTTAAAAATTGAGCTCCCCTAGGATCCAGCAATTGCACTACTGGGTATTTACCCCAAAGATACAGACGTAGTGAAGAGAAGGGCCATATGCACCCCAAATGTTCATAGCNTTCAAAGAACTGGAACAAATAGTCCTTAAATTTGTATGGAACCAGAAAAGGCCCCGAATCTCCAAGGAACTGTTGAAAAGGAAAAACAAAGCTGGGGGCATCACAATGCCGGATTTCGAGCTGTACTACAAAGCTGTGATCACAAAGACAGCATGGTACTGGCACAAAAACAGACACATCGACCAATGGAACAGAATAGAGAACCCAGAAATGGACCCTCGGCTCTTTGGGCAACTAATCTTTGATAAAGCAGGAAAAAACATCCGGTGGAAAAAAGACAGTCTCTTCAATAAATGGTGCTGGGAAAATTGGACAGCTACATGCAAAAGAATGAAACTTGACCACTCTCTCACACCATACACAAAAATAAACTCCAAATGGATGAAAGACCTCAATGTGAGACAGGAATCCATCAAAATTCTAGAGGAGAACATAGGCAACAACTTCTATGACATCGGCCAGAGCAACCTTTTTCACGACACATCTCCAAAGGCAAGAGAAATAAAAGATAAAATGAACTTATGGGACTTTATCAGGATAAAGAGCTTCTGCACAGCCAAGGAAACAGTCAAAAAAACTAAGAGACAGCCCACGGAATGGGAGAATATATTTGCAAAGGACACCACAGATAAAGGACTGGTATCCAAGATCTACAAAGAACTTCTCAAACTCAATACACGAGAAACAAATAAACAAATCATAAAATGGGCAGAAGATATGAACAGACACTTTTCCAATGAAGACATACAAATGGCTAACAGACACATGAAAAAATGTTCAAAATCATTAGCCATCAGGGAAATTCAAATCAAAACCACACTGAGATACCACCTTACGCCAGTTAGAATGGCAAAGATAGACAAGGCAAGAAACAACAATTGTTGGAGAGGATGTGGAGAAAGGGGATCCCTCCTACATTGTTGGTGGGAATGCAAGTTGGTACAGCCACTCTGGAAAACAGTGTGGAGGTCCCTTAAAAAGTTAAAAATTGAACTACCCTATGACCCAGCCATTGCACTACTGGGTGTTTACCCCAAAGAGACAGACGTAGTGAACAGAAGAGCCATACGCACCCCAATGTTCATAGCAGCTCTGTCCACAATAGCTAAATCGTGGAAGGAACCAAGATGCCCTTCAACAGATGACTGGATTAAGAAGTTGTGGTCTANACCCAGCCATTGCACTACTGGGTGTTTACCCCAAAGATACAGACGTAGTAAAGAGAAGGGCCATATGCACCCCAATGTTCATAGCTGCATTGTCCACAATAGCCAAATCATGGAAGGAGCCGAGATGCCCTTCAACAGATGACTGGATTAAGAAGCTGTGGTCCATATATACAATGGAATATTACTCAGCTATCAGAAAGAACGAATTCTCAACATTTGCTGCAACATGGACGGCACTGGAGGAGATAATGCTAAGTGAAATAAGTCAAGCAGAGAAAGACAAATTATCATATGATTTCTCTCATCTATGGAACATAAGAACTAGGAAGATTGGTAGGAGAAGAAAGGGATAAAGAAAGGGGGAGTAATCAGAAGGGGGAATGAAGTGAGAGACTATGGACTCTGAGAAACAAACTGAGGGCTTCGGAGGGGAGAGGGGTGGGGGAATGGGATAGGCTGGTGATGGGTAGTAAGGAGGGCACATATTGCACGGTGCACTGGGAGGTATATGCAACTAATGAATCATGGAACTTTACATCAAAAACCAGGGATGTACTGTATGGTGACTAAAATAATATAATAAAAAAATATTTAAAAAAATAAATAAAATAACATTCTTATATATTTTAAAAATAGTGGATAAAATTATATTTTAGGTGTGGGATTAAAATTCAAGTAGATATTATACTGAACTATTGAAATAAATGTACTCTATCAGAATGAATTAATGATATTTTAAAAATATGTATATTTTTCAGGCTCCTGTCATTGGAGTAGGCTAATTTAACACCAGTACTAATAAAAAAGTAGTATAAGTTTCTAATTCCAAACATTATTCCCCATTAAAATGAACCAGTGTTCCTGGGGTGCCTTGCTGGCTCAGTTGGTAGAGTGTGCAACTCTTAAACTCAGGGTTGTGAGGTGGACCTCCATGATGGGTGTAGAGATCACTTAAAAATAAAATCTTAAAAAAAATGAAGCAGGGTTCCTGTAGAGTTGCTGATTCCAGGTGTTGGGATTAACTGTCTTGTTCCCAGAATGCAAGAATGCTTCTCCAAGTTCTAAAGTAATGTTGAAAGGGCACACCTTAATGTAAAAAAAACAGATTTCAGTGGCCAAATGTAACCCTTGAAACATTAAAAAAGTTATAATTGATTTACAGATGTGTTGGGCATCTTCTGACATGTCATGTAATGATTCCTACCTCTTGTTATATATGCCCTCTATAATTCCTTCCCTTTGAATGTGGACTGGACGTTAAGAACAGAATACTCCAAAAGTGATGGGATGTCACTTTCAGGATTAAGTGATAAAGACTTTGACTTCCATCTTGTTGGTACTTTCTCTTCTTCCTGGCTTGCTTGCTTTGATGAAGTAAGTACTATGTTGGAGAGGCCGATGTGGAAAAGAACTGAAGGAGGCCTTCAGCCAATGGTTCAAGAAAACTGAGGCTCTCACCTCAATAACCCATGAGAAAGTGAATCTGGCAAAAACCCATGAGAAAGTGAATCTGGCAAAAAACCACGTGAGTGAGTGAGGAAGCAGATCTGCTGCAGTTGAGCCTTGTAATGACTACAGCCCCGACCAACATCTTGATTACAGCTCCATAAAAGACCTCAGCCAACACCCTGATTGCAGCCCTCTAAGAGAGGTCGAAGCAGATGACTCAGCTAAGCTATGCCCATATTCCCAACTCCATGAAAACGTGAGATAATAAATGTGGTCATTTTAAGCTAAGTTTTTGAGCAATTTGTTATATGGCAATACATACCTATTGCAACAGAACTATCTTGTTTTGAAGTCATGAGTTACTAAAAAAAGGAAATAGACTCAAAATTTCTTTATTCTTCGAATAAAACAGGAACTATATTTAGGTTAACTTTGTCCAGTGAAGAAAAATGTTGCTCAGAGCTCCTGGGTTGCTCATTCAGTTAAGTGTCAGACTCAGTTTCAGCTCAGGTCATGATCTCATGGGTCATGAAACCAAGCCCCATGTCAGGCTCCCCAAGTCAGCTTGAAGATTCTCTCCCTCCACTCCTCCCCCCACTCACGTGCTCTCTTTCTCTAATAAATAAATAAGTCTTTTAAAAAAATGTTGCTCAAATTTGATTGTATGTATATTCTCAGGATGGGCAAAATATACACAAAGGTTAACAGAGCCACTATCAGTAGAAAACTGGTCTCTTTTCTCATGCAATAATGGACAGATTTGTAAGACTTTCTATGCCCTAAGCAGCCACCTACTTGCTTTCATAAAATCATAAGATATTAATCAAAGTGTATCAAACTATTCCATTTATAGGTACAAGTGGATTTCCCAATGGGCTTTCATAGGAAATGCTATGGCCTTAGAGCCTAAGACAGAGAGAATACTTGCAGATGAGGAGGTGAGTGGATTTTGCCTGTTAAGTCATTTGAGAATTTGTAGACTGCTTCTTACTGAAATTTATTTGCCAGTTGGTGGTTTTAGCTCGTTACTGCCTTAATTGCTCCCTTTATTCCACATGGTCTTTCCACGGGACAAACTACAGAGCCCTAAATTGTCACAGAGTCAGCCTCTTCTCAGTCTGAATCTAGGGGACCAAAGTATAGGCGGTATCCAGTTTACCTGTCCTGGGTCCAAGGCAGGGACTGGTGTGTGGAGAAGAAATAATTCATGCATGATGCTTACTTTTTAGGTAGAAAGGTACTATCAGGTTTATGCTTTAAGAAAATTTAAAAAATGTATTTATGGGATATTGTTAAGAAATTAAACTTCTAAAAACCCAGAAGACACTTTGGGAACACAAACTGTACAGTAATACTTCTATTTAAAAAAAGAATTTTAAAAATGTGGAATTAAAATTATGAATCAGATAAAAGGGACTTGAAACTTATACTTTAAATGTGCATTTTTAGGGTAATAGCAGCTAAATGCCAAAGAAGCTATGTGGAATTCTCTATTCCCAAGCTTCATTCATATCAAACACACTCTAGGTAAACTAGACTTTTAAAATGGAAGGGTGTTTGCAGTAAGTGTGAGGGTATTCTTAGTAATGCAGCTGATTAACTACCACACACAAAACACCCGAAAACAACTAAGTTTACTTAGAAGCTTGAAGAAAAAAGACTGTCAAAATGTATTCAGATACATTCATTCTATATGTAAAGAGTTCACTGTCTCCTTAATAGCTGTTGAAACCTGGGCAGTAAAAAATATCTCTGACATATAAGTTATAAATAAGACTGATTTTAAATGTTTGCTTACATAGTTATTACAATCATTCTGCATGTCCAGCTTTATATTCTGCAGGCAATCTTTTTCAAAAGAAATGCCTTAGCATCTCATAAGAGGGCCCACCATATTAAGAAAATGTAATGAATTACATTACAATGGTATTGCTTTTACAAGGACAAAGACAAATGCTGAAAATCTTATAAAATAGAATATCAAGGGATTAACTTGTTACAAAGAGTAAAATTCTCAGGGTTTCTATAATTTTCTTCTCTTTAATATTTATATAATGATTTGATACAAAATGACTTAATGACTATGTATGATATTTTTGTCAATTACCAAAGAACACCATTAACAGATTGTAATTTGATATGTCCCTATATTTTGAAATGAAGCAAAGTTAACTTTTTCTAGCTTCTCATCACATCAGCTACAAAAATCCACCCAAGAGATATGTCTTACAATATAGAGAACCAGAGCAAAGAAAAGATAATTATAAAATAATATACCTCACTGGCAGACATATTCTTTACTTGTTCTGGTTTCAGTTCTGTAAAACATAAGACAGCCACTTAAAAAAAGATTTCTAAGTTTAAATTGCTGAAGAGCAAAACTAAGTACAATGATCAAAAAGTACACGTTCAATATAAATTATTTCTATTAAAAGGAAGATACACATTAAGAGCAAAATTTGTAAATGCTTAGAATAACAGTCCTTCTTAGGAGTAACTGGGAGTCAATTTCTTTGCATATTGCTCAAGAACAATAAATTTTACAAATTTGAGAGTGAACTTAAAAGAACGTAGCTTGTTCTTCACAAAGGCGGTATTTTTTTTTAAACCCAGTAACTTTTATCTGCTTCAGAATAATAGCCAAAATATTCTGAAAAAATACAAATGGTTTATATATTACATACTGGTGGAGTATACTATCTAAGATTTCATGCCTCTGGCAGCAAGAGTTTGACTAGAATGTTTGCCCAGAATTTCAAAAATATATTCTCAAGGTTACACTTATTGTTCTCCAAATCAGCAACAGTCAGTACACTGTTTCCTTGCAGGGGATGTGTTCTAGAAGTTGCACATTCCATGTTCTATTTTATCGTCACAGCCAGCAATCTGAGTGCATACCTGAGAGCATTACCCAGCCACTGCTCATGCTGGCTGTGGAAAAGCAGTTGAGAATATCTAATCTCAACTGATATCATAGTGGTATTTTAGAATCAGCAAATAACCTTGAATCAAAACAAAGCAATTCCTCAAAAGATAACATATAATAATACAAATAAAATCTTCTCTTAGACACTTGATATCAGAATATTGAAAAGAGCCAAAACGGGTAAGAACATTTCCCCTTTATTTTTCTTTTTTGCTTGCTTAAAAATGTTTTCTTGGGGCGCCTGGGTGGCATAGCGGTTAAGCGTCTGCCTTCAGCTCAGGGCGTGATCCCGGTGTTATGGGATCGAGCCCCACGTCAGGCTCCTCCGCTATGAGCCTGCTTCTTCCTCTCCCACTCCCCCTGCTTGTGTCCCCTCTCTCACTGGCTGTCTCTATCAATGTCAAATAAATAAATAAAATCTTTAAAAAAAAAAAAATGTTTTCTTTTCTTTTGTGTTTTCTGCTGGTTACCTCCTATGAAGAAGTGAAACATATGGCAGATGGTGATTTATCATGCTGAGCACTGTTTAATGTACAGAGTTATCTAATCACTATGTTGTACACCTGAAATGAATATAACATTGTATGTTAACTATATTTCGACAATAAAAATTTTTTAATTAAAAAAAAAAAGAACTGAAACCTGTTGTTTATAATGGGTCATGGTCTACTCACCCATGGCTGTCTTTGTATGGTCTGTGAGCTAAGGATGGTTTCACATTTTTGTTTGTGAAAACAAACAAAAACCAAAATAACACGCAATGGATATGTGGCCTCACAAGCCTAAAATATTTATCAGGTCTTTTACTGAAAAGTTTGCTGACTCTAAGTCTAGAAACTACTTTGTACAAAGTTTTCTAGCAGCTTAAATGCTTTCTTACTAAAACTAAAACAAAAACAAAACTTCTCAATAGGAACTTCTTAAACTTCTAAAGCAGTCTAACAAATATGTCTAAATGTTTCAAGCTCTACACATACCTCGGATAGGACCCAATGCTGCATCTTTTGCCAAAGCTGTTAGATCACTTCCTGAATATCCATCAGTCATTCTAAGAATAGGAAGAAAGAGCAAATTATTTTCATCTTTGCAGATTTAAAATCTCCATGTGAAAAGAGGGTAAAATCTAGTTTTCCTCTGTCATCAAGCAGACAGCTATGCAATTTGATTTTCAAAAAACAGAAAGGCCCACTTGCTGAAAACAAAAACAGTCTATGGCAGGATCCTCCTTAGATAATACCTGACATTTTCATCATGAGAACCATTCCTTTAGATTAAAGCATACTGTATCTCCAGGAGGCTCCATTAAATTGTACACACATCCCTTGGAAAGGTAAGACCTATAAGCCATTGCTGGCCAAGTGACACATAACCATAATTTTGCTCTGTAAGTTAATGTTTCTTTATCTTGACAAAAAAAACACTGCCAGTCAAGGTAGATTTTTTTTTTAATTTTTAATTTTTAAAATTTTTTCAGGTCACTCTATGCCTTAACATGGGGCCCAAACACACGACCCTGAGATCAAGAGTCACATGCTCTACCCCGAGCCAGATAGGTGCCAATGTACATTTCTTTAAATGTAGGACAAACAGAGTGAAGGAAGGGTCTGGGGTAGAAGATATTGGCAAAAACAGGCACACCTGAATGGGATGCCACAGTGGGGAGTCCTGGGCAGCCAAGAGAGTATGAAAGGGAACTAAAAACTAGGGGGGCAAGGGGGAAGAAAATAAAACAGGAAAAGAAAGCATTTACTTATCACGTACTATGTTATATAACTACAGAGATCAAACATTAGCTGAATTCTTTATTGGAATGACAAGAATCTCACTTTTCTAAGTGTTGAATTTATTCTTTTTTCATAGGTATCTGAGGACTGAGAGTTTTTACTAAAATTACTAGTTATTCACATACTTCTTGAGTATTTAAATTACCTTATGAAATTTTTAATGACTAAAATTCAACAAGTGCCCCTTTTATATTCAGTTTCTACTTAAGTACACCACTCATAAAAAAAGCTGAAGATGCAAAAGTTAAAAAAATTATGTGTAATACAAGAGAACAAGGTCATATGACAATATTTGTGTTGGTGTGGGCAGAGATATAAGACATTTTAAATTTTTAAAATTATTTTAATACTACTTAGAAGTATTTTTTTTTTTAAAGATTTTATTTATTTATTTGTCAGAGAGAGAGTGAGCACAAGCAGGGGGAGCAGCAGGCAGAGGAAGAAATAGGCTCTCTGCTGAGCAAGGAGCCCGATGTGGGACTCGATCCCAAAACGCTGGGATCATGACCTGAGCCGAAGGCAGACGATTGACTGAGCCACCCAGGCGTCTCTTTAAGTTTTAGTAAATTTATAAAAAGAATGTAGTTCCATCATCAGATATGTAGGTCAGGTCTCATAGAGGATCTAGAAATTTAAATTTAGATATCATATATATAAGAATAAGAAATAAGAAAAAGGGTGAAACAAAGGATGAGATGAAGTTCTCTGAAAAATAAATTAATTCATTCTTGAGTTTACCTTAAACAAAAAAGGAAAAGAATTCTTAAGGAAAAAAAAAAGATGAAAGAAAAAAGCTTTAAGATAGACCAAATCAAATTACTCACCTAGCTAGTTGTGCTAGTTCTTTTTGGGTCAGTGGGCTTCCTTGTTTACATAACAGATTTTTAAGTAAAAGTAGTCGTGTCTGAAAACAAATAAAGAATTATCATTCCCGAGAATTAGCTTCATGAAATATCCAAAAATTAGGTTCAAATTCAGACCCTCATTTATGAACTGAATGATCACAAACAAATCACTCTCTTAGAGCCTCGCTCATGTCTGTTAACTGGAGTTAAAACTACCATTTTTGGGGGTGCCTCAGTGGCTCAGTGGGTTAAACATCTGACTTTGGCTCAGGTCATGATCTCAGGGATGGAGAACGTCAGGCTCTCTGCTCAGTGGGGAGTCTGCTTCTCTCTCTCCATGTGCCCCTCCCCCTCACTTGTGCTCACTCTCTCTCAAATAAATAAAATCTTTAAAGAAAAATACACTACCATTTTGGAGACTTAAAGATAATCCAAATAAAACACAAAAGAAGTAGCTGCTGCTACTATCAAGGATATTAAGGGTCTGAGCTAGACAACCACAATTTTAAATTTTTTAATACTTTTATTTTTTTTCTAAAGATGCATTTATTTATTGTAAAGTGAGAGAGAGAGAGAGAGAGAGAGAGAGAGCAAGAGTGCAGTGGGGAGGGGCAGAGGGAGAGACAGAGAGAGTCTTAAGCAGACTCTGTGGCTGAGTGTGGGGTTTGATCTCACAACCTACGTGGAAATCAAGAGTCGGATGCTTAACCCACTGAGCCACCCAGGTGCCTCAACAATCACAATTTTTTAAGAACACTTTTATAGAACATTAATCTCCCCATTGTAAGTATATAATTCAATGACTTTTAATAAATATACAGTTGTGCAACCACCACCATAATCCACTTTTAGAACATTTCTATCACCCCAAACAGTTCACTTATGCCTGTTTGCAGTTAATCCCCACTCCCACCCCTAGCCTTTGCAAACCACAATTTCCTTTGGTTTCTAGAAATATGCCTTTTCTGGATATTTCGTACAAGTGGAATCATATGATAGGTTCTTTTATATCTGGTGTCTTTCACTTAGTATGTTTTCGAGGTTTTTCCATATTACAGCACGTATAAATACCTCAATCCTTTCATTGCTAAACAGTATTCCATTAAATGCACATGCCAAATTTGTTTATCCATTCTCTAATTGATGAACATCTTAGATTCCTTACAGTTCTTGGCTATTATTTATAAATATAAAAATTCTTGTACACCTATTTGTGTAGACATGTTTTCATCTGTCGTGGGCAGATTCTAAGGAAAGGAATTATTGGGTCTTATGGTAAGTTTACATTTGTCTTTTTAAGAAATTGCCAAACTGTTTTCCAATGTGGCTGTACTAAAGACTGGAAGATCAATATTGTCAAGATGGTAGGTCTTGATTCCGTTTAAAAAAAAAAAAAATTCTAACACAGATACGTACCTCCTCATTTGGCAAAGACACATAAACCCGTTTGATGAAACGCCTAAAGAAAGGATTCAAACAATTTCAGAAACAGTTTTGAATGTAAAGGTAACCCAGTTCACGTAGCAAATGACAAGAAAAAAAGCTTTAAGTATAACATTTTAATGCATTTTAGTAGTTATCAGTGTGAAGTTATTTTGACTTACTTATTTGTTTGAAGATTTTAAGTAATCTCTACACCCAACATGGAGCTCGAACTCACGACCCCAAGATCAGGAGTCTCACCCTCTACTGACTGAGCCAGCCAGGCGCCCCTTGAGTTACTCTTTTAAAACTCTCTAGGGGCGCCTGGATGGCACAGTCGTTAAGCGTCTGCCTTCGGCTCAGGGCGTGATCCTGGCGTTATGGGATCGAGTCCCACATCAGGCTCCTCTGCTGGGAGCCTGCTTCTTCCTCTCCCACTCCCTCTGCTTGTGTTCCCTCTCTCGCTGGCTGTCTCTATCTCTGTCAAATAAATAAAATCTTTAAAAAAAAAAAAAAACTCTCTAGATAATGTTTAAAAAATCTTTAATTCAATATAGTCAGAATTAAAGTAACCATTTACATATGTGTGTGTATGTATATATATGTATATATGTGTATATAGGTATATATATATATTTTTTTTTTTGAGAGAGAGAGAACGAGCATGAATGAGCACGAGCAGGGGAGGGGCAGAGGGACAGAGAGGGAGAGAGAGAGAATCCCAAGCAGGCTCCACACTGAGCGCAGAGCCCGACATGGGGCTTGAACTCATGACCCTGAGACCATGATCTGAGCTGAAATCAAGACTCCAACACTCAACCTACTGAGCCACCCAGGGGCCCCTGTATATGCATGTTCTCAATAGCAATAATGTTTTAAAGCAAACAAAATATCTAATATAAGCAAAATAAAGAAATCTCTGCTACCTTCTTGAATCTGAAAACAACTAAAACCAAGGACTACAGAAACAGAAAAGTAAACTTCACCATCAACAAACTCAGGTAACACTTAGACAACTAAAGTGTATGAAGAAGAGCTGCCCAGGGCAGTGAAAATTATACTGATGAATACACAGGATACACACAGGATACACACAGGATCTGTTGCTGAAGATGCCAGACATGGCTATCAGAGCACAGAGCATTCCAAAGGAAATAGAGCATACTCTAAGGAGTAATAGAGCCAACCTCCCATATTTAAGCAACCATGTGAAGAATGGCTCTGCAAATCATGTGACACCTAGTCAGGAGCAGGGGAATAGCAAGGAAGGTGATGCCAAAAAAAGAAATTCAAAGACACATCACCTTTGTTAGAAGACATCAGTCAGTCTGGGAAGATCACAAGCTGTCTTGTGCTGACTAATCTTTATCAGGTAGGGGTTGATTGTGACTCAGGGATACTACCTGTTAGTCCAGGCTATTCATAGGACAATGCAAGATACTTGCTCAGTATGTTATTTTTCTAGCTCTTCTCCTATGTTACTCCAAAACTAGGCTTTCCAAGAAAACTCCCCTTTATTCAAATAAAAATAGTAAGCAAAACAGGCAAAAGCACATGGCTAATTTCTTTAAAATGCCAAAGAAAAGGGAAAAGATTACATTAAATATAGGGAATATACACAAGAAGGTTTTGCCATAGAACAAATTAAATTTATGATCAAATATCTTTCCATGAAATAAAATAATGTAATGAAAAAAAAGTCTCCTAATAAAACAAGAACTCAATGAGATGTAAGGACTCAAGGCAATGACTTACAAAAGTTCAAGGAAATAAGACAAAAGAAGATGAAAAAACAGGATTGCAGAGATCAGAAAAGCAATGAAAATGAAGAAGAAAACCACCACAGACATAGAGGTTACAAAAGTAATAGCACGAAAATTAGATACAAACCCAGTAAGCAATAAGGACAACAAACAAGAAAAAAAACAAAACAAAAAAAGACCTAAGAGTTAAAAAGGATTAGAAAGGAAGTTAAAGATATGGAAGACAAAAAGATGCAACATAATGCATAAACTGTGTGTGAAAGAAAAAAACCAGAAGAATTAGGGAAAAAAAAATTAAAGATGGTATTCAAAATAACTTTCCTAAAACAGAAGAGGTTTCAAACTATCAATTTAAACTAACACCAAATCCCAGAAAAAATAAAGACAGATCAACAATTATATCCAGTAAAAAGAAAAAATATCAAGTTAATCCACAAATGTGAATAAAAGCAGGCTGGCTTCAGACTTTTACACTGCAACATTTAATCCTAGAAACAATGGGACAATGTAATCAATTCCTCAGGAAAATAAAGGGAGGCCCAAGAATTTTATGCTGAGTCAAACTGTCCTCCTAGTAGGAAGGGAATAAATTTGTTCAATCACACAAGAACACAGAACACAGTTCCTATGAATCCTGCTTTTACTGGCTTCTCATGAAGCCCAGTAAAAGGGACTAAGAATCAATTCTGGAGTTTTAAAATAATTTAATCCTAATCAGAATAAGCAAGTTGGCTGTAACTACAGAGTGTAAACTAGTTTTTGTGGGATCATGGTGGTTCTGTCTTCAAAATCTGTAGTAATTAATAAGAGGCCGAAGGATGAATACAAGGAGGAAAAAAATTAGTCTGCAAATTAAGAGTGAAGGAAATAAGAGATATGTGAGATGAACACAGGAATAAATACATCTGTAACTGATGTGTGTTTCCACATAATCTCCCTACCTGAGAACAGCCTCATCAAGCTCTTGTGGCCTGTTAGTTGCACCCATTACAAGCACTCTGTCATCTCCAGCAGATTGTACCTATAAGCCAAAAAAATTTTTCAGTACTTTTAGATAGAGTAATAACAAAAACATGATAAAAGTATCTGTATTTCTAAATTTGGGTCATTTAATAGGAAAATATATACACTAAAATACTATCACCTTAAAAATACCATAATCAGTACTTACACCATCAAATTCTATTAGAAATTCAGTTTTTAGACGTCTACTAGCATCATGTTCTCCTTCTCTTCTTTCACACAGAAGGCTATCAACTTCATCTAAAGGAAATACAAGGATAAGACTTTAATTAAAAGCCAAGCTATATAAGTCATCTGAGATTAATCTAGTTTATTACTTAAGTTATTAATATCCTGGGTCCTACTCAATTCATTAGTGTTTAACTTTGCACTTCTTTAAAACTTTTTCCTTCTGAGTACTCTTTCCAATCATACCTCTCAAATTTGGAAAGGGGAAATTCATAAATACTCAACTAACTTAGTTATAAAACATGTTCTTACCTATAAAAATTATAGAAGGCTGAAGTTCTCGAGCCACAGCAAAAAGAGCTCTCACCAATTTCTCTCCTTCTCCCACCTGAAATGAGGCATTATACATTATAATACACAGAAAATGCACCATTATTCCAGCTGCTTAAATTTCATGATTGAAAACCTAGAACCTAGGAATTCACTTTCCTTTCTTTGCAACAGTCAAAGATTTGGTTTAGGGAATTGGTGGGGAGGAGGGCTACTGAATTGTCTCTTATAATAAAAAAAATAGACTATTATTTAATACAGTCTGATAAGTACTTTATTATTATTATTATTATTTATTTTTTGGGTGGGTGCTGAAACCTGGATCTGGCCTGGTAAATACTTTTAAAAAATGAAATATATCTCTGTTCTGCTTGACCTTGCATTCCTAAGACTTGAGAATGAAGTAGCTATTAAGGGTATAACTAGTGGGAAAATGGGATATTAGGGGAAAGAAAGAGATACTGTACATATTTCTTAAGCCCTCAGTTGTAGGGTATATTCATAAAACCAGATATGCTGGAAAGTGCTCTCCTAAACTAAACTTACTTAAATTCATTCTCACCACTATCACTGTTGATAAGTATAAAAATATTTCTAGGTAGCCGAAGAGGTCTATGAACACCCCTTGAAATATTCCAGGTGCTGAGACACTACTAAAACCATTCTATGCACTAAAAGCATCTAATGAAAGGGGCATGAGGTTTGGAGTAATCTACTGTAAAATCCTCCACCCTCTAGGTGGCATCTATTTTTTTAATTGAAAATTTCATTAAAGAAAAAAAAGAATAGCCTCAGATTTAGAATCATCAAAACAAATATTCACAGAGCTAGAAGGAACTACAGGAGATCACCTCTTACAACATCAACACTTCATAAATGAAGTGAGGCCTAAAAGTGGTATTGTCTTAAGGCCAGCTCTATACCCAAAAGTTAGGCTGGAATTCCTCTCCCCAAACTTCCAAGACAGTGTTTTCCAGTGTATAATGTTGGGTACACCTATTTTAATAAGAATTTTACTTATAAAACTTCACATAGAAAGTAAAATTTAACCAAGAAAAGAGGTATCATTTTACAGTTACTTTTAATTATTTACAAAAATGAGAACCCTGCCAATACCTGATCTTGGACTTCTAGTCTTCAAAACTGTAAGACAATAAATTTCTGTTGTGTAAGCCAGCCAGCTTATGGTTTTTCCCATACAGCCCCAGCAAACTAAAACAGCATTTGACAGCACAATTCTAACTTTAAAAGAGCTCAACTTTCTATTTTGAAGAATGATTGATTTTCGTCATATCTGAATACAGATATAAAATTCAAAAATATTCTTTGTGTAATGTTATTAGCATTTACACTTCGTAAAATTTAGACAATAACATAAAACATGACAATATTAGAAAAGGAACACTCACATATTTTGAAGTTAAACTTGCAGCACTTATATTAAAGAAGGTTGCATTAGATTCGGCAGCTACCGCTTTGGCCTTAAAAATCACAAGGGCAAATATTACATTAGTTCAATATCTTCCTTTAAAAAGATAATATTTGATCAATTTAAACACTAGCAAAGATTTTCCAAAAATATAAAGTATGACACAATTCCTGACATATAGCAGGCAATCAGTGTGTTTCCTTCTCAGCAAAGAGGAAAAGGTCTAGGAAGAGCTTTGCTTCTTTCCATCTCTTTATCTTTTCTAAGGGGGAATACATAAGGAGAGGTTAAAAAAGGGTGTTACTTTCTTCTTAATTATGAAAAGGTAACTGTTTGGAGAGAGATAAACAGCTAAACTCTTCTCCTCTTTACTTTTCCCCTCTAGAAGAGCTATGCAGGAGAAAGAGGTATCCAGATCCCAGTATAAACTTGGGCAAAAGGATACTGAAAAAAAATCTGTTATATGTCAATTATACTTCAATAAAAAAGAAGGAAAGAAAAAAGTATATTATGTGATTATTTAAATAAAGCTGTTAAGATAGTAAAAATAAAAACAAAACAAAAAACTAACAGGGTTAGAAAGATACCCAATATAGTAAGGTAAGCTCTTCTGAAGTAAAAATATTATTTAACTTGGGTAAATAATGAAAAATACACTGTTAAATTTAACCAGCCCAAAACATCCTACTGAAGATAACATATTTGGTTTTCCATTTATTTCATCATCGAAAATATGTTTAAAAACTTAAGTGTATTCTAGCAAAAAGCAAATCATAAAAATAATCAACTCGGGGACAGTGTAAAGTTTCTTTTTTTCATATTACTATTTCTAACTATCTAAATAGAACATTCAAGGGGCACCTGGGTGGCTCAGTTGGTTAAGCGTCTGCCTTGGGCTTGGGTCATGATACCAGGGTCCTGGGATAGAGCCCCTCGTTCGGTTCCCTGCTCAGTGGGGAGTTTGCTTCTTCCTCTCCTGCCTCTCTCCCTCACTTGTGCTTGCTCTCTCTCTCAAATAAATAAAATTTCAAAAAAAAAATAAAAGAACTTTCAAATTTTAAAAGAATTCTTACCAGCATTGTTTTCCCATTTCCAGGTGGACCAAAGAGTAACAATCCTCTGGCAGGAGCTCTAAGCCCTGTGAACAACTAACAACATATAGTTTAGTTTACAACTATGATTTTGGAGACATTTTTTCCCAGACATTTTAAGTAGTGTCATCTAAAAAGCACCATTTTTCTGTAGCATCTTCCCAAACAGAAATTGTCAGAGCTCTAAAGAGAACACATAATCAATAAATTGGTATAATTATTAAAAACAGAAAAAAAATAATTTAAAAATTCTCACTGAAAATGAAAGCAAATTGGTTAAACAAGACATACTGAACATAGGTATGCTTCTCTACTTCCTTGGAAATCTCACCAAAATAACAGTAAATGAATAAAGAAAATATAAATCTTCATAATAAAAAGAATAAGAAAGGAGACAATAGAAGACACAGTAAATTTTTGTAGAAGGAGAAATGACAAAGTGTGGTAAATTCTTGAGCACATCTGAGGGAGCTAAAACCCAAGCACTGCTTATGAAGGGAAACGTAGGATAAAAACAGCAAGTGGGTATGAACAAAAATCCTGCGAAAGCTCAGGAAGTGGAGACATGATGTATCAGAGAAAGCAGCAGGAAGGCAGACAGCCAAAAACTGAGGAACTGGCTGAAAGTTTATATGAGGAATAACTGAACTCATGTGCCTGTCCCCTACACCAAAATCATTCAGGCAAGTAATCCTCTTCCACAAACAAAGGAAGAAGTTTTGTTCTTTAGAGATATTAAACCAGACTCTCCAGACACAGAGACATGAGGCATGGCAGGCAATCAAGAGTGAAGCACGAGATTCATACCACTTTGCTTAATAGTGAAGGTGCACATATTTTTAAGTTGAACCATATGAAATGGCTGATATTCAACTTTTTAAAAAATATTTTTTTTTCAGATTTACGATAACTGAATGGAAAGTACAGAGTTCCCACATAACTCCTTACCTCCTCAATTTCCTCTAATATTAACATCTTACCTTAGTGTGGTACATTTATTACAACTGATTAATCAATATTATTAACTGAAGTCCATAGTTTTCATTAGAGTTAACAATTTGTGTCATGTATCCATCATTACAGAATCATACAGAATAGTGTCACTGCCCTAAAGAATCCCCTGTGCTCCATCTATTCATCCCTCCTTCTTCCCCACAAGGGAACCACTATTCTTTTTAACTTTCTCCAGTTTTGCCATTCCAGAATGTCATACAGTTGGGATCATACAGTATTAGTTCTTGCAGACTGGCTTCTTTAACAACACGCATTTAAGGTTCCTCTGCATATTTCTAAGGCTTGATAGCTCATTTCTTTTTAGTGCTGAATAGTATTTCATTATATAGATATACCAAGTTTATCCATTTATCTATTGAAGAGTATCTCAGTGGCACCCAAGTTTGGGAAATTACAAATAAAGTTGCTATAAACATCTGTGTGTAGGTTTTTTTAAATGGGGATACATTTTTTTACTCATTTTGGTAAATATTAAGGAACATAACTGCTGGGTAGCATGGTAAGAGTATGTTTAGTTTTTTAAGAAAGTGTCAAACTGTCTTCTAAGGCAGCTGTAGCATTTTGCCTTTTCCTCAGTGATGAGTGAGAGTCCCCGCTGCTCCACATCTTTACCAGCATTTGGTGCTGTGAGTGTTCGGGATTTTAGCCATCTTAGCAAGTATGTGGTGGAATCTTACTGTTGTTTAACTTGCAATTCCCTAATGATGAATGATGTTGAGCATCATTTTTTCAAATGCTTGTTTGTCATCTGTGTATCTTCTTTAGTAAGGTGTCTATTCAGATCTTTGGCCCACATTTTAATTGGGTCATTTGTTTTCTTACTGTTCAGTTTTTAAAAGTTCTTTGTATATTTTTGGATACCAGTCCTTTATCAAATAATGTTTTACAAAGATTTTCTCCTTGTCTGTGGCTTGTCTTCTCATTCTCTTAACAATGTCTTTCACAGAAAAGTTTTTAATTTTCATGAAGTTCAACCTAACAAGTTTTCCTTTCAATGGTCACGTTTTTGGTATTGTATCTAATGAGCCATCCTCGCACCAAAGACCACCTAGATTTTCTCCTATGTTATCTTGCAGGAGTTTTATAGTTAACCTTTTACACTTAGGTCTGTGACCAATTTTGAATTATTTTTTGTGAAAGGTGTAAAGTACATGTCTAGAATTTTTTTGCACATGGATGTCTAGCTGTTCCAGCACCGTTTGTGGAAAATATTATCTTTTCTCCATCAAATTGCTTTTGTGCCTTTGTCGAATGATAGTACTCACGTCTCTGTATTTCTGGGCTCTCTATTCTAGTCTATTGATCTATTTGTCTATTCTTTCACAAAAGACACATTTTCTTGATTACTGTCACATTTTTTGGTTTTTAAAATTTTCCAGCTTTACTGAGATATAACTGACACAACATTGTGTAATTTTAACATGTACAGTATGATTTGGTACACATAAATTGCAAAAAATATTCACCACAATAAGGTTAACACATCCTTCACCTCACATAATTACCATTTTGTTTTTCTTGTTGTTATGATGAGAACAAACAAACAAAACAGAAACATAATCATAAAAACAGAGCAAACTGGTGGTTGCCAGAGGGGAAGGGGTTAAGGGGGTGAGAAAAATAGGTGAAGGGAATTAAGAGGTACAAGCTTCCAGTTACAAAATAAATAAGTCATGGGGATGAAAAGTACAGCATGGGAACTACAGTCAATAATATTGCAATAACATTGTATGGTGACAGATGGTAACTATACTTATAGTGAGCATAGCTTAATGTTGAGAATTGTCAAATCACTATGTTGTACACCTGAAACTCATATAACACTGTATTTCAACTATACTTTGATAAAGAAAAAAAGGTCTTCAAACTTAAGCTTAATAATTTTATCTTAACTTCCCTTTTCTCCAGTATGATTTCAGTCTCTTAATTTTAAATCCCTCTTACCTTGAGGTAAAAATTATTTTCTGTTAACCTACTTCCTCTCTAAATGTTAAAAATGGATTGGTTATTAGGAACCTTTATACTCATTTTCCTCTCTTATAATAACCAGTCAACATCAATTGCGAGTGCCTGGGTGGCTCAGTTGGTTAAGCAACTGCCTTTGGCTCAGGTCGTGAGTCTAGAGTCCCAGGATCAAGTCCCACATTGGGCTCCCTGCTCAGCAGGAAGTCTGCTTCTCCCTTTGACCTTCCCTCCTCTCATACTCTCTCTCTCTCTCAAATAAATAAATAAAAGTAAAAACAAAACATCAATTGCTAATTTTTTTTCTTTTTAAAAACATCAAATTATATGAATTAATCATTCTAGCATAGCTCACACATTTCTTTACTGCTAATATGGATTCAGTAATGAATGATGTTATAGGAAAATGATAATATAAAGTGCATACCTCAGGCCTCAGAGAAGGAAGAATAACAATTTCTTGCAAGGCTTGTTTTGCCAACTCTTGCCCAGCTATATCATCAAATTTAACAGCTGTTCCACTGAGAAATAGAATTTCAGTTAGCTCCACAACAAAATATGCTTCAGTTATTATAATATGAAGTCTAAACTCTACGAAATAAAATTTTTATGTTAACTGTGAAATTATAATTAAATCAGGAAACCAATGGTTTGCTACATTTGCAGTAACTGAAAACCATCATAAAAATTAAATATGTATATTAAACAAGGTATGATCTATTTTATTCATGATATATTGTATAAATAAATGCAAAACTAAAACCTATTAATAAAACACTTTAGATGGCAAAACTTACTTGTCCACAATTTCATTCATTATAAGGTTAGCAAGGTTGCTGTCCACATTCCTAAAATTCTTCAAGTCTTTCTTTTTACGAGCAGCAGTTGTAGGGGTAGAAGGTTTATTCGTTCTATTTGTTTTTGGTGTACTCTTAAAGGACACAAAATTGTAATGTAAAAATACAACCTAACATTAACACTTTTCTTAAGTGAGTTAACCTTAAAGTTCACAGAATTAAAAGTTTAAAAATAGGAAAAGGATACAAAAAACCAAAAACTGTATATTTACTCCACGGTAAAATGGTATTCACTACAAAACTATATTTGGCATGAAGCGGGTTTACAGAGGATTCCATCCAGAGAGATTTAGGTACCATAAAATAAAAAGGCCCTATGACAATTCAGTCATATAATGTTGATTGTTAGAATTATAACAAAACTATGTTTAATGTTATAAAACATTTATATAAATTTAAACAAAAGAATAACAAATTTAAAATTATAAGCATTATATAAAATAGACTACACAAGCAACTTACTACAAAATACCTAATTAGGTCTAAAGGAAGTTAAAATGAGATTTGCTTTTAAATAGCAAGTTATCCTTGTAGATTTAAAAAAAAGACTACATTCAACTTTGTAGAAACTTATCGGTTCTCCAAGATATTATAAAGTGCTTGTAATAATCTTCAGCAAGCATATCATGTTCGAAATCTTCTATTTGAAAAAGCACAGCAATTAAAGTTACCGTCTTCAAATACCTTATGAGTTCCAGCTGTGGGAGCAGGTCCCTGTCTCACTCCAGAAACCATGGATAACCCACTACAACTAGGTGCTCTGTGGTGGCCTGACAGACCTGTGGATCCAGTCTTCATAACTGTTTTTGAACGAGGCAGTGAATTACTAGTGTGTGTTAAGGGATCTTTTCTTTTTGGAACAGCTCCACTTTCTATCAAGGAAAAAGTAAAATCATCATGGTTAGAAAACTGTGGCTAAACATTATAAAATAAAGACGGATACAAATTTGTAAAACTAAGCTAATACTTTTTTTTTTACATTAGCATATTTCAAAGTAAGATTTCATTTAGAATATCAAGTAGGATGTTCACTGGGATTATCACTTGGTGGACAAGATTATGGTTATTTAGTTTTACCTTTTCCTGATGTATATTCTAATTTTCTTATAAGGAATATGTATTTGTAATAAGAAGAAACACGTTCATTTGCGGGGACAGGGGAGAATATAAAAAGATTCCCAAATGAAGTTGCCAAATATTCAAGCAACAAAATGCAGTAAAGGCATTAGCTTTCTCTTGTTACAGAGCTGGGGCAGGGGAAAGCACTGCATTACCTTGGTTTCAAACTTTTAAGACTGTAAAATAGTATGAAATTCCACAGTCTGTGTCCACCAAAACAGTTTCTAGAAATCATCAATTTTTAATTTAAAGGATATAAAGATGTGGGTTTTAATATGCCAAGTATTCTCTGTGCTATATATACGTAAATAAACACATATGAAACATCATCAAACAAGCCTAAAAGGTTACCTGACCTAACTATACTGCACTTCTGCATAAATTATAGGCTTTCAAATGTTCAAATCTCACTGCTTCCAATATTTTTATATTCCATAACAGACATCAGTTTACTAATAACAATGTTTACAGTAAAAACAAATGTTAAATGGTAAGCAAATAATAGCCTACAGAAAAGACAAAAATCTTATGTGTCATCAAGTTCTTTAAGGTGTTTTAAGGAAACTCAAAGGAAGAGAACTTCAGAGTAGAGCAAGGTGATTAAGAATTTTTTCCCATAAACAAATTAAAAGTTCTGAACCATATGTTCAAGGAACTAATGGATAGCAACCCTAAAGGAAAAAGCAGGAAAGCAATCTAGAAAAGGGAATAACAATAAGCAAAAGCAAAGACATGAAAAAGAGCAAAATCTGTCTAGGCTGAAGATAAAGATCATTCACCTCAGAGGAAAAAAAGGAAAGTGGAAAAGAATTTCTTCAGACGGTAAACATACAGTCCTGAGTCTATAAGTGAATAGGAATTTCCAGGTAGAACTATGAGAATGATAGGAGACTTTTCATTAAAAATAACAGAAGTCAGCAGGCAATGGAGTATGTTCAAAATGCTGTAGGAAGAAAAAGAGGGTTAACCTTTATCAATGTTATATCCTGGTAACCTGTCACGTAAGAATGAGCGTATTCTGGACATTAGAAAGACTAAGAAAGTTTACTATCTACAAACTTGCATTGAAAGAATTACTAAAGAAGGTCTTTTGGTTAAAAAGCAAACAAAGAAATAAGGAATCTGTGAGAAGGAAAATCTCAAAAAAGAAAGCATAATAAGAATATACTATTTGGTTTTGGGTAAATAGTACTAAGTCATAATAATGTTAAATTTGATTTTTCAATATAGCTAAAAATAGTGATATTTATGTATCAGGAGATGAAGGGTAATTTGGCATAGGAATTAAACCTTTCACCTGAATAAGAAGTCAATACATATCTAAAACTGTTCAATCAGTAATACCAATTTAAGTATAATATCTGGAAATATAGTAGGAAACAAAAGAAAAAATAGCAAGAGTTAGACATTGTATGAGGAGCCAGCCTGGGGGTGAAGGCTGGAAGAGAGAAGACATGGGAAGAGGAATACTGTTTTTCTTTACAAGCCTTTCAGTATTTGTTTTTTCATCAACACTTTAAGGTATGATCTATGAATAATAAATTGCATCCATTTAAAATGTACAATTTGATGAGTTTATAAAGATATATTTAAAGATGAAACAGCCACTAAAATCAAGATATGAAATATTTCCACCATAGCCAAAAGTTTTCTTGTATTCATTTGCACTCCGTCCCTTATTGCCCCTGGCCCTAGGCAATCACTAATCTGCTTTCTGACAATGTAGGAGTCACCTGATTTAGTAATTTCTATTGACCTAGGTTCAAGATCACTGAAGTTTCCATTGACATCTCCAATCTCCTGCTGAGGTTATCTAGTAAATTTTTTTATTTCACCAATTGTACTTTTCAACTTTAGAACTTCCCATTCTTTTTATTGTGTAGTTTATGTTATGTGCTAAGATTGCAGGTTTGTTAACTGATGCCCTATTTTCTTTTAATTCTTTGAACATATTTATAATAGCTGTTTTGAAGTCTTTGCTACATCAACATCTGGGCCCAGTCAAGAGTCAGCTTCTAATGACTAATTCTGTTCTTGAATAATGGTCACACTTTCTCATTTCTTTGCATGTCCAGTAATTTGGAGTTGAAAACTGGACGTTGTAGATGACACACTGAAGTAGTAAGTGGAC
Organism: Ailuropoda melanoleuca; assembly: GCF_002007445.2. Classification (NCBI taxonomy): domain Eukaryota; kingdom Metazoa; phylum Chordata; class Mammalia; order Carnivora; family Ursidae; genus Ailuropoda; species Ailuropoda melanoleuca. The sequence goes on from NC_048221.1 coordinate 119,209,664, forward strand.
TTTGGCGTAACTATTTCCTAAGAGAGATGAAGTAACTCATCCAAGTGAAATATCACACAATATTCCAGATGTGGGTGACACTAGTAAAACAGGCCTGGAGTGAGCCAGCTCACTGACTAGGGCTCAATGGGTATCAATTACCAGTACTGCAAAAATTAGCTGTGCAGTCAGTATGTTCCCCGCAACAAGAAAACAGAATAGGACAGATAACAGGGATTTAAAATAAGATAGGTTGTTTTTTTTTAACATAGGTCCCAGGAGGAGAACGTTCTGCATGTCAAAACAAAACCACAGGATCTCATATGTGGAATGACGTGGAAGAGAAGCAAGATAACAAAGGAAAGGCATACTAGCTCTGCACGGCTAGGAAATTTTTGCTATTTACCTTGATAGGATTATTAGGATCTCAAATTTATATCTTGGAAACTTAATTATTTACACGTGGTGCATTATTACACTTTTTTTAAGTTCCTTATGGAAATGTCAGCTCTTCACATCTGTGCTGACAGAATCAGGCAAAATATTTATTTCTATACTAAAGATGGTGTTTTAAATCACGTACAGGAAGGAATAGGAAAAGGAATATAATCAATGATATGGGGCTCTGTACTGGCAGATGAAACCAAAGTAAGAACTTCTTAAGAGGTAAAGCCAGAAGGGAAAGATTTGATGACCTATTGTCTCCAGTCCATAGAAATCCACTTACCATAATTCTTCTCTATTGAAGTCTTGAAAGTTTTGGATTACATATGAATAAAGAAGGCAGTTGTTTTATAGTCTAAACTAAGGATTTTCTGTTACAAATTGAACAAAGAAATATTTACTTTAATAAAATTTAAGCCCTGAACATGAAACTAAGGCTGAAAAAATCATCAATAAAACTAGCCAGGATGTCAGAGAACTTAAGAAATGAAGATTCCTCTCCCTGCCAAGCAAAACAAAAAACCACGTTATCTTCTGTAAGAGTTGATACCCAAAAGTTCATGGAAAACAAATTTTAACCCACAGTAAATTAACAGTATTCTAATGTGCGCTCGCTTCAGCAGCACATATACTAAAATAGTATTCTAATGTTTCTCCTCACTAGCTAAACTCAAGCTTCAAATTTTTCCTAACGGGTACTATGATAAAACAATCATGTGTAGTATATATGAAAACTGCTGTGCAATTAAAATTGATATATAACAAAGAGAAATTAAAATTTTTGTCTTGGGGCACCTGGGTGGCTAAGTCAGTTAAGTGCCTGCCTTTGGCTCAGGTCATGTTCTCAGGGTCCTGGGATCAAGCCCCACATGGACCTCCCTGCTGAGCAGGGAGCCTGCTTTTCCCTCTCCATCTACCTGCTACTCCCCCTGCTTGTTTTCTCCCTCTCTCTCTCAGTCTTTTTTTTTTTTTTAAAGATTTTATTTATTTATTTGACAGAGAGAGAGAGAGAACCAGTGAGAGAAGGAACACAAGCAGGGGGAGTGGGAGAGGAAGATGCAGGCTCCCAAAGGAGGAGCCCAATGTGGAGCTCGATCCCATAACGCCAGGATCACGCCCTGAGCCGAAGGCAGATGCTTAACGACTGAGCCACCCAGGCATCCCAAATAAATAGTCTTTAAAAAAAAAATTTCTGCCTTAAAAAACACTACTTCATAAAAACTTGGTACAGGTATGCATGAAAAAAACCACAAATGCTGAAAATACAATAGAAACAAAAGAATATTTTAATAATTTAGAAAAATGAACCTTTATATTTTATAATCCCAAAAATGGGAGGTTGCAAAATAAGCAAATAAAGCATGTTGAGAATGGTTATATCTGTTACATATTTATACACCATGAATGATAGGGACACTGTATTTTCCACACAGCGCTGTGAAAACAAAAGCCAACCAAATCTACCATTACAGAATCAAATCAATATCAGGTTACGCAGGACTCTACTCTGCATGCAAGCTTTATTATTTTACATGTTAGTTAACCTAAACCCACCTGACTGGAGATGTCCGTTGCGGCATGTCAAGTTAGTACTGTCATTATTATAGACATCCGTTTGTGACTTGGAAAATTGCAAAACTGGTTGCAGCTTCTCTATGCAACAGAGGGGGGTAGAAAAGAACAAAATAAACAAAAAGAAAAAAATACATAATGAAAAAATAAGATGTCCATGTGAAAATAAAAAATAATTCAAAGTGTTAGAAGATGAAGGGTTTGGTATTTATATAAAATTTTCTTATAAATACAGTTAGTAAAAACTCAGATGTTAAAATAGCAACAGAAATTCACAACTGATTGGCTATGTTCAAAATATGCTTTATTTAGGTTTGGTAGCTTGAGGCAGTTTCATATCACTATTATCACCAGCAAATATATTCTGAGTATCTAACATATCCACGTCATTATGTAGAGAGAACGGCATGGAGACAAAAAAAATGAATATGATTTTTATCATCCAGATCTTATTAAATATGGTTGGTCACTTACAACACAAATACATTTTTAAAAAAAGACTGTATAGAACAAAAGAAAGAAAGTTGAAAAGGCTTTACAGAAAAAGTGGCTGTGAGTTGGCTAGGATTTGAAAAGATAAAAAGAAAGGACATTCCAGGAAAGAAAAACAGCACTTAAAAAATGACATAGAGGGGGGGCGCCTGGGTGGCACAGCGGTTAAGCGTCTGCCTTCGGCTCAGGGCGTGGTTCCAGCGTTATGGGATCGAGCCCCACATCAGGCTCCTCCGCTATGAGCCTGCTTCTTCCTCTCCCACTCCCCCTGCTTGTGTTCCCCCTCTCGCTGGCTGTCTCTATCTCTGTCAAATAAATAAATAAAATCTTTAAAAAAAAAAAAAATGACATAGAGGGAAATTATAAGGAATGTCTAAGAAATGCCATATTTAGCTACATGTTAATATGTCAGGCAAAAAATAAAGGCAATAGAGAAAATGGGAATTAGTATGCTACAGAACAGTACCATTTGTTTAAATACACACATTTGCATGCCTGTATACATGAAGGTTATCCCTAAAAAGGACCCAGAGAAATGTAATAGCAGCTGCCTCTGGGGAGGGGAAATGAGTGGCTGGGACATAGTATGGGACGGATACTCTTCATAATACTGTAGCATGTCCTTTTATTACCTATTTCTGTAATTAATCAGAGATTTAAGAGGATTACTTCAACTCTACCCTCACTTTAAAAAACAAATCCTCTCTCAAGATCCAGGTCTGTATGTCCAGCACCTGAAGCCCAAGAGCACAGCAGTTTGAGCTATCTTGTCCCTCTACATTACTGCTGCACTCTTTCCCTGTTCAAGTCACCCATACTGCTATTTGACAAATACCCTGCTCCACCACTTACTAGTATGAACTTACTTGAGCCTCAGTCTTCTGAGGGGCTCAAGAATTAAATAAAATAATAATATAGAGTACCTGTTCTGTGCCCCTATTCAAAATAGGGGCCCAATGTTTATCACATTTATTTTGTTGCAGTACTCCAAGCTGTCATACTGATTCTTTTCTTTGGTTCTGGGAAGTCAATGAACACGTGCAAAAATGTAGCACATATATACGAACTCTCCTGAACTTTCATTTCTAAGGTCAGACAAACAGACGCCATGCTCGGTTTATGGTACAACCGCACATGCCTTTGGGACAGGTTAAATAGCAGCTACCCTTTCTGCACAAAGCACAGAGTACTGAACAGCTTTTGTATCCTAGAACTGGCTGATACAATATACCTTGGAGCTTTTGTTGTTGTTGTTAGTTAACAGATAGGTCATCTGATTTTTCTCAACGATAATACTCTTCACCATACTGAGAAAGAAACCATTTATATCGGTAATAGACATAAATTAGAAAAAAAAAACCCCTGATTTGTAAATGTCTTCTTTATCAATTAACATTCTCTCCAACGAAATGTAAGAAAAAGATCACAAACATTCATTACATAGTAAAAGTAAACAAACTAAATCCTTCATTTTGATAACTAATAACTAGGAATACAAAGGCACAGAAGTTGTTTTGGTGTGTAAGGTTTACATTTACATGTGTGGAAACACCCATATAACACAATAGTAGTTATACTGCTAATATGAACCTGCTCCAACTTACTTTTGTTAAAGAAAGTAAACTTAGTTTAATGCTTCCTTTGCAATCACTAAAGGTTGTGCAGATTCATTAATGATTTAAAATAAAACTACCACCTTGCTTCTTGATCCCCCCACATGTAATCCCCACAGAACCATCTGAGTCATCTACTTGAAAGGAAAATCTTACCACATAACTCTTCCGTTGAAAACCCTTTAGCAGCTTCCCATTGCCCAGAGATCAATGTTCAAGCCTCTTTATATACCATCAAGGCCCTCCATGATCGGCCTACATGTCTTATACATACTGAGCAATCCCAAATTCGGCTCTGCACTAGCACCCTTCCCTACCTGCCATCCTATTTCTTACCCTGAGTCTTTGTTCATGCTGTAACTTCTTCCTGAAGGATCTTTTCTCCCAAACATTCTTTAAAGTTTTATCTTTTTAAATCTCCCTTTTAGGTTTTACTTCTTCCAGGAATATTTCTCAGACACCTAATTTTAACATCCTACAAAATATTTTTTTTTAAAAGATTTTATTTATTTATGTGACAGAGCTGGAGACAGCCAGCAAGAGAGGGAACACAGGCAGGGGGAATGGGAGAGGAAGAAGCAGGCTCACAGTGGAGGAACCTGATGTGGGGCTCGATCCCATAATGCCAGGATCACGCCCTTAGCCAAAGGCAGATGCTTAACGACTACACCACCCAGGCGCCCCCATCCTACAAAATATTTGCATATCTCCATCCTGCACGGATGAAGATTTATCTATTCATGTGTCTGCCTCCCCCAATATATCATGAGCGCCTTAAGAAAGAAACATTATATCCAATCTATTGGTAAATCTGTTTGGTCAACCTTCACATATAGTCATAATCCAACCACTTGTTACAATTTCTCTTCATATCACCCTGGTCCAAGCCTCTCATCATTTTCCTCCTAGCAACAGTGGTCCTACTTGCTCTCCCTGGCTCTACTCCTGGAATATATCAGCAGTGATCTTTTTAAAATTTAAGTCAGGGGTGCCTTGGTGGCTCAGTCAGTTTTGTGGCCAATTCTTGATTTCGGCTCAGGTTATGATTTTGGGGGTCATGGGACTGAGCCCCATGGGGGGCTCTGTTATCAGTAGGGAGTCTGCTTCTCTCCGTTTCCCTCTGCCCCTCCCCTCGCTTGTGCTCTCTAAAATAAATAAATCTGTAAAAAAATAAAAATTTAAGTCAGACTATGTCATTCCTTTCCCCCAAATCCTTATAACTGCTCCCCATTTCACAGATGGTAAAAGCTCAAATCTTCATGGTGGCCGATAAGGCCCTGTGTGTTGTAATGAACCCTCCCTGTCCCATTAGTTCTCTGACCTCATCTCTACCATACGCTCTTTGCTGGGGCACACAGGCCTCTTCACTTCTTCTCAAACACACCAGTTATGTTTTCTTAAGGGATTACATCGGCTCTTACTTCTCTCTGGACCGTTCTTCTACCAGATACCTGCATGGCTAACTCATGTCATCTTTTCAAAGATGCATATCTGACCACCCTACTGGGTGGCTCAGTTGGTTAAGCATCTGCCTTCGGCTCGGGTCATGATCCAGGGGTCCTAGGATTGAGCCCCGTATCCAGCTCCTTGCTCGGTGGGGAGCCTGCTTCTCCCTCTCCTCCCCAATTGTGCTCTCTCCCTCTCTCTCTGTCAAATAAATAAATAAAATCTTAAAAAAACAAAAATAAAAACAAAAAAACTAAGAGCCCAAACCACCTCCCATCCACCCCTAATCCCCACTACCACATTTTACTTTTTCTTTTCTTCATGTTTATCACCTTCTAACATACTGTATAACTTATTCATTTTTTTATGTTTATTCCTTACTGTCAGTCTTCCCCATGCTGGAATAAAAACTATGAAGGAGGGATCCTTGTCTATATCCTAAGTGCCTAGAACATGATAATCCTAATACATGATATCCTAATACATCCTAAGTGCCTAATACATGATAATGTATTGGGGAATACATTATTTGCTGAATTACTAAATAAATTTAGTTAATATCCTTGGCACCGTACCTGGTCCAGAGTACGGACCTAATAAATGGATGTTGGATGAAGCTATTCTTTTATAAAACGGTAACCTCCAGGTATGCCAGAATTATCTTTTTATCTATAACAGGTCTTACAGTTAAGCTTTGCTCGAAGGCTTACGATTACTAACTTGAAGATATATAACATATAGGAACTCTTTCCATTTTATCAGTCTGCATCCTCTCAAACCAGTCTGTACAGGGAACACCCAATATGATTCTCCATACAAATTAGATAACTATTGGGCATGCCATCTCTGAAAAACTCCATTTCTTAACCAACGCACAATACACAAATATGTTCTACTATGTACTTGTACACAGCTTTTTTTTACTGTCTTTGGTATATATACTTCTAGACTCTCTGAGTTCTCAGAAGACGGAATATGTTGATGCCTTCTTTTTTTTTTATAATTTTTATTTTGTTATATTAGTCACTATACAGTACATCCCCAGTGATGCCTTCTATTCCACTTCTTTTTTGAAGTAACATCTTTCAATAGGCACATGCACCTTTGAGGATGACAACAAATGATGACATCCAAAATATCAATTCTTTTAATGCCTAGCTTCATGTCATATATCCTTTTTGTCCTCTCCTTTAATAACACAAAAAATTACAAAGTTGCATTTAAAGACAAGTCTATAATTAATGAGATGCTTCCAACAATTTATCATATCACATCTTTAAAAGATAACAACCAGCTCTGAATTATTCAATTTGAAACATGCTACAAAATGTTCCATAATTAAACTTAACCTGCAGCATATATATGTACATATAGTGAAAGGCATTATAACTAAAATACAAGGAAGTACCAAGCAGAATAATTATTTTACTACAATAACCTCTGATATAATATTTAATTTTATGTGATACAGTAATAATCTTCATGTGGGAGTAAGAGGGCAAACTCTCAGCCACAGAAGCCAGGGGAACACTGCCTTGTCAGCCAGCTAAAAACATTAAAGGATTTCTTTTCACCAGTGTGGGGCAAAAAACTTAATAAACACAATGGACCATATAAGAATGAATAAATGAAGAAATGAATAAATGAATGCATGTGCATGTAAATACATGAATGAATATTTATGTATGCGTGTGTAAATACATTTTTCCACAAAAGCAAGGTGGTGATTACAGACAGGAAGGAGGAGAATAAAAACGAGCATTTCTGAGTACTTACTATAATTAGGTTTCTTCAATAATTCAATGGTCACATATGGTGAGATAGATATTATCTATTAGCATATTATGAATAAGATGAAAAAGGCTCAAACATGCTAAATAACTTACCACAAATCACAGAGCAATAAATATATACGGTCGGCCTGATTACCAAATATCTATTTCTATCACATCAAGTTATAGTAGAGAACCACCCAAGAAGGGTGGGTTTTAGTTCCACTTTGTTTTAGGGGTAGTTTTACCTTAAAAAAATATTTTTAAAATCTATACCTTCAAATAGAAGATGAAAAGGTTCTCTTTACAGACCTACTCCTGCTGATAAATAAAGACAAAATGATGGAATTATGTCACTAGGCATCAGTCATCAACTGCTACTAACATCACAAGATGTCAGAACTACTGACAAACATACAACCACCTATCAAGTAGTCTTATTATTAAAAAATAAAAATCAACTTTCAATCCAATCAAGGCTCTGTATCCAACTATCAATTTACAGGGAGGACAAAAGAACATATTAAAAGATATCATGGAGATGCATAGAGGAAAGACAGACTGCAGGAAACCACTATGTGTCAAAGATCTGGTTTATCAACAAATAAATTACAAAAAAAACCAGATTAACTTATATTTTAAAAGAAACACATATGAATATTCTTGAGATTCTGATGCAAAAAATTATTAGAAAAATAGTAAGAATTATTAAATTTTGAGATACTGACTAGACATTATATTATTATATATTGCATTATATATTATATGTAAATTATATTTGGACACTGAACATTTCTTTGGCCATAATTTTTTGTTAGTATTAAAAGAAACTATTCATTATTTTTTAGATGTGATAATGGCATTTTGGTCATTTTATTTTTAAAGCATCTTTATCTTTTAGAGATACAATATGAAATACTTATAAATGAAATAAAAAGATGTCAAGAATTTGTTTCAACACAATATGGAGTGGGGGTGAGTGGGTAGGGATTTATTGGGGTTGGCAAATTCTTTCTGTAAACAGCCAGACAGTAAATATTAAAATATTTTTTAAAGTTATATATTAAAAGGCTCTGAGGGCTGTATGATCTCTGGATCAACTACTTAACTCTGCTGTCACTGTAGCATGAAAGCATCCAAACAATAGAGGAATGAGTAGCTGTGTGCCATCTTATAAAAATAGGTAGTGAACTGGGTTTAGTCCATGGACTGTAATTCGCCAGCCCTTGAGTACAGATAAATCAAGACTGACTATGAGTTGATAATGATTAGAGCTGAGTGATGGATAATTTAATCCATTATATTCTGTTTTGTATATATTAGAAATTTTCTATAAGTTAGGAAAAAAGCCTAGAACACATTTTCAAGATTACTGATCTATTTCCATCTACATTTAAAGTTTCACTGAACACACATTTCAAATACATCTCATTCCAGTTATACAATTCATTAATTGATACCTAGAAGTTGTAAACGGTCCTTGGCCATAACCAAATTAGTCATCATTTTAGCTTGAAGGCGTCTAGCTCTTTCACACTGTTCACCTGAAAGAGCAAAGTGGAAAAAAAATTAAAACATCTATGTTTCCTACAAATATTACTTCAAGATAAAATATTATCCCAACTAATCTCATGGGGAGTCATAGTCTTTTTTTTTTTTTTTAAGATATATTTATTTATTTGAGAGAGACAGAGTATGGAGGGACAGCGGGAGAGGGAGAGAAGCAGACTCCCTGCTGAGTGCAGAACCTGACATGGGGCTTGATCTCACAACCCTGAGATCATGACCTGAGCTGAAATCAAGAGTCGGGTGCTTAAGTAACTGAGCCACCCCGGTGCCCTGGGAGTCATAGTCTTTATAAAATATCTTTTAAAAAAATCAGTTACAGTTCCTTATGATGGTTTCAGATCTACTGTGGTATTTCATGGATTCTGAGGCATATTTTTTTTTCTCTACATTAAAACTCTGAAATCGAGGTGTGTGTGTGTGTGTGTGTGTTTAAGTGAGGGAGAGGTGTGGGAGGTAAGGGAGAGAGAGGATCTTAAGTAGCCCCCACACCCAGGGCACAGCCTGATGCAGAGCTCTATCTCACAAGCCTGAGATCATGACCTGAGCCAAAATCAATAGTTGGACACTTAACTGACTGAGCCACCTAGGTGCCCCAAGAGATGTGTTTTAAACCAGTACCAACATACTAAAGCTATCAGCCAGACTGCACTCATACTACAGTTTGTCATTGCCTGTGCAGAAACAAATTTGGTCCTTGATATTAATACTGCTGTTGTAGCTATGTCTAAATAGGATGAAGACAGTACATGTAATAAAGTAAAAGTCAAATTCCAAGAGATAAGAAGAGAATGTGTCATAGTTCAACTGACACTGTTTTTTCTCTTAGTGGTACAATCAAAGGCATGCTTGATTCAATGAGATACTATTTTTCTTATTAACTCATTTTCTTGTAGCTCTTTCTCCATGCAATTGACAAAGAACAACAAATACATTGTGTACATAATTCATAAAGTAATGTTCATAAACTTTTGAAAAGTTTCAAAGGCTTAACCTCCCATATTATTCTATTCTGCTCTCTTTTGTGCAGGACATCAGTAGCTAAAGAAGTACTCAAAATAAAAAAGGGGAGAGAAAAAAACCTAGCTATTATTAGACACATTGTTAATTATTAGAGATTAGCTGATACAAGTAGTAGAGCCAGCCAACCAGACAACAAACATCCACTGGGTGGACTGATCATAAAGCTAAGATTCTTAGCCTATATAATTTTTCCTTCTGAATTTATTTTAGCTATGATAAACTGAAATAATTTAATAGTGGTACCCACATACTACACAATATTCACAGCATATTTAAAAAATCAGGCTCTGAAGTCAGGCTGCCTGGGTTCAAATTCTGACTCTACCTACCACTTGCTAGCTATGAGACCTTCGGCAAGTTACTGAACTTCTTTGTACTTAAGGTTCTTTATGTGAAAAGTAAGGATAACAGCAGCAGCCTCAGAGTGTGGGGTTGTGGTGAAAATTAAAAAAGATAACACACATGAAGCATACACAGTGATGCTTGAGGACACAGCACAGTGTGCAATAAATGTTACCCATATATTTAAATATATTATTAGACTCTAATTTTTAATTTTAGGTGATAAGAAAGTAAAGATGAGAAATAACCTCTTTGGTTTTAAAAAGCCAAGTGTGAATCAATAAAAAGCCAAGTGTGAATCAAAGTAAGACATTTATAGCTCACATACTAACATGCAGACAAGTATTACCTACAAACACAAAAGGGAGTCTGATTAACCACTCCTTCTCTGCCTCAACGATGAGGGAAGGACCAGGTTTTTAAAAAGAGCTAAAAATAAGGCTAAAACATCACCAAAAATGGGTTCAAGGACAATACAAGTAATATACTGGTTTTTGCCTGACTGCTATAGGTAATCAGGTTTAAACATAGCTGGTTATAACTTCAATTTTAGCATAGGTAATAAAGCATTAACTGTAAATCTAGAAATGTTAATAATAACATTTGAAAATCTGTCAAATACTTTTAGTAAGATATAGCTGTATCTGAATTAGGGTAATCATGTGAATATAATTTGGGATGGCTATGAAACAAATGTAAATATAATCTTACCTTGCCCTGTAACTATGACAGCTATTCCTTTTTCTAGTTCTTCAATACCTTTCTTATACCATTCCACAGCTTGCTCCTTTTGTCCTGCTTTAAAATAGAAATAATTATTTGTATATATACTAGACATTATATACTAGAATATACGAAACATTTCCCAAATCATGCCGTTATTAAGTGATGCATGAAAAAGTGGGTTGTGATCAAGAAAGTATGAGAAACATTACTATATGACTTCTTAGTACCTTTAGCATCCTAATGCACATGTGAATTTCTAAAAGGGGGTATAGACTTCAATGTTTCTCAAAATTTTAGGGCTGTGAATCCTTTGTTTGCTATCTCATGGTATTGATGCTTATAACCACTGAAATACTGTACTATGGAAAGAGATTTTAATTAGGGAGAATTTATTTTAAATAAATGACTTTTAAAATACATACTATTAGAATATATAAACATGATTTCAATAATGGGAAAAAACACTGTTTAACCCAACTGTATTGAAATCTGATGTAATTTGTTCATTGTTGGGTGCCTCCTTTCTGGAGTGAGTTTTTATTTAACAAAGGATTGCATCATGAGAACTGATACATGAGATTACAAGTGTGGCATTTAGTAACATCCATTTTCTTTGAAACAAATGACTGGTTTATAACTTAAAAAGGATCTAAAAATTCAGCAAATCAAAATTTGCGTAAGATATTTCTCTTTTTTGAGGGACTTTTTTTGGGTGGCTCAGTCGGTCAAGCATCTGCCTTCGGCTCAGGTCATGATCCTGGGTCCTGGGATCAAGTTCCACATTGGGCTCCTTGCTTAGCAGGGCGCCTGCTTCTCCCCCTGCTTGTGTGCACCCACTCTCTCTCTCTGACAAATAAATTCTTTAAAAAAATATATATTTTTCTTTTTTCTTTTAAAGAAGATTTTATTTTCAATTGGTAAACATTTATCTCCAAGGAATTAAACATTCTTTTTTTCCCCTTTCTTTTTGAAAGAGCTCGCACACGTGTGGGGGGAGGGATGGCAGAGCAAGTGGGAAAAAGAGAGGGAGAGGGAAACACAGAGGAAGAGAATCTTAAGCAGGTTCCACACCCAGAGAGGAGCCCAATGTGAACCTGAGATCATGAACTGAGCCAAAATCAAGAGTTGGACACATAACTGACTGAGCCACCCAGGCACCACCCTGTATAGGATAGTTCTGTAAAGTGGTAACAATTATATGCAAATCTCATTGTTTTTGAAAATTTCTTAGTCCTTAGAATCTGCAAAGCCTAAGTGGCACAGAGATACAGTAAAGATGGAAATCATCTAATAGAACTAGGTTTTCGGGGCACCTGGGTGGCTCAGTTGGTTAAGCATCTGCCTTTAGCTCAGGTCATGATCCCGGGGTCCTGGGATTGGGCCCCCAAGGCTGTGTCGGGTTCCCTGCTCAACGGGGAGTCTGCTTCTTCCTCTCCCTTTGCGGCTCCCCTTGCTTGTGCACCCTCTCTCTCAAATAAAAACTTTAAAAGAAAATTTAAGTAAATTACAATCTAACAGAAACAAAAGTTCCTTTTTCGTACTTCTTCCCATTCCAATGGTCCTTTCCCTTCTAGAAAACACTATAATATATTCAGTGTGTATCTTTCTAGTACATGTTTTTCTATTGTTCCTATTTTATCTGTATTGTTTTATTTTAAATATTTATATTGCTTTTGAGATCTATGTTGCTATACAGAAATCTAGTTCATTCACTTTGACTTTTACAGAATATCCTTTATCATCCTATAATTTATTCAACTATTTTTTTTCTTTTTTTTTTTTTTTTTTAAGATTTTTTTATTTATTGGACAGAGATAGAGACAGCCAGCGGGAGAGGGAACACAAGCAGGGGTAGTGGGAGAGGAAGAAGCAGGCTCATAGCAGAGGAGCCTGATGTGGGGCTCGATCCCGGAACGCCAGGATCATGCCCTGAGCTGAAGGCAGACACTTAACCGCTGTGCCACCCAGGCGCCCCATATTCAACTATTTTTCTATTAAAATATATTTGTTTCCAGTTTCTCAGTTTTCAAATAATGGGGCAATAAACATGCTTATACCTGTCCTCTTATGTATGTGTGTCCATTTCTCTAGGGTATATGTTTAAGAGGTAGAGTTAATGAGCCATAGTTCATTTCCATTCACTAGAAATGAACAAACTACTTTTTGAGAGTGCTTGTACCAATTTCCACTCCTAATTGCAGCGTATGACAGTTCTCACTAGCAACATCCAAACAAATGTTTTAAGGAGTTTTAGTACATTACTGTAGGCAAATTAAATGACTGATTATATGGGGCACCTGGGTGGCTCAGTTGTTGAGTGTCTGCCTTCGTTTGGCTCGGGTCATGATCCCAGGGGCCTGGGATGGAGGCCCGCATCAGTTCCTTCCTCCACCAGGAGTCTGCTTCTCCCTCTCCCTGTGACTCTCCACCCAGCTCGTGCTCTATCTCTTTGTCTTTCAAATAAATAAATGTTTTTAAAAAATGACTGGTTAGAAATAAATCCACTTGCTCGGGGCGCCTGGGTGGCTCAGTGGGTTAAGCATCTAACTCTTAGTTTTGGCTTAGGTCATGATCTTGGGGTCATGAGATTGAGCCCCACACTGGGTTCCGCACTGAGCACAGAGCCTACTTAAAATTCTCTCTCTCCCTTTCCCTCTCCCCCCGTTCATGCGTGTGTGTGCGTACACACGTGTACGCACACTCTCTAAAAATAAATTCACATGCTTAATAACTACTCAATTACCTAACATTCTTTGATAAGAGTTACTTGATCTGCTGCATTATTTGAATCTCACAAGTCAGTATGGTAGTAGAAAATGCATAAATAATTCTTATAAGTCTTATAAGTACAAGACTGCTGGAGAAAAGACAGACATATAGGTCAGTAGAACAGAAGAGGAAGTCCAGAAATAGACCCATACATATAACACTGATTGACTTTGACAAAGATAATAAGGTAATTCCATGAAGAAAGAACGGTCTCTTTAAAAAACAATGCTAAAATCATTGCCAAGGGGCTCCTCTGTGGCTCAGTCAGTTAAACATCCGCCTTCAGCTCAGGTTATAAACCCAGTGACCTGGGATCAAGCCTCAAGTCGGGCTCCCTGCTCAGCAAGGAGTCTCCTTCTCCCTCCCCCTGCTCCTGCACTTTCTCTCTCCCCCTCTCAAATAAATAAATAAAATCTTAAAAAAAAAACAAAACTGATGCTATAATGGCCATCCATATACAAAACAAAACCCAAACCAAAATACAACATAGAAAAAATTAAAATGGATCACAGACGTAAACGTAAAACCTAAAACTATATAACTTATAGAAGAAAACAGATAAAATTCTTCATGATCTTGGCTTAGGCAGAAATCTAGAACATAAAAAAATCACAAACCTTAAGAGGATATAACTGATAGACTAGACTTCATTAAATTAAAATCTCCTGTTCTTCAGAAGACAGAGTTAGACAATGAAAACACAAGCCACAGACTGGGAGAAAATATCTGCAAAACAACATGTCTAATAAAGGACATGTAAGCAGAATATATAAAGAACTCTTACAATACAATGATTTAAAAAAAGCAAATAATTCATTAAAAAACAGTGGGCAAAAGATTGGATCAAAGAAAAACAAATGGCGGGGCCTGAGTGGCTCAGTCAGTTAAGCGTCTGTCTTAGGCTCAGGTCATGATCCCAGGGTCCTAGGATCGAGTCCTACATCGGGCTCCTTGCTCAGGGGTGAGTCTGCTTCTCCCTCTATCCCTCCCCCTGCTTGTGCTCTGGCTCTCTTTCACGCGTGCTCCCTCTCTCTCAGGTAAATAAATAAAATCTTTAAAAAAAAAGTGAGAGACAAATGGCAAATAAGCACAAGAAAAAATGTTCAACATCATTAGCTGTTAGGGAACTATAAATTATAATCACAAGATACCACTAAGTACTTAATTTAAAATTGAAAAAAATTACAAGATGTCAACTATACTCAAAAAATTTGTATTTATTTATTTATTATGATATGTTAGTCACCATACAGTACATCATTAGTTTTTGATGTAGTGTTCCATGATTCATTGTTTGTATATAACACCCACTGCTCCATGCAATACATGCCCTTTTTTTTTTTTTTAAGATTTTATTTATTTATGTGACAGAGAGACAGCCAGCGAGAGAGGGAACACAGCAGGGGAGTGGGAAAGGAAGAAGCAGGCTCCCAGGAGAGGAGCCCGATGTGGGACTCGATCCTGGAACGCCGGGATCACGCCCTGAGCCGAAGGCAGACGCTTAACGACTGCGCTACCCAGGCGCCCATACATGCCCTCCTTAATACCCATCGCCGGGTTAACCCATCCCCCTACTGCCCTACCCCCTAAAACCCTCAGTTTGTTTCCCGGAGTCCAGAGTCTCTCGTTGTTCGTCTCCCCCTCTGATTTCCCCCCTTCATTTTTCCCTTCCTTCTCCTAATGTCCTCCATGCTATTCTTTTATGTTCCACAAATAAGTGAAACGATTTAATTGTCTTTCTCTGCTTGACTTATTTCACTTAGCATAATCGCCACCAGTTATCCATGTTGATGCAAATGTTGTGTAATCATCCTTTCTGATGGCTGAGTAATATTCCATTGTATATATGGACCACATCTTCTCTACCATTCGTCTGTTGAAGGGCATCTCAGCTCCTTCTATAGTTTGGCTATCGAGGACACTACTGCTATGAACGTTGGGGGTGCATATGGCCCTTCTTTTCACTACATCTGAATCTTTGGGATAAATACCCAGTAGTGCACATTGAGATATCACCTTACACAGTTAGAATGGCAAAAATTGATAAGGCAAGAAACAACAAATGTTGGATAGGTTGTGGAGAAAGGGGAACCCTCTTATACTGTTGATGGGAATGCAAGTTGGTACAGCCACTTTGGAAAACAGTTTGGAGGTTCCTCAAAAAGTTAAAAACAGAGCTACCTTATAACCCAGCAATTGCACTACTGGGTATTTACCTCAAAAAATTTTTAAAGCACTTAAAATTATAAGACAAAATATAAATGGACCCCACATATGTTTCCAAGCGTGAATACAAAATGGTAGAGCCACAATGGAAAAGAGTTTGGTAGTTTCTTATGATATTAACATATATTTACCGTATGACCCAGCAATCCCTTCTTCTATGTATTTACCCAAAGAAATGAAAACATCAAAGACCAGTACCTGAATGTTTATGGTGCTTTATTCATAAAAGCTAAAAACTGGAAACAACCCAGATGTCCATCATTTAGTGAATGGATTAACAAACTGTGGTACATCCACACATAGAATATTAAAATAAAAGGAACAAACTACTGGTAAATGTAGGAACATGGATGAATCTCAAAAACATGCTAAATGAAAGAACCCAGACACAAAAGGCTACAAGCTGTATGATTACATTTATATGACACTCAGTGAAGACAAAAACTACAGGGACAGATCAGATCAGTGACTGCCAGAGGCTAATAGAAAGGCAAGGGAACTGATTACAAGGGGGCACAAAGGAGATTTTGGGGTGATAAAACATTCAGTATATCAGCTGTTGTCATGGTTACCCAACTGTCAAACTCGCTGAACTACACACTTCTAAGAAGGTTAAATTTTACTATATGTAAACTATACCTCAATAAATCTGACTCTTAAAAAGTGCAATACTCCAACATTTATGTATAAGGATATTCACTGTGGCTTGGAATATAACACCAGAACTACAATTTTCATTACAAGAGTAAAATTAGATTAGAAGACAAAAGGCAGAAAATGCTTTTAAAAACATCTGTTTGAAGGGATCAAGGAGTTTTCAAAATAGTGAAAATAACCCAAATTTGGAAAGGAACTATGTCACATTCATTAGGATGCTATTTTTAAAAATTACCAAAATATGGAAAGGAAAAAAAAAGCCAACAGAGGTGGGCCTGGCATTTGGGGCACTTTTCTACTTGAAGCAACTGCCAATTCTGAAGGCAAAAGTGGCCAAGAAACTAAACAGAGCTTTCAGCAGACTCCTAGAACTAAGTTGACAAAATGTGAATTCCAGGGTATGCCCAGGAGAAGTAGTGGCAAAGATTCCAGGATTTGGGTTGGGACCCTGAATTACTAAAGAGTTAAGAACTAGGCCAGCTTGCACAAAGGCTGGAAACCATACTCAAATCACTTCAATCCCTCATGGTAAGGGAAACTACAGCCCCTACTGTCCACTGATCACCCTTTTGACTAAATTATGGCAGAAAAACCAACTTTCCAATGGTCTCCAAGACACAAAAGGCCCTCAAAATACTTTACAGTTCTTAGTTTCCCTTACACATTTCTTTTACCACTATAGCCCCAACTAACACTCAAACTCAAGCAACCAGACTATATAAAATCAAAAGACTGGGTGGCAGAAACTTACATTCACTGTTATACTTGAAATTATTAGCTAATAATTTAGTGAACTACATAATCTAAGGCGAACAATGGCCCAAAGGTCAAATACTGTCAGCTACCTGTTTTTGTACATAAAACCTTCCTGGGGGCGAACCTTCTGGCTCAATCAGTTAAGCATCTGCCTCCTGATTTCAGCTTAGGTCAGGATCCCAGGGTCCTGAGACTGAGCCCTGCGTCAGGCTCTGCACTCAGCACTGAGTCAGCCTGGGATACTTTCCCTCTTCGTTCCTTCCCCCTTTGCCCCTCCCCCTGCTCATGCATGTGCTCTCTCTCTCTAAAATAAATACACAAAATCTTAAAACAAAACAACACTTTACCAGATTACACCTACTATATGAGAGTTCTGAGTGTTCAGAAAGCTTAAAGTATTGTGACAGCTTGAAATATTTACTAAATGTCTCAATAAAAAATCAAACCCAACACAAAAACTGACAAGGGACTTAGGCATTTTTCAAAGAAGATGTGGAAATGGCCAATAAGTAAGTGACAAATATGTTCAACATCATAATTCATTAGGGAAACGAAAATCAGATCCATGATGAGGTATTGCTTCACATTCATGAGGAAGACTATTATTTAAAAAACCTTGAAACTAACAAATGTGGAAAACTGGGAATCCTTGTGCACTGATGGTGGGAATGTACAAATAAATGGTACAACTGATGTGGAAATGTTTGGCAGTCCCTCAAAAAATTAAACATGGAATTACCATATGATCCAGCAATTCTACTCCTAAGTAGATACTCAAAAAAGTACTGAAAGTAGGGAAGTAGAAATACCTGTATATTAGTGTTCATAAGTAGCATTATTCACAATAGATGGAAACAACCCACATGTCCATCAACAGACAAATAGTTAAACAAAATGTGGTATATACATATAATGGAATATTATTCAGCCTTAAAAAGGAATGAAATCTGATACATGCTACAAGGATGACAAACCTTGAAAATATTATGCCAAGTGAGACAAGGCAGATACAAAAGAGCATTATATGATTCCATTTACATAAGGTACCTGAAATAGGCAAATTCACAGATACAGAAAGTAGAACAGAAATTACCAGAGACTGAGGGAAGGGAGAATGGAGAAAGGGAGATGGATGGGGAGTTACTGTTTAATGGGTACAGAATTTCTGTTTGGAATGATAAAAAGTTCTAGAAATGGATAGTGGTGATGGTTGCATGACACTGGAATGCATTTAATGCCCCTGAATTGTATACTTAAAATGATTAAAATAGCAAATTTTAGGTTATCTATGCTTTACCACAATAAAAAAATTACTAACTGGCCCGTTATAAGCAATGTGCTGACACTTGGTATACGGCACTGAAAATGAACAAACTACTGCACATGCAACATCACAGAATAATCTAACAAGCATATATTGAGCAAAAGAAGCCAAACACAAAAGAACACATAATGTGTGATTTCATTTGTAAAGCTCAGGGTCAGGCAAAACCGATCTACAGTGTTAGAGTTAGGATTTGCAGATCTCTTTGCACAGGATGAGAAAAGGTAGTAAGTGAAAGAACATCACAAGGGCAGGCTTCTGGAATAATATTCTATTTCTTGACCTCGTAGGGTTTTAAACTGCTATATTCACTTTGAAAATTCATTAAGCACTACAGTAATTGTGCATTTCATGTATAATTTAATCAAAGTTTACTAAAAAAACAGAAGGGGAAGATAAAGTATATTGAAATGGAAAGAGTACCAATACAGTAAAGAAAAAGGTTACAGATCAGTTTGTATGTAACATTTTTCCCCTCAAATAATAAATATTCATGTTTATATGAATACACAAAGTCAGGTAACTTATTAGTAATCATCTCCCTAAGGGTAAGATTACAGAGGATTTTCACTTTCTATATTTATATTTGTTCATTAATTTTTTTTTAAAGATTTATTCTTTAAATCTTTAAATTAGGGGGAGGGAGTGCACACACACACAAGCAGGAGAAGGGGCAGAGGGAGAAGGAAAGAGAATCTCAAGCAGACTCTGCACAGAGCTACAGAGCCCAATGCAGGGCTCAGTCCTACCACCCCAAAATCATGACCCGAGCCAAAACCAAGAGTCAGATGCTTAACCAACTGAGTCACCAGGGACCCCCATATTTTAATTTTTGAGTACATGCTAGTGTACAAGCAACAGAAATACTAACGATACCCACCTTTAGATAGAGGTAAGTATAGCAGACTAAGTTATGAATTATCGACTGCATCTTTCATTCAGATAGTAGTACCCACACTGCCACGAGAAGGGTCAAAACAAGAGTAGTTTGGGGTGGAGAGAGAGGATGTGTGTTTGTGATTAGTTACAATATGGGGACTTAAGCCCTTGCTCATCATTTAATAGCCGTATGACTTTGGGAAAGTCAGTTAATCTCTCCGAGCTTCAGTCTCCTGACCTAAAAACAAGATGACATTTCTTTTAACTAACCCTGAGTTGTGGCAAAAATCAAATGAAATAGGGTATGTGACAATACTTTAAATAATAAAGAAACGTAAACATTACTTTTACTATCTTTATTATACTTGGTACATTTGTTGGCTAATTTAAATCCTTCTACTCCTGAACTGCATCCACAGTGTATGTTTGTGATTTTTTCTCATTTAAGTTATATAAACCCACTGCTTTTACTTATTTAGTCCTTCCTAAGTATCCGCCTACAAAAAATTCATTTTCCTACACAATTTTCTGCTAGCAACTTACAAGTGTCACAATTAGCAGAATATCACAATTAACAGGTATCTTTAAAAATCCTACAATAGGGGCGCCTGGGTGGCTCAGTCGGTTAAGTGTCTGTCTTCAGCTCAGGTCATGATCCCAAGGTCCTGGGATCACACCCTGCATCAGACTCCCTGCTCAGTGGGGAATCTGCTTCTCCTTCTCCCTCTGCCCCTCCTCCTGCTCGTGCTGGTTCTCTCTCTCTCAAATAAATAAATAAAATCTTAAAAAAAAAATCCTACAATAGATTTCATTGTGTGCTAACCCTAATAAACCACAGGATCATGAAGCATCAGCGATTAGCCCCCAGATTACTTCTTTCATAGTTCACTATTACAGAAAGGATACTTTCTATTATGCTTTGTATCAGCAAAAAGGTCATACTTGCATACACTTTCCAACTTCAAGGTTTATCTCTGAAGTAAAGACTTACTTTCCCATTTAATTGGGAAGGTTTTGAATCCCATGTAAAGAAATCATTTCAGTTTGGGACATTTTCTTTAAACCTTAGGAATGTCAATTTTTCTTCTTTGAAGTCTATTGTATTTACTATGGGTAGTGGGTAATTTTACTTTTTTTCTATGCATTTTGTTTACTTCTCAAATCCTCTACTGAGAGGCTTGCATTACATTCACATGAGTACAAAACGACTGATTTTATCTCTTTCACAACAAAAGGATATTAAGTGAGCTTAGGGGGAGATGTCCATCTGTTTTTTTTCTGAACTAAGGGTCACAATCAGCAAAAATATTTTTCTATCACTCTTTAGATAATTCTCCTTCTTCTTCAAATGTCATTTATGCGGCTGCTGTATCCTAAAAAGGGTAATAGAAACCAGGTATCAAGGTTTAACAATGTTCTAACATAACTTGCAGGGGCTATAATCTTAAAAGGATTGTTGAGTAACAGTAGTCCCATTTTCTGAGGACCTACTATGTGCAAGTGCTAAGTATTTTACAAACATTGACTCAGCGTAGTAACTTGCCCAAGATCTTGAATAGTCAGAATTCAAATGTCATTTTGGATACTAGGCACTACAACTGAAAAAGGATAAAATTAGACCCTCAAAGCTGAGAAAGAGAAAAGCAGTCCCTGACATCCAGGAGCTGGTCTAGTACTATCAGCTAGGCCTTGGTGTAACTAAGAGCTGACCTGGCATTACTGCTAGGCCTGGTGTTGTGTTGAACATAAAGAATTTCATAGAACATCAACATCAGATAAGGTCACTTTGTGATTTTTGATGGATGAAGACAAAAACAAGACCACTCCATAATCATGTCTAAACACAGACAAAACATGAATATCATGCAAGCCATGAAATACTAAGCATTCCCCTCTTCAGGCTAATGAGTGCTTCTCAACCAGTTACAGCTTTAGCCTCATTCTGGTCTTCCTTCTTTCTAGATCACATTTAAGATTCTTAATCATAGAATACCCATCTTCCCGAAAGCATCCAATGCAGAGCAAAATCCTGCTTCCTTAAATCCTGCTCAGAATCACCTGCTACAAGCCCAAATTCTTAAGTTATTTCCATCACCCTTTTCTTGAGATGCCATGGTTCCCATCGTGTGTGTTCTCTCTGCTTCAATAATAAATCCCACTTGTTCAATCACAGGTATTCTAATGATGGTTGACTGAAAGACACTGACAAAGCCCACTTAAGAACAATTAATTCTCTCCTTTTCTATTACAGCATAAAATATTTGCAAAGAGCTGAAAAGAGACATGAAGAAGTTTAACATGTCTATGCTATACTTTCACTGCTGTAAAATACAGTCTCTAGGATAATCATAGATTTTGATATTTTTCTTTCCTCATTTACCAGAATGAACGATCGCTGAGATGTGAGTGTGCTCAAAGTTTCATTCTATAGGATGTCTACTGTGAGTAGTCAATTCACAAAGAGAAAAAAAAGGCTACATTAGCACACTAATACCTCCACTGGTATTATGTAGGTCAAGGAGTATTATAGGTCAAAAAAGACAAAAACTAGTAGAGAAATAGAGAATCTATACTTTGCCAAATGTCAAAAAGCCAACTACTATTGGGTGGAACATGGGGAATTATTTTTCAATAATTTACTATCCATTTACTAACGGCTTATCCCTTATCCTGTTATCAGGATGACTAACAATAATCTTAGGAATCTAGTTATCAGGTGAGTTTTACAGGATTTAACTGTATTCTACATTAGGCACAATACAAACTGCAATTAAAAAAAAAAAAAACACAGCTAAAAAGAGAGCAAGGGATAAAGTTCCTAACAGTGGCTGCCTTTTTGTCTCTTCAGTGCAAATGCCACTAAATATTCTTGAAGAGAAATGGGAAATGTTCATTGTGTATTTAATAAAAGGTAATGTGACTCCTTTGGAAAAGAGTGATATGATGTGAATATCCATTCATCAGAATAATTCTTTCCTTGTTGTAATCATGGAAACTTTAAAGCAGAATCATTAGGCTCAAGAAAATTGTCTGAAATCAATCCTTTCAAAATGGTGACTAGCAGTTTTTAGGGGTAAAAGAAAGTATACCAAATCTGACATTTCTGATCTCTATTCTCTATCTCCACCTTCTGAAAATATAGTTAGGCAAGGTATTTTGTGTGTGTTTTAAATAGTGCAAGGTTGAGTTACATGGGAATACAAAATTATATCACAATATTTTAAAAGCCTAATGTTTTAAGTATGAGCTGACTAGGAATAAATATAAAAGATTCTACTTTGACAATTTCTGTCCTTGATGCCAGGTTCTTCAGCCCTACAATATCCTGAGAAACCGGCTCTCTCTCTTTCATACAACATACTGAGCCCTTACTGTCAAGTTCTACATACTCCAGGTAATCAAACCACACCTAGAAAACCTGCACCACTGTATTACCCAGGCGATCTCAGGCTTGCCTACTTGCAGGAGCCATGCCAAACACGTTAAGTCATGTTCTGGTTAATCCAAAGACCCACTATGACAACCTCCTCTTTTCCCCCAAGTATTCCAAGGGGCCCAGTACTAGCATCACAAAACAGAGAATCTGCTTAAAGCAAAAAGTATAAAATTATGAGTGGCATAATTTTCTGTTCACCTAAACTCCGTTCCTGGTTCTGCTAATGTGAGTTCACTCTTAAATTTCAGTTTCTCTATACACATAATTGATATAAAAGGTTATCAGTTTTCCAAGGATGTTCAACAACTAAATATCAAAAAAATTATTTAACTCCTTGAAAAAAATGAGACATAAAATATGCACGAAAACATAAACACATTTTATTGATCACATAGTAAATGCTGTCTTACATCTCACTGGAGAGGAAGTGAGTTTTTCTTAAGTAGCATCTAGAATGCATAGAGCTATGCAAATAAACATTAAAACAACCAATAAATGCTTGTTTTAATGAACAGAATTCAACCATCCTTATATTAGGTAATTAGAATTTGCTGTGTTAGTCTTCTCTATTTAAAATAGTTTGGGTTCAGACAAATTTAAGCCTTTACGAAAATTCAATGTCAAAGCTGAGTATGCCATAAGAATAAAATACAAAATAAACAGTCACCATATAAACCACATTTATACACTACTTTATTGAAATAAGATTTAATATGGCCTTTATTATTTCAAGGCATCAGGTATTTCAATTAAGTAACACCACAACAGTCTGAAACAACCCACTTCACCTGATGAAATAAAGTGGCTTTCAGTATAGTTAGAAGCTAAGTCAAGTTGCTAAGGGAATGGCAGCGCATGACATTACTGGCCCCTTGATGGTTTACCACAAAGTTAGGAAACCACTGAAGACTGCTTTAAAGACAATTCATTTCTATTCGTTCATATATATACATATATATATATATATTTTAAAGATTTATTTATTTTACAGAGAGAGACAGCCAGCGAGAGAGGGAACACAAGCAGGGGGAGTGGGAGAGGAAGAAGCAGGCTCATAGTGGAGGAGCCTGATATGGGGCTCGATCCCAGAACGCTGGGATCACACCCTGAGCCAAAGGCAGACGCTTAACGACTGCGCCACCCAGGCGCCCCCGTTCATATATACTTTGACGCAGTGGGAAAGGAGGAGAATAAAATTCTCTTATTCTTCTCCATTGTCAAGGATGGCTGAGAGATAGACTCTAAATGTGAACTCTTGCAAATACTGAATTAAGATGAAGTACAAAGAGTTTGAATATTCTAAAGAAAAATATGAGAAGAGAACTGTGACAATATAAACTTAGCTTTAATTCATTTTTAAAGGAAAATGAATATTTAATTTGTTTCAGTTTGAACTAATTAGTTTCAGCATATAACACATCAGTTGTAGAACTCAAACTAAAAAGTTATCATAGTCCTTTCTGATGTCTACTTTAGAAACTGAAGTATAAATAAAGCAAAAAACTTTGAATACAAACATTATCAGCAGAAAGAGGGTCAAGTATGTGGTCCATGGATTGATGAAAATATTTATACTTAAAAAATATTTTAGAGGATTTAAATATAATAGATGTAGGCATATATGTAATACTCTAAGATAAATCATAAGTATGAAACCCAAGGTCTGATTTCTACATCTGTCACTTATCCCTCCTTTTGGAACTGGTTAAATCTAAGAGCCTCGGGTCTTTTTTTAATACCTCGGTTATCCTTGTCCTCTCCTTTTATCCTACCTCCCAACTCCCATCACCCAGTGTTAAATAAAATTTCTTTGTGTTTTCTGGCATTCTCTTCCTAAATACAATGAATCTACCCTTAAAATATTCCCTCTATTCTAAAACATCTTTTGACGTAGATTATAGTAAACTTCTGAGGACCCTACTGTAATTGGATAGTGCAAACAGTGCTTCCCTAGGAAGGGATGACTGTACTCTTCTTCATCCTCACCAAGGATCCTTGGATGTTCCAAGAGGTGGTATAGAATGAAGCAGTTAACAAAAACCTTTCTTCCACAAACACACAGTATTTTTTTTCTTAAATAGAACCCTTTCCTAGAACTCTCTTTTCACATAGATTTTTTTAAAAAGTAATCTCCACACCCAACATTGGGCTTGAACTCACAACTCCAAGATCAAGAGCTGCATGTTCCACTGACTGAGCCAGCCAGGTGCTCCCTTCCTAGAACTCTCTTAAACTCCACTGTCCTTATAATCAAAACCACGAATACCTGCCTCTTTCGTTGTGTCATACTTCTCACTCCTAGGCTCCACAAAGGAAATAGGTTTCAACAAAACTAAATTCTAGAACAGCTTCCGCAGCTGACAGTGGTAAGAGATACTAGAAATGACCTGCAGACTGTTTTGTTCAGGTTTTTTTGTTTTGTTTTTTGTTTTTTTTTGGCTAATTGACAATGCAAGTGAGTACCTAACTAATTAAAGTGTGATACAAAAATGTTCTTTGGTAGTTACAGGAAAAAAAAGATCTCTGCAATTTGGAGGCAGGGATGAAAGGAGGGATTTTCAAAATGTTGTAAGACTCCTTCTAACTTCAGTCCTCATATTCCATAAAAAAGATGTTCATTAGCAATTAGGATAGGTTTGGAATGACCTGTTTTAATCTTTTGAGCCTCAGTTTGTTCATCTGTAAAATGCTGATACTAACAGTACCTTCACCTCACAGAGTAATTGTGAGGATTAAATAGAGAACACATACAAAGCTAACAGTAGAGCACCTCATGCATTGAACGACTTAAAATCGTTAGTTTAAAAAAAAAAATCTGAAGGATACAGTATTCTTGCCTTCATTCAGAAACACAAATCTTTAAAAATAAAAGAAACATAAATCTTTGTTTCAAGTTTTACTGTACGATGATGTTAAGTTTTTCCTGTTCATTTATTTAACACTTCAATTCAGAAACTTAGAGGCTACCTTGGAATACTGATTTAGATTAAATCAGATCTAACAGGGACAAAAGTTCCATGTTAAAATAGAACTTTATAAAAAAATACTTAGCCATTATATTGATTAAATGACTTTAACAAAACTTTAAATAATGCCAATTAAGTTGTAATCATATGCAGCTGTTCTTTTCAAAATTAAGTCACCATTTGTTCTTTTTTTCTGACACCACAGTACTCTGCTTTCATTAAAAGCCTATAACAAGACACAGCCTCTCCGATACCAAAACCTTTTGGAAACCTGGCTTAGAGGAAGCCACACACTGTTTACAGTGCTAGAAAGGATCCGTGTGGTCACTCTAGGACAACTGTCACTGTCAGTAGCACGACTGGCTGTCTCATAGGGACTTGGGTCATGCAGAAGTGTAGGGGAAGGCTGGTGCCTGAAAAAGTCGACAGCTAGGGTGCCTCAAAGGGCATACGTTTAACTGAGAATCGTAGAGGATGAAGGTCTGACTGCGGTGAAGCCGCCTCGGGGGGAGGACCAATTCTGGGGCTGCACTGCCCGCTCCCGAAGGAAAGGGACGCAGGTGTCGCCCTCCCTCGGCGACCCCACCGCTTTCTTCCCGGCGCCGCCGCCCCCTCCCTCCAGTCCCCCACTTACCTTTCTCGTCCTCATCGATGCGCAGGGCAATGGAGATGTACTCGAAGGCCTGTTTGTGGAAGGCTCGGACGCGCTCGGCCTCCCCGCCCGGCACTGGCGCCGGGGGCGAGGCCGAGGCTGACGCCGGCGCGGCCCGGGAGCTCCTCTTGGCAGCCATGAGGGCGCGGGAGAAGCGCTGGCAGAGCCACACGAAGAGGAGCCCCAGGTGGAAGGCGACCAAACGCAGCAGCGCGAAGCCTACGAAGAGCGGGTAGGAGAAGTAGTACAGGTTCCGCTTATGCGGGGACTCGGGAGGGGGGGCCGGTCTGGGGGCGGGACGGGGCGGGGGCCAGGCAGGGGGGCGAAGGCCTGGGAGGCACCGGGCTGCTGCCGCCGCCGGAGCCTTTCTTCTTCCCTCGTCCACCCGGAGAATTCATTCACAGCTCCCACTGCCGCCGCCGCCATAACCCGCCTCCCGCAGACCGACGGCGACCAAGCGACGGCGGCGGCCACTGGGACGGCGAGGGCCACAGACGCCCGCGCGCCCGCCGGTCCCGGGAGCTCGGCACCTCCACGCGCTGCTCGCTGGCCCCGCCCCTTTCTCCTCGCTCGGCCAAGAGCACAACCCCTTTTCTCCTCCTGCGGTCGGTGGCTCCTGCCCCTCCCGCTCTGCGTCCTCTCAGCCTCCTGGTAGCTCCGAGAGGTGGCCGCGCACGCGCACGCTTGCCCATGTCTTTCTCCTGCGCGCGCGCGCACGCCGCCGTCTTTGTTGCCCAGAGCTCCTAGTGCGCGTGTGCAACTCCCGCCCCTCGGGCTCTTCCCTGAGGAACTACAGTTCCCAATGTGCAGTTCGGCTACGTCGTCCTCGGGTGTCCGTCGCTCTACAGACTACGCTGTCCTCGGAAGCTGCTTAAGCTGGGGACCTCGGTCATCAACTCATGGTGGCGACAGCTGCGGCTTGGGGTAGCTCGACTAATTCGCAGGGCTCCTATCTCGCAGTGTCATCGCTCTTACATTTCTTTCAGCATTTTCTGCCAGCCCCCCGCAAAGGATGATTCATCTGACTTCCATCTCAAAAGTAATGGGTACCATGAAAACAATCTCAATGTCCATCAATAGCAAAAGGATTAAATGAATTTTGGAATACCCATATGTAATTCTGTGGAGCATTTAAAAAGAATGAGGTGGATCTATATGTACTGATAAAAAAGGGTGTCCATGATATATTGTTACGTGAAAATAGAATATTGCAGATCAGTGTGATATGATCCTATTTTATACTAAAAAGGATAAATGGAAAGAAAAAAGTAATGGGGACCAATCTGGGAATTATTATCTGAGAGGGAAGCAATTGTAGAGACATACAAACTTAAGGTCACCGAAAACAAAAATGTTAGCTCAGTGGAACGAAGTGAACGATTCTAGAGGTTTCGTTAGTACGTGTTTAGATGTCTATTTTGAAGAATTAATTAGTTTGAATAGGGGCATTCCTAGGTTTTGCACAGTAATCATCCCACAGTTTACCGAAAATCCAAACTGGGTCTTTTTTTTTTTTTTTTTTTTAAACCTACCGGATGTCCCTTCCTTTGGGGAACTACCCGCTCACCTCTGTTGCCTGTGTACAGATGAGCTGCAAGCCCTGAACCCAGCCTGGCAGATCACAGAGATGGAAACACGAGGTTAATAGACTCTCCTAGAAACTGGAATTTGGATGGATACACTGGGATAGAAGGTACTAGGAATTGAGTGCTCTAAAGAGCTGGTCTATCAGTTCATCTCACTGAGATCCCCAGAGCTTCCAGGTTCCTGGACTGGTCACTTGATAGTGTAACCTATCCAGTAAACTAGTCAGTCTGTTTCTCTATTTCTCTGATTCTCCCTTTCTCCATCTATCTCCCTTTTTTCCTCTCTTCTCTTTTTCTTTATACTTGAGTTAGCCATAGTTGTTTCTTCTTGCCTAAAAATAAGGAATCCTAGCTGATATAAAGTTCCCATTGTTTACAGAGTGAGATTTGCAAATGCTTCATTTCAGCTTCTAAAAATATCCATATTCTGGGCATAACTTTATCTAACTTTTCCCCACCACTACTTCCCTACAAACATAAATTATTGCAAAAATGAACTGCCCCCGTTCCCCTCCAACTGCTCCCCACCCTTTTTCCTCCCTCTGTGCGTCTGCCAATTTCTCATTCTGAAATGTCCTCTCTTTCACATCTGATTAATTTCATTTCCTGACTTCTCCTTCGGAATCCCACATTACTTTTTGTTGTTGTTATGTGAAATCTAAACTTATAACTATATCATGTAAACAAGATGTATATAACTTACATATGTAAAGAAAAATAATGAAACAAACAGCATCCGGTTTAAGAAAAACTAATGTAACCAATTCCTTGAAGCACTTTGTGAGCCCCTCTCTAATCTCATTTCTCCCTCTCTAGAGAAAGCCACTGTCCTGTTTTGTACTTGTTCCTTTGTCTTTCATTTTAGTTTTGCAATGTACGTATGTATTTCTAAACAATATATTGTGTGGTTTTGCCTGGTTTTACCTTATACAAATGCAACCATACCACATTTATTCTTAATTAGCTTTCTCCTGCCCAATTGTTAAGTGTTTGCAGTAACTCTTGTTGATTTGTATAACTATGGTACATTTGTTTTCACTGCTATGTAGTGTTCCACTATATGAATTTACAACAATTTATTTTACCATTCAACTGTTGATGGATATTTAGTTTGGTGCCAGTTTTGTTTTTGTTTTTCCTCAAATAACTTTTTAACTTCGTGAAGACACAGCTCAAAGTAGAGTGGCGTTGGAGTCAGACTGGTTGCATTTAAATCCCTGCTCTACCACTTTCTGTGGTCTTGGACTACTGAGTGACTCAGCTTTCACATCAATTACATAATAGAATGGTAGACAGTGCCTGGAATGAAGTTGCTATTTGTTGATTGAAGAATGGTTCTCTCACATCTACACATATACTGTAATCCACTAAAATGAATTACTATCAAGTTTCCAAACATTCTTTGCTGTTTCCTAAGACCACAGTTATCCTCAGGTCATTTTTCTTTCCTTAGAATTGCTTCTCTTCCTACTTCCACTATCCAAATCCTTCATGGCTTAACTGTAATGTTAACTTCTTGATAAATCCTTTTCTCATCACCTCTTGCAGAAATGATCCTATCTTTTAATTCTTATGACAATTTGGTTGTGTTACTCTCTGGCTCTTTTAATATATTGCCTGTGTGATAGTTATTTAAATACTTTATTTCTTCCTGATATAGATTATAAACTTATTTCAAGACAGTAGGCAAACTTTACATATTTTGGCTTACTTTCAGCCCCTAGCCTGATGCCTTGCTTATGGTACCCAATAAATTTTAATAATTTGTAAAACAACTCAAATAGGTAATTATTGTGGATATCTGTTGCCATGTAATAAACCACTCCAAAAATTTACTGGCTTAAGATTATAGCCATTTATTTACTCATGATTCTGTGGGTGAGCAATTTGGCCTGGGTTTACCAGGCAATTCTTGGCCTTGCCTGGGGTCATTCACGTAGATTTAGTCATCTGATGGCTTGATTGGGCCTGGGTGGCCTAGCTGTTCTCCTTCACATATCCAGATGGTGGTGGTGGCTGTTGGCTGGGGCACGTGTCTCCAGCAGGATATTCCAGACTTTACATAGCATCTGGCTTCCAAGAGAGCAGGAGTGGGAGCTGCCAGGTCTCTTGAAGCCTAAACTCCACAGTTGCACATTGTCATTTCTGTTGCATTCTTTCGTCAAAGAAAATCACAAGGCCAACTCCAAAGTAAGAGATGGGAAAATAAATTCTACACTTGATGCAAGAGTGGCAAAGTAACATTACAAAGGGAGTATATGGAAGGAATTATTGTGCCATCTCTACAAGTAATCTACCATAGTGATTATATGTAGAATTTCCTTTTACCTCGAGTTCAGATTTCAGCTTAAATCTTAGATGGATTGCTTATCTAAGAAAGCATTTCCCAACCATTTTGCTAAATCATAAAAACCTTCTTAGTTTTAATCATGAGGTAAATTAATACACTTTTTTTTAATGCTATTTATTTATTCAAGAGAGAGAGAAAGAGAGAGAAAAAGCATGAGCAGGGGGAGGGGCAGAGGAAGAAGCAGGGTCCCTGATGCAGGGCTCCATTCCAGGACCCTGGGATCATGACCTGAGCCACCCAGGCACCCCAACACACTTAATTTTAGGGAGACAGCAACAGTGATAATGATGACTAGTATACCAGCTAATATTTATTGCATCCATGTTCTGGGGTAAGCAGGTTAACTTATACTGTCTTATTCAACCATCACTATTTGAGTTAAGCATTCTTATCTCATTTTTATTCATTTATTGTTTTTTTTCTTTAAAAATAAGGAACTGGAAGCTCTAACGGTCTGTTACTTGCCCAAACATTAACATTAATGACACATACTACTTCAGGAAGTTAAGGTAAAAATGTAGGCTTCTAAAGAAAAACATTTTTACATAGTCTGTTTATATATTATTAATTATAAAGTAAATGTATCTTCGGCCTCTAGAGCAGGAGTGATCTTTTATTCCTTGGCATCCTGGTGTTGAGTCTCTGGCCTCTGGCGTCCCACTTGCTAAGTCTCTGCTATTCCCTTGTGCTTAATATTGACTGTGCCAATATACCTTTACCAATTTTTTGGTATGGTAAAAATATGGGATTGAGAGTCAGAAAGAAAGGTTTGGTATTCTGATTCTGCCACTTATTAGCCGTGTAATATGGAACAAGTTTTCTAACCAGTTAATTCCCTGTAAAACGGGTGGAATAAGAATTAAATTTCAAAATGAAAGAATTCACTTAAAACCTCCAGCATAATACCTGAGATAGACAAGGCCTCAATAGGGGCGCCTGGGTGGCTCAGATGGTTAAGCCTCTGCTTTTGGCTCAGGTCATGATGTCCAGGTCCTGGATGGAGCCCCATGTTGAGCCCCATGTCAGGCTCCCAGCTCAGCAGGGCGTCTGCTTCTCCCTCTCCCTCTGCCTCTCCCCCTGCTTGTGCTCTCTCTGCCTCTCTCTCTCTCTCAAATGAATAAATAAAATTTTTAAAAAAGAGGCTTCAAAAAATTTTCTTTCTATCTTTTATACATAGAGTGTTGTTCCAGAAATCAGACTTTGCTGGGAATTCAATTTTGAGTCATCTGAATTCACATCTCCTGCCTCTTGGAATTACATCCCAGGCAAACCCATTTTCTGAAGTGACCTCTTCCTAAATCTGCTTCAAGAGAAATAGTGCCTGGCTGTGATCCTGGCCTTACAGTCCACCTGGACCGAAGATCCTAACCTGTCATTTAACCTACAGTGTGACGGCCTCCCAGTTTTCAGATGGTAAGAACTTGCAGGACACTTAATCTCAAAGGGAATCTGGGCCAGTTTTACCAGGACAAAAAGGAGGAGCTGAGTACTGTGCTAACTAATCCAGGACATTTGGTCACCTTATAACTTTAACCCATTAATTTATTTACCAAGTGACTATCACCAGGGCTATTTTAGCCCTACTTTTCTTCTAAGGAACTCCTCAAACCTTCAGCTTGAGAGATGCTGGATTATTTGAAGTAGAGACCAATGACAGATATTAAGGACCTCTTTTCAATTAAAAGCAAAATAAAATGGCACACTTAGAACCAAGAGATTACTGATTTTGAAAAAGGCAGAAAACGAGAGAAATGGAAGACATGGTTGGAGGTAAGGGAGGAGTAGAGTAACAGTTGGGGGATTATTATCCTATAGTTGTGTTACTAAGCAAAAACATAATTGTGGGCAATTAATCATTTTTCTTTTTTGAGTTCACACTGTGGTACATATTATTCATTTATTTGTTCAGCAAATAGGTATAAAGCACAGACAGCATGTCAGGCAATGAGTAAGGTGCCAAGATTATAGTAAGGAATAAAATCAGATCTATTGTCTGATATAGTAGCTGAAAAATTCAAGTAGCAACTAGCAACAGTGGTGAGACATATACAGGAGTTCCAGGTGTGGCTGTGGAATTCAAAAATATATGTATGATATGAATGATAAAGATTATGAAAAATTGGAGAGTAGCATCCCTTTATTAAATGGGACAGTTGTTACTTAGCTCTAGCTGATTTTTGCTTTTCAAGAATGTGTGGTGTACTGGTATCAAGAGAAACCAGAATTCTGAATTTTTATGTGAAATTCATGGCTGAGGAGATACTGGCTCAAAATTTAAAAACAAACAAACCAAAACAAAACTGAGACACCAGTTTGAGATTCTCTCGTTTCCAGAGGATTTGTTCCTAGTGGAAGTGTGAATGAGCTCATGGTTTTGAAATAGTAGTAGGTGTAAGAGTATAAATTGTTACCTAACCTGCTCAACTTGATTTTTAAAGCTATGATGCTGAGGAGGCATAGGAAGAGGCAGTTAATACAGAATTTGAAATGAATGCCCTAGAATAGCAGTCTAGATTCTCAGAGGGTATATTCAATCATCACTCTAAGTACTTGGTTATAGAAATATAGTATTACATTTCTGTATTTATGGTGGGCAGGGCATGCTTACTCTAGCATACATGAAAAGCAGGGTAATGAGAACTGGTAGCACCAGGTGAATGTTGGGGCACATAAACGGAGCTATCTGTTTTCAAGAGTGGTTTCTACCAACTGCAGTGGTTTCAGAAAGCCTTCTTTATCCTTGAGATCTTCCTCTCCACCTCGTCAGGTAAGCTCAAATCCTAAATTCTGGTAGGGATGCCTAAGTTTCTCCATTTACTCTCCTTGTTAGTGTTTCAGTCTGTATTATGGCCTCCTGCTCCTCCCAGCATTGCTTAAATACTTATTCTTTGTTAATACTGCTCCAAAGACCCCTACTTAACAATATTTCTCAACCTCATCTGAGCTTCTTCAGAATTTATGTTCTATATCATTCAACTGAATCTTTAATCAGCTATTATCTTACATTGTCATTTAAATGTATCACATATATGTATGTATATCTAATATAAATGAACAAGGATAAAAATTTATATTTATCTTAAATTCCCCGAGAGTCCCTAAGAACACCTTCTTGGTGATTTGCCAGGACTCATAGGACTCAGAATATAGTCATACTTAGAGCTATGATTTATTACAGCAAAAGGATACAAAGCAAAATTAGCAAAGGGAAAAGGCACATGGGGCAAACTCTGGAGAAAACTAAGCGCCAGCTTCCAAGAGTCTTCTCTCAGTAGAGTCACACAGGACACACTTAATTCCTCCAGTAACGAATTCTGACAACATGTCTGTAATACTGTCTACCATGACTCTCATCAGAAACTCAGTGCTTGGTTTTTACTGGGATTGACCATGTAGGCACCCTCTGATTAAGATATACCAAAATTCCAGACTCCTAGAAGGAAAGCAGGTGTTTAAAAGAAACCATAGTGTTTGCACAGTTTAAGCCGCTCTCATCATTTAGGGAAAGTTTTATATTTGTGTAGGGAACTGTTTATCATTCAAATTCCCAGATACCAACCAACATTGCAAGCAGGCCTTTCTAAGGACAGCAGTCTCAGCCTGCTCTGTTAACTCTCTTCTGCACACTGCCCATGAATACTTGGGTGAAGGGAAGGATGAACTGGAAGATTTTTCTTTTACTACTATCAAAGAACCGATTAGACTCATTACTCACATAAATATTCTTCCCCAATACTTCATGCGTTATGTGTAATAAACTACATATTTTCCAATTACAGAAAACTTATCTGAATGTTTTTACCCTTTTTATTTTATTTTATTATTTATTTATTTATTTAGAGGGGTTGAGAGCACGTAAATGGGATTGGGGGAGGGGAGAGGGAAAGGGAGAGGGAGAGAATCCCAAGCAGGCTCCAGGCCTAGTGCGAGCCCAACAGGGGACTTGATCCTACTACCCTGAGATCATGACCTGAGCTGAAATCAAGAGTTGGATGCTCAACTGACTGAGCCACCCAGGTGCCCCTACCCTTTTTATTTTAAAGCAAATTCATACTTTTGGGGGGGGAAAAAGTTTGAGCAATGTGCAAGTTTGGAAAAAGCAAAGACTTTACGTCAGCATTTTCCCTCTTAATATTTTGCTTTATATCTCTCCAGGCTTTTTGCTATGCACATACAAATATATACATGCAAAAACAGATTCTTACTAAAGAGATTTTCCTGCAACATGCATGTTTTCACATAAAATTATGTAGCAGATCTTTTTCATACCAGTATCTATAGACCTATTACAATTTTTCCAGTTGTTACACACTAGCCCATTGTATTGAGATACCATAATTTAACCTATTCCCAATCTTTTCCTGTTAAAAACTATGATAAGTATCCTTCTATTCATACATTTTTGTATTTCTATAGGATATAGGATAAAGTCCTAGAAGTAGAAATGCTGTGTCAAAGGGAAAATGCTGTTTTAGTTTATCCCTTTTATGGTAAGCTATATTAAACTCTTTATGTAACATTCAGTAGTGATTTTTTTTTTTTTTTTGAGAGAGGGAGAGTGGGGAGGGGCCGAGGGAGAGGGATAGAGAATCCTAAGTAGGCTCCACACGTGGAGCCAGTCATGGGGCTCAATCTCAAACCATGAGATCATGACCTGAGCCAAAATCAAGAGTTGGGCACTTAACCGACTGAGCCACCCAGGCACCCCAACAGTGATATTTTTTGGCTGACTATTCAGCATCCATTCCCTTTCTTTCCCTTTCCAACCCATTCTAAGGTTTTCTCTTGTAAAACCAATCCTCTCCCATTACATAGTGTTCACACAGTTTGGGTGGGGTCAACTACTACCAGGTCACATCCTTGTCATTGTTGAATGGGCAGTAGTAATTCAGGTCTGTGCTAGTCAGCACATGACATCCACCTTATAAAAATAACTGATTCAAGATGGACATATCAAAGCAAAGTTCAGACTTTTGGCACATGGTCAGACCTAAGAGAAGTGACGCTTTCTGTCTTTGAATATGAAAAAGAAAGCGTGTTGTCCTGAGTACTTTTAGCAATGATCTCTTCACCATGAGAAAGCCACCTGAGAATGAAGCTGATATATAAAAGAGATGAAGGTAAGAACATTGTAGAGAAACAGTATAAAAGCCACAACTAAACCTTGTTGGATAAGGTTTACCCACTTTACTACTGGGATTTTCAGTTGTTATTCAAAAAGTCCTGCTTGTTTAACAAACTGGAGTTGGGATTTGTTACTGGAATCCCAAAGCACACCAACTGATACATTTGTTCTCCATTTATGCATAGCCAGGAGCACAATCTTTGGGATTAAGTGCATCTCGGTTGAAATTTCAACTAGCCATGGGGCATCTGGGTGGCTCAGTTGGTTAAGCGTCTGCCTTTGGTTCAGGTCATGATCCCAGGGTCCTGGGATTAAGCCCCATGTCAGGCTCCCTGTGGGGGAGCCTGCTTCTCCCTCTGCGTCTCCCCCTGGCTTGTGCTCTCTCACTCTCTCTTTCAAATAAATAAAATCTTTTTTTTCTAAAAGATTTTACTTATTTATTGGACAGGGAGAGACACAGCAAGAGAGGGAACACAAGCAAACGGAGTGGGAGAAGGAGAAGCAGGCTTCCCTGCTGAGCAGGGAGCCTGATGTGGGGCTTAATCCCAGGACCCTGGGATCATGACCTGAACCAAAGGCAGATGTTTAACGACTGAGCCACCCAGGCGCTCCTCAAAGAAATAAAATCTTTAAGGGTGCCTGGGTGGCATAGCGGTTAAGCGTCTGCCTTCCACTCAGGGCGTGATCCCGGAGTTCTGGGATCGAGCCCCACATCAGGCTCCTCCACTATGAGCCTGCTTCTTCCTCTCCCACTCCCCCTGCTTGTGTTCCCTCTCTCACTAGCTGTCTCTATCTCTGTCGAATAAATAAATAAAATCTTTAATAAAATAAAATAAAATAAAATCTTTAGAAAAAGGGGTGCCTGGGTGGTTCAGTTGGGTGAGCATCTGCCTTTGGCTCAGGGTCCTGGGATCAAGCCCCATGTCAGGCTCTCTGCTCAGTGGGCAGTATGTTTCTCCCTTTCACTCTCCTTCTGTGCTCTCTCAAATAAATGAAAGAAAGAAAGAAAGAAAGAAAGAAAAGAAAGAAAGAAAGAAAGAAAGAAAGAAAAGAAAAGAAAAGAAAATTAAGAAATTTCAGCAAGCCATATAAATATGTGACACTATGTTACAATTTTCTTTTCTTTTTTCATTAAGTAGGCTCCATGCCCGGTGTGGAGCCCAGCCTGGGGCTTGAACTCATGACCCTGAGATCAAGACCTGAGCTGAAATCAAGAGTTGGACGCTTAACTGACAGAGCCACCCAGATGCCCTGACAATTTTCTGAATCAATTTTTATCATCTTATTTTATCATCTTATTTTATGGGGATAATTGTATCTACCTTACAAGGGGATTACAGTATTATGTGGTAGAATATGTAAATCACTTCACAGGGTACCTGGACCTAGTTGGACTTCTAATTCAATTTTTTTTTCTGTACTGTCATATATATGAATACATCAGCAATGCATTCTGAGAGTGATAACTACAAAGAAAAACACTTTACACAATAATCTGGTATTGAAAATGGGTGGCATAAGTACCAATTTTTACTTTGGTGCCCATGTTTGTCTTTAAGAAGAAAAAGGTTTCGGGGTGTCTGGCTGGCTCGTTCAGTAGAGTATATGACTCTTGATCTTGGGGTCATGAGTTCTAGCCCCTTGTTGGGGGTAGAGATTACCAAAAGAGAGAGAGAGAAATGGTTTCAACATAGATTAACATGGAATGGCTCTGGGTATCTTAAAATTAAAAGATATCAGGGGTGTCTGGGTGGCTCAGTCAGTTAAGTGTCCGATGATCCAGGGGTCATGGGATTGAGCCTCACATCTGGCTTCCCACTCAGCTGGGAGTCTGCTCAGCTCCTTCTTCCTCTGCCCCTCCTCTGGCTCATGCATGCACTCTCTCTCTCTGTCTCTCTGGAATAAATAAATAAATCTTAAAAATAGTTATATTTTGTAAACCTATTTATAAACATACAGCTCCTTCTTCCTCTGCCCCTCCTCTGGCTCATGCATGCACTCTCTCTGTCTCTCTGGAATAAATAAATAAATCTTAAAAATAGTTATATTTTGTAAACCTATTTATAAACATACATTTAAGTTATTTGGATTCTAAAAAGAAAACATAAAGCATGAAATCAACACTTTTTTCTTTAAAGATTTTAAGTAATCTCTACATCCAATGTGGGGCTCGAATTCATGACCCTGAGTCAAGAGTCACACGCTCTTCCAACTGAGCCAGCCAGGTGCCCCTAAAATCAACACTTTTAAAAATTGAAAATCATTTAGGAAAATTTGAAAAAAAATCTGAATATAACCAACCTCTTATGAGAAATGTAAGAAATGGACAATTTAGGGATTGGAATCGTAGTTAAGTGTAGCTTTTTCATTACTCTCATTGCTAAGATCATGTCTGTATCATAAAAATCCAAACACACTCTAGTCATGTCTTTAAAAAGCCCGTTTGGCATGCTCTTTGGTATACTAACATTTCTGAGCTGATGATGGTGGTAAGGGTGCTTGGGCATGGGGTTTGGTAGACGAGACAAGGGAGCTATGTATGGGTAAAGTAGTTGTTTTCTTATATCAGCCACCAAATGATACTACCTTGGAAAATGATTAACCAAATCTGGAATATATATTTCTAGGTCTTCTTCAGAGGTGGTTGGTGTCCCTCCCCATAGACTGTTCTCAGAGGGCCCATTTACACTCAATAAATTCTATGTCTTTGTGAGTATGTTTGTGTTTGTGTATGAGTGTGTGCTGAATCATGTTCTTTCTTTGAGCACTTTCTCACAAATTAATTTAAAAAGAATAGGAAGAAAAAAGATAGAATACATTGTTATGATAACGAAGCAGTAGTTAGGTATTGATAAAATAGAATGTCTCACTACATAGCTTCACACAAAGCAGTTTCATCTATTTTACCTCATTTGATCCTCTTCATTGAATGTTATCCTAATCTATATGTGAAAAAACATGAAGCCCGGAAGAGTTAAATTATTTGCTTACTTCCACATGGCAAACAGTGAAGGAACTAGGTTCTATTACTCATCTAATCCCAAATCATGTGTTTCTTTACTATACATATTGTATTATTCCTAAATAGGTATTGTCTAATAGATTAATGTTTTATAAATGGAATTTGCACCAAGTCTATAAAAAGGGGTCAAGCACAGTAATTTAAGTTATTCTAGATTCTAGAATTCTAGTTCTAGAATATAAACTACTATCTCCCTAAAACCCCAAGAAAGACAGAAGTCTAGAGTAGTGCTTTGGTGCAAGTGCTTGCCTTCCCTATAAATTCGCTTCTTTTTGAAAAAATATTTATTGAATATAAGAAACAAATATGAAGATGAATATAATAAGATTTTTATCTTTGAAGAAAAATCTAATTGCATTTAACTACAAACAATATATAAGGCAGAATGAGGTAAGTATTGTAATAAAAAGACATAATAGAAGCAGGTGAGAGGGGTCATAATAGAAGCAGATGAGAGGGGTCCTGAACGAAGTCCAAATGAGAGTTCTTCTCATGCTTTTAATTTATCCCTCTCTACAGAGTACACATTATTGCAAATTTCTTTTTTTTTTTTTTTAAAGATTTTATTTATTTATTTGACAGAGATAGAGACAGCCAGAGAGAGAGGGAACACAAGCAGGGGGAGTGGGAGAGGAAGAAGCAGGCTCACAGCAGAAGAGCCTGATGTGGGGCTCGATCCCATAATGCCGGGATCACGCCCTGAGCCGAAGGCAGACGCTTAACCGCTGTGCCACCCAGGCGCCCCACATTATTGCAAATTTCTGTCATAATCATCATTCCCTGGGCCCATCCTCTTTAGAACCTTTAATTTCATATAAGAACTCAGCATTCTACCGTGTCTTCAATTAACTTTATACTTCTATCATTTTCTTGCTAATTCATTTACATCATTTCTAGTTATCATTTTTCCCCTCCCATCTGTCTTCTGTGATGGCTTGTTCCCTGAATTTTTCAATAAGTTGTAAATGTAAAAAATTTGGTGAAGCTTTTTTGTAAACTACACTTATAAGTCTTTTCTAGATGAGAGAAAGCTGGTTGATAGTTAATTGTTCTGTGCTGCTCCCTTTGGTAATCATATATGTATGTATCTTATACACACATACATACATATATATATATAGTCTTTAGTAGTGTCAGCGTATCTATCTATATTCAGTTTTAACCATGAATCAAATCCAAATATGTTGTGAACCTTATGATGTACTAGGCACTGTGTAAAGTACTAAGTTATACAAGACAAGGTTCCTGTCTTGAAGAAGCTCAGTCTAGGTTCCCATTTTACTAAAACTGTCAGTACTTAGAAAATATAAATTAGCAGCTCTCAGTTATTTTCTGGAATTTGGAAATATTTGAGTGTCTACTATGTATTGGGAAATGTATGAATATATGATAATATAGCAATGCACATAACTATTCTCTTAAGCTTCCCCAATTATTCTCTAAACTTATTTGCTGTTATTTCCCACTCCTGAAAAGCATTTAATCTTAATTTGAGTTAATATACGTACTGGTCAATTTCTATATCTTGTGCATATGCATCCACATCTTTGCATCAGTCCTACATGAAAAATACTCAAAGTGCCCTATGGTAACTGTCACCAATTACAATACTAATCAAGTATCCACTACAAAATTAAACTTTATAAAAACGTACCCACAAGTTCAGTTCCTAAACAATTTTATTTTAGATCTTTATCTGCTCAGTTTTTGCAGAGTAGCAAAATGAAGTTGTACTCTACCATTCTCAAAACTTACAATCACGTTTCTGTATTTCTAGAGTCATGACTTTTAATAGCTTTCATTCCCTTATATTGATATGACATATTTAGTCTCCAAATATTTAATACGAAGTTTTCAAATTTTCATATTACAAAGTGCGACTAAAAATGGGCTTGTTGAATTAAAGGTAGGAACTTTAATGAGTGTATCGCTTGTATTTACATTAAAATAAATAGAATTTATTGTAATTAAAACAATCCTGTTTGCTATTTACGAATACTATGTAGGAGGCAAATTGTCCTTTGTGTTTTTTACAAATACAATAGTATCAACAGTATCACACTTTGGAAAACTAGTTACTTTTTGCAACCTTTGATACAAATGTATGGTATCATTAACATCTCATATTCACAGATTTAAGCTTACCATGAAATCCCCAAACACTGCTTCTTCCCCCACCTTTTTAGAGTCAAAACATTGACATTCTTTCATAGACTGCTCAGCGTAGGTCGATTTTTTTTTTTGTAAGAACCACCCAGCGAATGGGTGATTTCGCTTCCGCAGAAGCTTTCAGGCAGCACTGAGAGCTGCGCGGGCCGAACCCTTGCCAACTGCGGTGGTCACTGGCTCTGCAGCTGGGGTGGCGCTTGCCTTGGGTAGGCAGGTTGAAGAACTAGTCTCCGGCAACCTCCAGGGCCAGGTTTTGGCCAGGACACTCTGTTAACCGTACAAGGTAATGGAGACAAACCAGGTCCCAATCCCTCCCGCCCCAAAGCCGCTGGGGAGTTCTGCGCAGGCGCGGCGGTTGTGCGACATCCGTCACTTACGGCTGAAGCGGTTTGTGCTGGGAGTTGGTGGCGCGGTGCAGGGCTCTTAAGAACGAGCGGCTTGGGCGCGGGTAATCAGCTCCCTTTCCCCCTTTCTCACTTCTTCTAGGTTCTTGGGACAAGTGCGGAGCTTCTGGACCTGATGCGGGCGCCCTGTCTTGGACTGTCCCACCTTGCTCCTGTACTGCTTCGGGTGCTCCCGCGCCCAGGTGGGGGTGAGGGGCGGGGTCGGGGGCTGGGCTGGACTCCATCCTGGCATCTTCGTGTTGAAATCTCCCGGGTAACTCACGGTTCTTCTTGTTTTCCAAGACTGGTTTCCGGGGATTGTGACTTGCAGGGTCCGCCATGGAGCCAGAGCAGATGCTGGAGGGCCAGACGCAGGTACCAGGAGGCCCTGGCTTCAGGGTGGCGGTGTGCAGCAAGAAGGGGTGGCTCACGTCTCAGTGACCTGTGTTTTGTGTTGTAGGTTGCAGAAAACCCTCATTCTGAGTACGGTCTCACAGAC
Source organism: Ailuropoda melanoleuca (assembly GCF_002007445.2). Lineage (NCBI taxonomy): Eukaryota > Metazoa > Chordata > Mammalia > Carnivora > Ursidae > Ailuropoda > Ailuropoda melanoleuca. The sequence goes on from NC_048221.1 coordinate 119,251,438, forward strand.
AATGTTGAGGTAATTCGCTCAGTTCTTATGCCGTATCTGAACGTCTTTCATAAGCTGGAGAAAACTTGGGATCCATTTTTACTAGGTTACTTTGCACAAGGGAAAACTTTATCAGCATGAACTAAATAGTATCAAATTATGGGTAGCCTGTTTTATTAGCGGTACTAATACTTCGTGGTATACAGACGTTCAAATTAGTTTTGAGTCAAGAGGTTGAACTTCTGAAAGGGATATAAAGAAAACAAACATGCGTTACTAATGGAGACAGAATCGTTTTGCTTGGTGGGTATTAATGAATCTGTTGGGATATGTTTTGGAAAAACTGCACATTAAAATTGGCACCCGTTGTCTTTGTAGCAGAATAGTGTTTCTGGTGGAGTCAACATTTAATAAATGTTGATTTCTTTGCGTTTAGTAGTAGATGCCATTGGAAGCTTTAACACACGTAATAGACATTGTTTTTGCCTTACACAGTTAAGTCTGAGTTCAAAGAATACATGTAAAAAACATACAAAAGAAGATCTATTTTCTTAGCGATTTTTCATATAAGTGCGAGGAGGTGGTTATTTAAAAGTAGAAGTTGTTTTGTAAGTGAATGAGTGAATGCTAGGACAAATGCATTAGCCAAAGCTGGGTGGGATTGGTTAGGAAAATAGAGGTCTCCGGGAGATGTGTGTGTTTTATCGGGGTAGGAGGTGGAAGACATTGCCAGTGATTAAGTTTGGGTAAATGCAGACGGGAGTATTTCCAAGCAGAGTAATAATAGGAACAGCTGCTAGTATCTCTTTACTTTTACTGTGTGCCAGGCACACTGCTAAGTAATTTGCATGTATCTTCAGTCCTATAAAGCTCAGAGAAGTTGAGGAACTTGTGTAAAGTCACCAGGAAGTAAGTGGAAGGCTGTGTGTTAAACCCAGGCAGGTTGACATTTTTGAGGTAGAGTTAAATTGTGTTGATGATCTTGAGTTCCCTGGCATGTGGAATGACCACTCTGTGCCTTATGAAATTGCTAGAAACGCTTCTGGGTTTGATATCAGTGTTAAGAGAACTTCTTTTCATAATGTAGTCTTTAATTGAAACTGGTGAAGACCCTCTACACCACTTCGTGTTCTATTCATTCAAGAAACTTCTTTATAGACATCAGCAGTCATATATATATATGAATGTATTTATATTTTTTAAAGATTTTTTTATTTGACAGAGGGAGACAGCGAGAGAGGAAACACGAGCAGGGGGAATGTGAGAGGCAGAGGCAGGCTTCCCGCTGAGCAGAGAGCCTGACATGGGGCTTGATCCCAGGACCTTGAGATCATGCCCTGAGTGGAAGGCAGACGCTTAACGACTGAGCCACGCAGGCACCCCATTAGCAGTCTTTTCCTGATGGCGCTTGTATATGAAGGCACAGTCATGATACAGTAGAGAAGTGATTCCCAAAGGCTTTCTCTCAAGTCCTCAGACCAATTTCCATGGTAAAGTGAGAAAAAAAATGAGAGCGGAGGGAGTGTTTGATAATGATACATTGTTTGGTGATTGGTCCTCCTGCTTCTATAATTTTAAAATGCCCATTCTTTATGAATTAATGGTGGTAGTAAAATAATAGTTTATTTGTAAGTTTTTACTTAGCAGAATAGAGTTAACATTCCTGTGTTAGTCCCTTTGTTCATTTTGTAATTTTTAATTTGTTGTGATATTTGAAAGTCTGGAAACCACTACTCTATAGCTGCTGCTACTTTTTCTCTTATTCCGTTTTATTTCCTTTTATTGGCTTAAAAGTTCTAATTTCTTTTTAGGTGCTTGCTTTATAGTTTTTAGCATGTGAGTCTAACTTCACAATTTACCTTAAAGTGGTATTATTTCTTTTTGTGTATAGTATAAGAACCTTACAACAAGGACGCCTGGGTGGCTCAGTCAGTTGAGCGTCAGACTCTTGGTTTCAGCTTAAGTCATGACCTCATGGGTTGTGGGATCCAGCCCTCAGTCAGGTTTCTTGCTCAGCAGGGACTCTGCTTGAAAGATTCTCTTCCTCTGCCCTTCCCTCTGTTTGTTCTCTCTCACAAAATAAATAAATAAATCTTAAAAACAAACAACCTTGTAACAGTATTCTCCCATTTTCTCTCAACTGGCCTTTGTACTGTTATTACATATTTTACTTACGTTATAAATCCTGTAATTCATTATTTTTATTTTTTCTTTAAAGGGTTAATTATCTTTAAAGAGATTTAAGCAATAGCGGAAAGGAATATTTCACATTTACAACCACATATGTACTATTTACCATATTTGCCATCTTGACTTTTCATTCTTTTTTTTAAATTAAGATTTTATTCATTTATTTGACAGAGAGAGAGAGAGCTAGAGTGAGAGCATGCATGCACAAACGGGGAGCAGCAGAGGGAGAGGGAGAAGCAGGCTGTCCACTGAGCAAGGAGCTCAATGTGGGACTTGATCCTGGGACCCCGGGATCATGACCTGAGCCAAAGGCAGATGCTTAACTTACTGAGGCACCCAAGCACCCCTTAACTCTTCATTCTTTTGTCTAGATCCAGATTTCCTTCGCCTTAAGGGCTTCTTTGAACATTTCTTGTAGTGTAGGTCTGCTGGTAAGGAATTCTTCAAGCTTCTGAATGTTTAAAAAGTCATTATTTTGGGGACGCCTGGGTGGCACAGTGGTTACGCGTCTGCCTTCGGCTCAGGGCGTGATCCTGGCATTATGGGATCGAGCCCCACATCAGGCTCCTCTGCTATGAGCCTGCTTCTTCTTCTCCCACTCCCCCTGCTTGTGTTCCCTCTCTCGCTGGCTGTCTGTGTCAAATAAATAAATAAAATCTTAAAAAAAAAAAAGTCATTATTTTGTTCTTTCTTTCTTTCTTTTCTTTCTTTCTTTCTTTTTCTTTCTTTCTTTCTTTCTTCTTGTCTTTATTCCTGGGATATTTTTGCTGGGTATAGATTTGCTTCACTGTCTTGTTGGCTGACATTGTTTCTGACAAGAAATCTGTAGTCACTTCTTTCTTTGCTTCTTCATACTTAATGTGTTTTCTTTTGGTGCTTTTACAATTTTATTACAGTTTTTAAATGATTCGATTATGATAAGTCTTTGTGTAGTTTTTTAAAAAAATATGTGTGTTGTGCTTAGGATTCATCGAGTTTCTTGGGTCTGTGGGTTTAGAGTTTTTATGAAATTTGGGAAAATTTCAGCCATTATTTCTTTAAATATTTTTAAGTACTCTGTAAGCTTGATTTACTTATATTTTCCTCTCCCTTCTTGAAGATGTGGAAGATGTTATAATAACTGGTTAATGGCATTGCCTATTCTATCATCTGTATCATTTCTGAGTCTATTTCTGTGGTTTGAATTTTTTCCTCAATATGGGTAGTATATCCTGCTTCTTTGCCTATGTGGTGATTTCTTATTGGAGGCTGGGCATTGTGCATTTTACCTTGTTGGGTACTGGTTATTTTTGTATTCTTTCAGACATTCTTGTGCTTTGTTCTAGGCCACACTAAAGTTACTGAGAAACAATTTGATTCTTTTGAGGTTTGCTTTAAGCTTTGTTAGGTAGGACAAGACCAGCCTTTAATTTAGGCCTAGTATCTGCCCCTTTCATCTCCCCCAGTGCTCCGCGTATTACAGTTTTCCAATTTTGGGTCACAGGAACATAAACTATTCCTGGCCTTGTATGAGCTGCAGGGATTATGTCTCCTGCTCATTCCAGGTGTTTTTGTCCTTGGCTTTGGGTAGTTTACTGTTATGCACGCACTGTTTTCATCTGAAGACTGCTAGGCAGTCTCTTTAGTCTCTTTCTGTGTATCTCTCTCCTCTCCATGCACTCTGCAGTACTCTGTCCTGCAAATTCTAGTTGTCTTGACCTCCCTGAAGTTTCAAGTCTGTCTTCTCAGCTCAGGGAGACTGCTGGGCTCTGCTTTGGTTCTACATTAAATCCTATAAGTTTTCTAGGCAGGAAGCAGTAAGCTGGGACAATCCTAGGGCTCACCTTATTTTTTCCCCCATTTTTGTGATTATTGTACACCATTAACACCTTCTGCCTTTTAGGGGGAGTAATTTTGAGATATGGATTAATTCAGGATATGGGCTTAACTAAAATTAAGCCTGGCAGTTGGCACATAGTGGATATTCATTAAATATTTGAATGAAAAAAAAAATAAGAGGATTTGGCCAAGGGGTTTATTATAAGATCTAGAGGAGTTGTTCAAGTGTTGCTGCTTCTTATTGAAGGCATTAGAATGTCATGTAACTGACTCGTTTTTGTCATATATGGGTATTACCTGTTGAAATTTACCAGGGAACAATAAATTTCTTAATCCATGAACAAATAACTATTTTACCATTAGTTAATACAGAACATTATTGTCTTGTAAGTCTCAAAATAAGATGGAAAAATGAGCAAAGTTAGAATAGTTGACAGACATAGTTGTGGAAACTCTCTTTGGAAACCATGGTATATATAAATTGTAGGTATATGATTGAAGTTTTTTTTTTTTTTTACCACTTTTTACAAAATAAAATTGTCTAAAAAATTAAGTCTAGAAAATTTTTTTTTGTTGTTGACTCATATCCAGTTTGAGTTTGATTGAAGTTAAAGCTCATTTTTTAAAAAATGATTTCATGGGGCGCCTGGGTGGCATAGCGGTTAAGCGTCTGCCTTCGGCTCAGGGCGTGATCCTGGCGTTATGGGATCGAGCCCCACATCAGGCTCTTCTGCTATGAGCCTGCTTCTTCCTCTCCCACTCCCCCTGCTTGTGTTCCCTCTCTCTGGCTGTCTCTATCTCTGTCGAATAAATAAAAAATAAAATCTTTAAAAAAAAATAAATAAAATAAAAAATGATTTCATTTTTAAGTAATCTCTACGTCCAATGTGGGGCTTGAACCCACAACCCCGAGGTCAAGAGTTGCATGCTCCAGGGGTGGCTCAGCCATTAAGCGTCTGCCTTAGGCTCAGGTCATGATCCCAGGGTCCTGGGATTGAGCCCCACATCCACCTCCCTGCTCAGCGGGAAGCCGGCTTCTCGCTTTCACACTCCACTTGCTTGTGTTCCATCTCTCACCTTCACACTCCCCTTGCTTGTGTTCCCTTTCTCACCGTCTCTCTCTGTCAAATAAATAAATAAAATCTTAAAAAAAAAAGAGTTGCATGCTCCACCAACTGAGCCAGCCAGGTGCCCTAAAGTTCATTTTTATTTTATTTTATTTTTAAAAATTTATTCATTAGAGAAAGAGAGAGAGAGTGCACGAGCATAAGCAGGGAGGAGGGTCAGAGAGAGGAGAAGCTGACCCCCTGCTGAGTAGGGAGCCTGATGCAGGGCTCCATCTCAGGACCCATGGCCTGAGGTGAAGGCAGCTGCTTAGCCAATTAGCTGACTGAGCCACCCAGGCTCCCCCCAAAATTCATTGAAATGAAAATGTTCTTAGTAGTGTTTTGCCTTATAGATAGCCACTTATTTCTAAATTTCTAAAATGGTTGATTTGTAAAAGAATGCAAAGTTTTTCAATAAAGCAGTTTTTGGTGCTCTGGATGTCAGATAAATCTATGTCAAAGACCTAAAATTTGGGGTTTCTATGGGTAGAAAGTATAAGTTGTTTCTTAAACATCATTTAAATATCACGTTAATGATCTTTTCCATATTAGTAATTTCCCCCATTTTTTGGCTATCATTTACTTAGTATTTTTTCTTGATTCTGTTCACTTTTAAAAGTCACAAATGCATTTCTTTAAAAAACAAATGGAAAAGCATTCTCATTTTTGATAGAGGATAACCATAAAAATGAAAACAGTGAATACAAAATGGTGGTAATAAATTTTAGCTACATTCTTTTGCCATTGGAAAGCTCTGAGCCTGCAGCCTGCTCTCTCTGTTAAGAAAAGAGTGTAGCAAATGTTACAGAAGTGTTACAGACCTGTTAGTACCAAAGTGAGTCTTTGTCCTTGATACTGTCTGTGATGAAAGAATTGAAACAGGTCTAACTTTCTCTGTGATTCAGTGTTACTTAGTGTCATGTCCAGATTTTTTGAAGCATAGTGTAAGAAGGTATTCTTATGAAAAAAAGAGAAAGCACTTGTATTTACCCCTAAACAGGCAGAAGGAAAGGGAGAAGGAGTAGGATGGAGATACTGGAGTGTGTGGCTGACTCAAGTCCGTAGAGTGTGCTGTGCTTGATTTCAGGCTCATGGGTTCAAGCCCCACATTGGGGGTGGAGCCTACTTAATTAAAACAAGTAAATAAAAGAATGAGATACTATGTTGCCTTCAGAGAGAAAAGGTTTAAATGGATTTTAGAGATCGGTCTGATTTTTTTTTTTGGCAGAGATTTGCTATTCAATATCAGCTTTCTAGTCATCGATTTGTCTTTCCTTTTAGTGTTGTATTTCCATTAATTTTTGTTTAGCACTCAAGATAATCTAGTCATTTGTAATATACATGCATGTTTTTTGAATCCACTAGAGGATAGTAGACAATGAGAAGATAAATGCAGAAAAGTCATCAAAACAGAAAGTGGATCTCCAGTCTTTGCCAACTCGTGCCTACCTGGATCAGACAGTTGTGCCTATTTTATTACAGGGACTTGCTGTGCTTGCAAAAGAAAGGTAAGATAATAGTGTCTTGCGAATGGAGTTACCAGAGAAAGCTAAATAAAGACTTCCCTAATTGAAATATCATTAGTTGTTTTTTTTTTTAAAAGAGAAGGAATATCATTAGTTGTGTTATTTTTAAAATATAAGGAATTTATGGGTGTTAGAGTTTAAAAAAAATGCCATAATCTCAACAATTCAGACACTTTCATTTATCTACTAGTTTTAGATCATATACATATTTGTAAAGCTGTGTAATATACATGTAATTTTAGATGTCCCTTTTACTTAATATTATAACATAAAACTCTTTCCATATCTCTGCATAGTCTTTGTGATTATAATTTAATTATAACAGTACCGCATTTAACTTAGCCATTTTCTCATTGTTGAACACTTATGTCCAATTTCCTTTGTTGATGTAGGTTAGCCGGCAATTTATATGTTTTTATGCCTCTTTTGCCTTTGTTTAATTACTTTTTTTTTAAAAGATTTTATTAATTTATTTGAGAGAGAGTGCGAGCCAGCGGGTACAAGGTGGGGGGAGGGGCAGAAGTAGAGGTAGAAACAGGCACCCCACTGAGTAGGTCCCTGGGATCATGACCTGGACTGACGTCAGATGCATAACTGACTATGAGCCACTCAGGTGCCCTTGCTTAATTACTTTTTTTTTTTTTAAAGATTTTATTTATTTATTTGACAGAGATAGAGACAGCCAGTGAGAGAGGGAACACAAGCAGGGGGAGTGGGAGAGGAAGAAGCAGGCTCATAGCGGAGGAGCCTGATGTGGGGCTCGATCCCATAACGCTGGGATCACTCCCTGAGCTGAAGGCAGACGCTTAACCGCTGTGCCACCCAGGCGCCCCTCCTGCTTAATTACTTTCTTATGATAAATTTCCAAGAGTTGATTTGCTAGTTTGAGGAACATGACTATTACAGTGTTTGACACATAAAATCACTTTTCTCTCCAAAAGTTTATCCTTCAATTTCTTCCACTATCATAACCTCATCAGCATGAGTGTTATTATGAACTTTTCTTGCCAACTTGTTTTGATTTATACTTCTTTGTTGGCAATATTACAGTTTTTTTCTGTACATGTTTTTTCCTCATAATTCTACCCAAGTTCTTTTGTATAAGCAAATCCAATAAGAAAAACGTTTTTGTAGGTTGGTTATATGTATAGAATAGGATTTGTTTATGACTGCAGGATATGTCTTTGCTCTAAGTGTCAATTAAATGTCAATGGGCATCTTTTGTATATTTTGTTGTTCTTTACAGAAAGTCGATATAGGGGAATTATGAATATTGCTTTAAATGCTAGAAGGAAAAATTTGAAGTTTTTAAGTAACATGCTGTTAGTAGATACACTTTTTAAGTAAGGAATTATGGCAAAATTATTCATGAAATTAATCATAAATATGTGAAAAATTGTTTATGTCTAGGCAGTTCAAAAGACTGTTTAAAATGCTAAGGGAATGTTTTGAGATCATTGTAAATTAATTGTAAATATGCCTTTCCATAGTAGGATTTTAAATAGCTGATTCCCCCAACTTTTTGTCTCTCGACTTTTTTTTTTTTTTTTTTTAATATTTTATTTATTTATTTGACAGAGATAGAGACAGCCAGCGAGAGAGGGAACACAAGCAGGGGGAGTGGGAGAGGAAGAAGCAGGCTCATAGCAGAGGAGCCTGACGTGGGGCTCGATCCCATAACGCCAGGATCACGTCCTGAGCCGAAGGCAGACGCTTAACCGCTGTGCCACCCAGGCGCCCCTGTCTCTCGACTTTTGACTTGTTTTCTTACCAAGAATAATTTATGGAAAAGTGATAAATATGAAATATATCTTTTGTTAACATTTTTTCCTAGTTTTATAGAGAAATAATTGACATACATCACTGTATAAGCCTAAGGCATACAGCATAGTGGCTTGATTTACATATATCGTGAAATGATGCTGCAATGGGTTTAGTTAACATCCATCATCTCAAATAGATGCAATAAAAAGAAAAAAAAAAGACATTCTCCTTGTGATGAGAACTCTTAGGTCCTCCCCTCAACAGCTTTGCTGTCTATCACACAGCAGTGTTAGCTGTGGTCATTGTGTTGTACATTATAACCCTGGTGCTTATTCATTTTGTAACTGGAAGTGTGTGCCTTTTGACCACTTTCCTCCAATTCCCCATTCTCCCACCACTTAATTTTTTTTTTTAAGATTTTATTTATTTATTTATTTAGAGAGAGAGAGCACGAGTAGGCAGAGCAGTAGGCAGAAGGAGAGGGAGATGCAGTCTTCTGTTGACCAGAGACCCAGGACCCTGGGATCATGACCTGAGCCAAAGGCAGATGCTTAACCGACTGAGCCACCCAGATGCCCTTACCACCTCTTAATTTTAAAATATGTTTAACTTCTCAGTTGCACTGAGTGGTAGCAGTATTAGAACTATTATTGATGTAAGTATTTGAAGTAAAATAGAGGTGCTTTTTTTTTTTTTAAGATTTTATTTACTTATTTGTCAGAGAGAGAGACAGGGCACAAGCAGGGGGAGTGGCAGGCAGAGGGAGAAGCAGGCTCCCTGCTGAGCAAGGAGCATGATGTGGGACCCTATACCAGTACCCCGGGATCATGACCTGAGCCAAAGGCAGACGTTTAACTGACCAAGCCACCCAGGTGTCCCTAGAGGTGCCTTTTTAAAAAGAAAAATACCAGAACTTATTTGTCCAAATGAATATTGAATCCTTTGATTAGTTTTTCGGGAGTTCATCCACTTGTCTCAGTGATGCTACAACCATTTTTCTATATTGTTTTTATACTCTTATTGAAGGGTAATACCTGTGGAAAAAATTGTGCATATCGTAGATGTATGGTTTGATGAATTTTCAGAATCCAAACATTATCCACATAACTTGCACTCAGATCAAGAAACTGAATACTGTCAGGACCCCAGAATTCTCCCTGGTGACCCCTTTAAGTCATTATCCCACCTGGGTAATTGTCATCCCATTGTCAAAAATTATATTTTTGAAACTTGTGTTTTAGAATTGTGTTTATAACCAGATTGAAGCCATACAAAACTTTCAGTCTCTTTTAACTATGTGACTTGACTGTTTCATTTACCGTATTTACCACAAATGGCCTTTGAGTTTAAAATGAAAATTAAAGTGAAAATCATGTGTTTTTGTTGTGGAATAATACATTTAAATTAATACACTCAGAATATAAATTTCTAAATTTTGGATTTCTTTTCCCTTACAGACCACCAAATCCCATTGAATTTCTAGCATCATATCTTTTAAAAAACAAGGCACAGTTTGAAGATCGAAACTGATTTATTGGGAAGAACAGAAAAATTTGGTTTCTACTGTAGATTTACATGATTAAGAGGCAGCTTTAATTGCCATGATTCCCCCCCCCCCCCTTTTGGAAGTATAAGAACCTTCAGGACAACAGAACTTATTTCCGGAATTGCAGAAGAAAACATATATCCCTTATTTTGATTTAATCACCATACTTATTTAATGAGTGTATTCTGTGCAATTTTTTTCTCAGATTGTCTTTAACTTTGTTTTTAAAATGATCTTCAAAATAAACTCTTAAAACATCATTATTTGAAAGTAGTTTTTTTTTTTTCCTATATGACACATATTTTATATGGTTCAGTTATTTTCATGAATTGCTTCTTTCTTGGGTCTTAGAATGCTGCAATACGCCAGAGTCAAGTTCAACTTAAAAAAAATCTCACCTAGTTTTTCTCAGCATTGTCTTTGGATCTCTTGGAGGGTGGGATCTGGGCATCTTGTTTTTAACATCACAGGTGCCTCTAATGCACAATGAAGTTGGAGTATTGATATAAGCATTGTGGAGGGTGTACAATATCCTTCAGTGCTATAAAGCTTTATGGTAGTAATATAATAATAGCTGTCTTTTATTGCAATTCTGTCAGGCATAAGTACTATTTTACTTAAATTATCTTTAATATAGCAACTCTACAAAGTAGATATTGTTATTCCCATTTTGCAGATGAGGAAACATTTGGAGAGGTTAAGTGACTTGCTCAAGACCACACTGCTGGTAAGTGCTTGAATGGCATTCACACCCAGTTCTACCAATATGTTGCTGATAGCTGCGTGAGAAGTATTTGTGCGAGTTCACATCATTGCTTCTTTTGGCAATAAAAAACACCAGGGAATCCTTTTTGGGGGGTCTGCTTACTTTGTCCTGTATGAAAAAATTAAGATAACTCATTAGCTCAGAAAAAAGAAAACTGAAGAAAGCCAGGCAGGAAGAATATTAAGAGAAGCTGTTCTCAGTGAGGAATGACTTTGCCCTCTCACCCCAGAGGACATTTGGCAGTGTCTAGAAACATTTTGGGTGTCACAACTGAAGTAAGGTGGAGTTCTACTGGCATCTAGTGGGTAATGGCCAGGAATGCTGCTAAATACTTCACAATACACAGGACAACCTGCATGCCCCACGCATCCCCAAGAATTATCCAGTTCAAAGTATCAATTAGTGCTAAGGTTGAGAAACCCTGCTTTCAGGGCACCTGGGTGGCTCAGTTGGTAGCAGGCAACTCTTGATCTCAGGATCATGAGTTTGAGGTCTGCACTGGGCATAGAGTTTACTTGAGAAAAGAAACCCTGCTTTGGAAGCACATTAAAGATGTGTGTCCAAGCTAAAATGTGAAGGCAAAGTTGGAGTATGACCTGATGCTGATGAGGTATGTGTTATAGTTCACATTAATACAGGAAAAGCTTATTTCAGTAGGAGTGACACTTGTGGGGAGGTGACATGCTTTCGATTTAAAATTGCAGATCTATATAATTTGCATAGGAAAAACCTGCAAAGATTGGAATCTCTTGCTTATATAGTAGTTTCCACAGATATTAATTCCATCAGATGCATTTTGGGTATTTGGCTAACTCCTACATTAATCTGCCCAAGTCTTTTTCATGGTATTTTAACATTTGATTAAGCACTAATTGGGTAATTTTTTTTTTTTTTTTTACTAAAGCATCAATAGTTTTATCATCTTACAGCAGTTCTTCATCCATGATTCACATCAGAGCCACTTGGGGAACTTTTCATATGTTTTTCATATACAAATAGCCCTGGAGAGCCTGCTTAAGTTATGATAGAGCCTGGCTTCTGAATTTGACAAAAACTCTTTTAAGGGGGCGCCTGGGTGGCTCAGTCGTTAAGCCTCTGCCTTCAGCTCAGGGCGTGATCCCGGTGTTATGGGATCGAGCCCCACATCAGGCTCCTCCGCTGGGAGCCTGCTTCTTCCTCTCCCACTCCCCCTGCTTGTGTTCCCTCTCTCGCTGGCTGTCTCTCTCTCTGTCAAATAAATAAATAAAATCTTTAAAAAAAAAACAACTCTTTTAAGGCATTCTGATAGACACCTCTGGTTAAGACCACTTAGAAGTAATGTAGTACTCTGCCTAGTGCTACATTACTTCTAGTGTTCTATTGAATTATCTTTGGGTTGGGGCTTAAATTACTGAATCTTGAAATTGATACTTTTTAAAGTAACAGCTGAGAATAGGCATATCTTTTGCTGGCAGTGCACATGCTACTTAACCAAGCACTTATCATGTGCCAGGCACCATGCTAAATACATGAATTGTTAATATAATCCTCAAAAACTTGTGAGTTAGGTTTAATTTTAATACTTCATTTTTAGGTGAGGAAAGTGAGATTTTGTTAACTTGGTCAAGGTTATAGGGGAAATAAGTTTGGGGCAGGGATTCAAACCCAGCTTAATGCTCTATTACTTTCCCTTAATGCTATATTACCCTCTGCTCTAATGTTCTCAGGTGTGCTTAAAATTTTTCTTTGGGGGAAAATCAGTCTGCCCTCGTGTGTGTATAGTAGAAGCCCTTTTATCTAGTTGGTAGGTGAAAAAGTGAGTCACGGTAGAGAATCATAAATGATACTAAACAGTTTTTTTTTTTTTAAACTTAAGCATGTTACTCTGTATTAACTTGTTAATATTTCTTTTCCAGTCTTTTCTCTGGGATTGGGTTCTCTGATTGGAATTCTGTATCATTTTTCTTCCTCAGACCACTCTTGTATTGTATGGTCTGCACATTTCAGTCTCAGGTTTTTTGAGAGTAGAGTATGCTTTTGGACATTTAAGCAGTAATTTGTAGAATCCTATGCTTTTTTCATGATTTTTTTTTCTCCAGCCTTCAGTCATCTTACCTGCCTCTAATTTGATAGTTTTTACTTAGTCTTTCCAAAGCATTCCACCAAATTTTTGTATGCCTTTTGCATTATGTGTTTGTATTTCATTGGTTTATGTAATATTTAATTATATAATGGTAATACCTAGTACAACTGGCATAAGTAAGCTGGAGAACACTATTGACCTTTGTTAGTTATGCACACAAACCTGGGAAGGAGCCTGCAATCATGTGAGCATTTCCTACAAAGTGTAGTCTACAAGCTTCAAGCGTTCCACTTTATTTTACCATGGGAATGGAGAGCATCACTCACTCCAATACGCTGGCTAAAGAGAAACCAGTTAAGCAAATTTCTCTATACTTTGATGAGGTATTTTACATGTAGCTGGCAATTGTGTTATAGAAACCTATTCCTACCCTTCGAATGCTTAAAGGATAAGTTACTGTTTAGTGAACAAATACAGAATTAGAGTAGAAAGTCCTATGTGTTATAGAGTGAAGTCTTGAATTACGTTGGTAGATAGGTTAGTGGGAGGACCAGTAGAGCAAATCAGGCATAGATTCATAGAGGAAATAGAGACCTTGAATTGAAAAAAACAAAAATTGTTTGGATAGAATGACAACATTGTCTACTTAATTCTGGTGATACTATGGGAAGAATATCAAACCTTTGCTTAAATTTCATTTAGGAGAAGGTATAGTGGGATTTTAAGATTGATAACTTCCTGTTAGAAACATGATAGAATGGTTGTAGGGATAGCATAAAATATTATAGCCAGATATTTTTCTGGACTGGATTCCAAAAAGGCATTAACAAATTGGAGGCCTGATACATATCATCAAACTGTAGAAATGAGGGGAAAAGTTGAAAGCTGTAAATGGTTACCACTGAGAATCCATTTATTTAAAAATCTCTACATTTAAAGTAGGAAAGTAGGAAAGTAATATAATAGTGGAAAATAGGTCACCAGATATAAAAGGGCCGGGCAGTAATAAGAATTTATTTAAAAAAAACAAAACAACAAACCTTTTATCAGCCTTTAAAAAAAACTTGAAATCTTTTAACTGTTATTTCATTTTTGGGAATTCTAAATAATATTAACAATATGAAAAAAGTTCAACAAAATTTATTAAAAAAATTGGAAGTGAACAAATTTTTTTCTTAAGAATCACTAAATATGTACTTAGCTCAGTGTCAGGTACATAGTTAAGTGTTTAATAAATACAACTTACTAAGTTTGGCTTCTAACGGAAGGGTAAACTTGACACTAGATTAGAGCACTAGTTTAAAAAATTCTTTTTAAATTGAAATATAGTTGACACACAATGTTACATTAGTTTCAGGTTTACAATGTAGTGATTCAATGACTCTGTATGTTATGCTGTGCTCACAATTGTAGCTACTATCTGTCACCACACAGTGCTATTACAATACCATTGACTGTATTCCCTATGCTGTACCTCTCATCCCTGTGACTTATTCATTCTATAACTGGAAGTTGCACCTCGCACTCTCCACCAATTTTTTTTTAATGATTTTTTATTATATTATGTTAGTTAGCATACAGTACATCCCCGGTTTCTGATGTAAAGCTCGATGATTCATTAGTTGCGTATAACACCCAGTGCACCATGCAATACGTGCCCTCCTTACTACCCATCACCGGTCTATCCCATTCCCCCACCCCCCTCCCCTCTGAGGCCTTCAGTTTGTTTCTCATAGTCCATAGTCTCTCATGTTTCATTCCCCCTTCTGATTACCCCCCCTTTCTTTATCCCTTTCTTCCCTTACTGATCATCCTAGTCCTTATGTTCCATAGATGAGAGAAATCATATGATAATTGTCTTTCTCTGCTTGACTTATTTCACTTAGCATTATCTCCTCCAGTGCCGTCCATGTTGCAGCAAATGTTGAGAATTCGTTCTTTCTGATAACTGAGTAATATTCCATTTTATATATGGACCACAACTTCTTAATCCAGTCATCTGTTGAAGGGCATCTCGGCTCCTTCCACGATTTAGCTATTGTCTCCACCAATTTTTAGTCATTTCCACCCCACCTCCACTCCCCTCTCGCAATTACCAGTTCTCTGTGTTTATGGGTCTGTTTCTGCTTTTTTGTTTATTCATTTTGTTTTTTAGATTCTACATGTAAGTGAAATCATAATGGCATTTGTCTGTCTTGGAGTACCAGTTTTAATTGAAATCAAAAGAGCGTCTTTATTCTAAACTCTTCTCTCAACCTTGATTGTTTCAAAACTGGTTTTATTCTAGAATATTTTTTGGATATGGGGCTTTTAGCAATAAGTGGACTTCTCAAGCTGTCCACCGTGGATAAGGAAATTGTAAAAATGGTCAGTTTAATATTGCCATGTAGATTCCAAAAATCAAGCCTAAAGATGTATTTTGTGTGTGTGTGTGTGTGTGTGTGTGTGTGTGTAGAGACTATAGGTACATGGCACAAAATTCCAAAGATACACAAAATTTTATTTATTTTTATTTATTTATTTTTTAAAAAGATTTTATTTATTTATTCAACAGAGATAGAGACAGCCAGCAAGAGAGGGAACACAAGCAGGGGGAGTGGGAGAGGAAGAAGCAGGCTCGCAGCGGAGGAGCCTGATGTGGGGCTCGATCCCACAGTGCCAGGATCACTCCCTGTGCTGAAGGCAGACGCTTAACTGCTATGCCATCCAGGCGCCCCCAAAGATACACAAAATTTTAAATCCTTTGTCCATCCTTGAACCTCGGCCATCTAAACAAGTACTGTTACCAATTTACTGTGTTTCCTTCTAAAAGTATTCTGTGTATATGCAAGTTTATGAGAATGCATTTTTAAAGTATTCATTTTTACACGAATGGTAGCATATTTTACACATTTTTCTGCAATTTGCCTTTTCCTTGTTTTTTAGCTCTCTATACCAGTATACAGCACCACCGTATTCTTTTTAATGTATGCATGTGTAACAAGTCTCATATTGATGGATATTGTGTTTGTGCTAGTTGTTTGCTAATACAGACTGATGCAGTGAATATAGAACATGCTTTTTCAGAACATATGTTGGGTTCTGGGACTAGTGGTGCCTTATTTATTAAAGTCCACTTTATGAAGATTCTCTTATTAGTGAGGAATTTCTCCTTACCTTTCGCTATGACTGATGTTTATGGAGTGTCAAACCCAAGTCACTGGTGGATATAATAGAAATTGTTAATAATATGGGAATTGTGCAGTATTGCCAAACAGGCTTCTCCTGGGATATGACATGAATATTTGCATTATATGGGTCTCCATTAATTTAGGGGAGGTAAGTGAATAGTTTCACCATACTTCTATCAAGAGTCTATCCTTGAATAACGTAGCTAACAAAAGATGGGACAGAAGTAATAATCATGGGATATATTGAGAGCATTCTAGAGATAATAGAAGATCTTTTAACCGTTCACCTCTCTTGGCATTGTGGTCTTTGCTAAGTTTGACCAGTAAGAAAAATCCTTTGGGGAAAGAAGCCTCCAATAGAGCATTTTCATAGGAAGGAAGCTTAAATTTAAATTAGGTTACTAGTTTGGAATGAGTCCTAGGATTGTTGCTAGGAGCAGAGGATAATGATAAGAAGAAACAAAGAACAGCTTATAAATTGTTTTCAGACTATTTTCACTTAATGATTCTCACAGCAAGCCTGTGAGTTAGATATTATTCCTGTTTGCATTTGACAGATGAGAAGACTGAGGCTTGAAAAGGTACATTACTAGATGCCCATGATCACAGCTGGTGAGAGACAGAGCCATGACTCAAATCTGATTTTCCAATTTGACCAGACTGAAATATGAAGCTTTCTTAGTTCATTGTATCCAGTATCCTTTCCCCTCCTTTTTTTGGGCCATGGAAACAGAATCAGGAATCATTAACTTCAAGAGTTGTCACTGCTTATCAATGCCACATCAACCATATCAACAGTTTTCCTTTTCTTGAAATTAATGATGAAAAGTTTACCTGTTTACCATGCCATCATTTACCACTGATTTTTGGTACTCCAGGAAGAGTATTGTGGAATTAGAGCTGCAGCCTGCCTTTTTGTTATCTTTAAATCAACTCTGTGGCACATCTTTTTTTTTTTTTTCCCTGCATAATATGTTAATATTTTGGCAGGTTAGTGGTGAAATGAGAGGGTTAAAAATTGAATAAAGAAATATGTATCAGTGGAGATTTAATCTAATAACTGTGTAGAAAAAGGTGTGAAAGTCAGAAATATTCCGGTAATTGACTAGGCTTTTAGGCCTGGGATCTCACAGGAAATCCTTGGGTCTTAAAGTTGAAAAAGTGAGAGGAGAGGTTGGAACAGGACAGTAAATTTAAAAAATACATATTATGACACTAGGGACACTTGAATATTAGGCAGCCAGATATCTGCTTTGAACTCCAAATCCAGATATAACAGTTTTATGGTTTTAACCTCAAAGCTTTCTTTGAAGACATCCAAGTTTTCTTACTCTCTTCCCCGTTTTGGAATGTTCTACTTCATACCAACACTTCTCTGAGGTCCAAGATACCCTACTTTCCTGTGATTCTTCTCTAATTTTAAATGAATTCTTTGTTCCTGACACTTATGTGAAATACTGGGATTTATAAGAGAAGGAAAGGTTGGAAATGTTTGTTGTATGCATACTCTGTCAGACTCTGCATTAACTCTTGTAATCCTAGGGACACTCCTTGAATATATTATCCCCTCTTTATAGATGAGAATAACAGGCTAGCTATATCACACTTGACTCTAATTAGGGAGTTAAGACATGCACCTACATCCGTATAAAATGAAACAAGATAAATGTTTACAGTGTCAAAGCCAAGATGAGGTGGTGAGGGTGGCCCAGTGAAGCAAAAACTAGCATTTGCGGGGACCACAGGCGCACTACCATGTGCCTGTTTCCACAAATGAACTTCCCAACGTGGTCACAGGCTTGCATCCCTAGGAGTGAAACCTTGGGGGTGTGAATCCACTAAAGACTCGTGTGTATGATGAGGTAGGGGAGGACAAGCCGGGCTGTCCTCGTGGAAATCCGCATCGGCGAGCGCTTGGTGCTCTTCATTTAAGGAAGTTGGCTGGGGGAGGGGGCTTGCCCTGCGGCTGCGTCCTGCTCCCCCCCCCCGCCGCCTCCCCCCACAGCCTCTGCTGCCGCTAAACCCCGGAGAGCGGAGCGTGCACGTTGAGATTCCTCGGCGGGCCTGGCAGCGGCTGCTGGGCATGCTCAGTGGGCAGGACCCGTTAGAGTGGCGAGTAAGGAAGCGTTGGCTCTTCTCTGGGTCTGCCTTCCCCGGTTCAGGCCCCGGCCCTGGGCTTTTGTGTGCGCGGAGCCGTAGCCGCCGCTGCCTCCTCGCGGGGCCGCCGACCCCAGATGCCTTCTGGCCTGTCCGGTTTCCGCCGTTAACCTCGCCGCGCGGCTGGAGGAGGAGCGGGGCTGGGCGGGGCCCGGGGGCCGGCGGCCGGGCGGGCAGGAGGGCCCTGCCGG
>NC_048221.1:119269812-119310393 GCF_002007445.2 Ailuropoda melanoleuca
AGGGCGGACGGCCGCCGGCCGCGGACCGCGTGGGGAGGGAGCGGCCCGGAGGCCGGCCTCGCCGCCTCCCCCACCCGGGTGGCATCCCGCCGGGCAGCCCGGGCCGGCCGCCCTCTCGCTCACCCCGGAGTTGGGCGAGAGGGAGAGTCGCCGCCTTGGCAGCCTGCGCTCTCCCTCGGGACCAGGCTCGAGGCAAGAATGCGCTCCCGGACCGAGCCTACTTGTCGCCTTCTCCGGCTCCCGGGAAGCGGGCGGCCGAGCGCTGCCACCCCCGGGAGGACAGTTTGCCCGGCGCCCGAGCCCCGCTTCCCCCACCCGGGGCCGAGGGAGGGACGCGCGTTCCTGTGCTCGCGGTTGCTCCCCGCCGGCGGTCCGAGAGGCGCCCGCGACCCGGGCAGTTCTCTCGGTCTGCCAGTGTGCACAGCCGATTCTGCTCACCCGTCTCCGGCGAGGAAGTCTTCTCCCTCTTCCGCTGGCAGTTTGGGAAGAGGCAGCGTTCCCCTCACCTTTAAGGTGCTCAGCTGCCTGGAGAGGAGTGCAGGGTAGTACTTTTTCACGTTGCCAGACTAGAGGCAAGGTCTCCGCCTGTGAGATCTGTTAGAAGAGGGCCTCTCCTGGCATTTGCAGCTCCTGTATGTTGGGGGTAGGGTAGAAGTATTGCCAAGCAGTGGCTTGGGGTGGCCTCCCAGCTCTTTTGTCAGTGTTTTCATTGTTACTGTCATTCACGGAAAGGGGCAGCTGGAGATGGCATCAGCACTTTTGCTCAGCAGCCTCACCAGTCTCTAGTCGCTCAACACCAAGCAGGTGCTGGAACTACCTAACGAATTAGATTAGGGTCTGAGCGAATTTAGTTTTCTGTCGACACTGTCTACAAACATTTTAGAGCTCTTTATGGTAAGAAGGCCTAGGGACTTTCCCTTTCATAAACGTTTTGTTAGGACGACTGCTTTCTGGGATTACTTTCAGGAGTCACATTTCTGGTAAGTTAACAAAGAAAGTTCCACTGTGATTCCTAATAGTTTTCAGTCATTTAGTATTGGCTTATCAATAACTAGACCTAACTTTAATGTGGGTCGCATCATGTTTCCTTTTGCAAATAGTTGGGTTGGGTAGTGACATGGTGTGTGAGACAAAGATTTGGAAGAAAATTCATTTCTCTGAAGTTGCTAAACGGTCTCATAAATACATGCACTTTACTGACTCACTGAAGATTTGCTGTGTTAAGAAGACAAAAAAGAATCGGTTGGATTTGCCAGCCTAACAGATAGCTGTAGTTTTGTACTAAGAAAATGACATTTGGCTTCCCTTCATGGTCCTAAAGTACTTCATAAACATTTAATCAATTCCCACAGCCTGAGAATGTCAGTTAAGCTTTTCTTGTTCAACATATGGGGATGTGCCTGAGACTCTGTACTGGCCAGTGGCAGAACAGGAATTGAGAAATGGGAGTCCCTGGCTCCTGGGCTTGTCCTCCATTTAAGTGCATTATTAATATTCAATTTATCAATGCATAATTATCTTTTCTGGGTTACATGTCACTAACCTGCTTTCTTCAATGTGTTTTGAAGGGTTAGAAAGTTTCAGTTTTCACTTTCTTGGCCATCTTTTAATTTATTTCTTTTGGTTTTGTTTTCTATATCTTTCTATAAGTGTTTTATACTTTTTTATGTAGTTTGCCTTGAAATTTGGGCAGATGATTCTGGAGGAATTTTTATAGATTCTTGAATATTCTTTGGGTAGTAAAATAAGGCATGGTTCACACTTTGGACTTGAAAAGACTTCTTCAGTAATCTTCTCAATTATAGGAAGAATCCTTTAATCCAGCTCGCAACATTCTCTGATTATAGCTATTTATTAGTAGTGAATGAAAATGAACTATTTTCTTTCTTTTCTTTTTTTTTGGTATAAGCACAATTTTTTTTACCTTGTTATATTAGTTTCAGGTGTACAATATAGTGATTCAACAATTCCTAAAATGGACTGTTTTCTTAAAAATTTGAAATGCAGTCTTATTTCCCTAAATTCTCAATGACATCAATAAGGCCATTTTGATAATGTGAATTGTCATACAGAACCTTATTGTTAAAAAAATTCAAAGCATGTGTTGCGTGTGTGTGTGTGACTTTAAACTTAAGTAATAATAAAGGGTGAATTTAAAGCAATGTAGCTGTAAAAGCTTATTTTATATTTTAAAAATAAGTGAAGTAAAAATAGTTAAGTAAACTTTGAATTGGTCTAGTAACTTATTTAACATTATCCCTAAGTACCTACATTGGCAACATTGACCATTGGAAAAATTTTACTTGTGTTATTATTGTTTCCCTAGTGAACTAGCCCTAAGAACTTGAGTAATAGGAGAAGACAGATGTGATTGTGAATTGTCATTCTATTCTTCCTACAGCATTCAGATCATGTCCATAGAATTAAAGTATTCGGTTACTGTTATGAGTAAGGGTGAAATCACATTTGCTTCAGTTTCATAGCTAGCTCAGGGGAAAAAAAACTGTGTGTGTGTAAGTATATATGTTATGTATATATACACATATGTCTTCATTTTTATTTATCTCTTGTTATATGCTAGATCCTTTGATAGAAGTATAAATTATTCCCTGTTCTCAAAGAATTTACAGTATATTTGAAGTAAGTCATAAGACAGCAAATAAATTTTGGGTAAATTGAGGTAGTAATTGCAGGAGTTCTGAGGATTATGGAATCACTTCAAGGTAGGTTTTGAATTGTGCTTTGAAGGAATGGTATTTAGGTAGGTTAGAGAGGAGAAGAGAACTTTGGGGAACACCACAAAATACAGAGGCAAATAATATAAGTAGGTCAATTTAATAAGAATGGAAGGTTCATACCGGGGACCAAGGGAGAAGTTTCTGAGTAGGGAGCTAATATGGGAGTAGCATTTTAGGAAAATTAATCTCCTAGGAAGGTTAATCCTCACTTCTTTACCCGTGTATAGCAGGGATCAGCAAACTATGCCCATAGCCCAGATCTAGCCTGCAGCCTTTATCTTGGTCAAGTCAACTAGCTAAGAATGGTTTTTAATTTTCAAAAGGTTTAAAAAACAAACATAAACCAAAAGTGCAGTAGAAACCGCCTGGGGCCCATAAAGCCTAAAATATTTATTATTTGGTCCTTTACAGAAAAATATGCCGACCTCTAGTGTAGGTTAGTGGTTCTCAAAGTGTGATCTCTAGACCCAGGAGCATAATGTATCTGTACTCTGTATTTTCTCTATATTTATTATAGCTTTTATTTCATTTCAGGCTCTTATTATCTTCTGTCAAGACAGTTATAACTGCCTCCTAACCAGCTTTCTTTCTGCCAGCCTTATCCTCCTTCAGTTCATCCTCTACATTGCTTCCTGAATAATCTATCTGACCACATAATTCCTTTGCATAAATCTCACTGACCCATCTTGCCTGTTGGACAAGGTCTAAGTTTCTTCATGACTTGGCATCCTCCTATCTCTTTGGCCACTCCTTCTTACCCCATCCCAGTCCTTGTTTTTACCACCCTTAAGCAACATGTAGCAGCTGCAATTTTTTCTTTAAATACACTGTGCTTTTACTCAAGCTGTTTGCTCTTTGGAATGCACTTTGCCTGGATAATTCCTACTCTTCTTTTAAAGACTCAGGTGTTCATACCTCCACGAAGGCTGTCCTGATGCCTGACTTCTCCCAGGCTGTTTTTGCTGTTCCTTTGTACTTCCATAATGTCCTGTGCATATCTCTGTACATTTATTTGGTTATCTGTATGTGTGGTTGTCGTCATCTTCTTCTTCTTCAGATTTATTTATTTTAGAGAGAGAAAGAGGGAGAGAGTGTGCCTGTGAGTGAGGGGAGGTGCAGAGGGAGAGAATCTCAAGCAGACTCCCTGATCATGACCCATAAGATCATGACCCAAACTGAAACCAAGAGTTGGCTGCTTAACTGACTGAACTACCCAGGTGCCCCTGTATATGTGGTCTTCTATAAGGTTAGGAACTCCTTGAAGCTAGGAACAATGTCTTGCTCATTTTTTGTACCTTAAGTACTCAGCACAGATTTTGTACACAGTAGGTATTCAATAAGTATTTGAGTGAATGAATGTTAAAGTGCTTGGCATAAAGTACATATGGACAAAGATAGTGATTGTTTAAATCCTGAACAGCAGTGTGGGTGATAAAGGACCATTGCTAGTTAAATCTCTGAGTATAGTATGGATGAAGAATATTGCTGGTGGGAAAGGATTAGAAATCCTGATTCACCAGTTGGGACCCCATTTTATCTAATATTTTTAAAGAAGTGTGACATACATATAGAAAAGTGTATAACTAGATGAATTTTCACAAAATAAGCACATTTATGTAATTAGCACCCAGCTCTAGAAACATAGCAGTACTGGAATCCCCAACCCTTACTGTGTTCCTTATAGAAAAATTTTGTCTGTTTTTGAACTCTACATAAAATAGAATCATAAAGTATATCTTATTTGAACTTCTGCACAACATTACATTTATGAGATTAACCCTTGTTGTGTTGTAGTTTGTTTCTTCTCATTGCTGTGTTCTGTTATGTGAATAGACCTTAGCGTATCTGTTCTACTGTTGGTGGACATTTGGTGGTTTTGCCGCGATGAGCTTATTTATGTATGTATGTA
Source organism: Ailuropoda melanoleuca (assembly GCF_002007445.2). Classification (NCBI taxonomy): domain Eukaryota; kingdom Metazoa; phylum Chordata; class Mammalia; order Carnivora; family Ursidae; genus Ailuropoda; species Ailuropoda melanoleuca. The sequence goes on from NC_048221.1 coordinate 119,274,460, forward strand.
GGGTCCATACCCAGTATGGGCATGGAGCCCAGTGCAGGGCTTGAACTCACGACCCTGAGATCCAGACCTAGCTGAGATCAAGAGTCCAATGCTTAACCAGCTGAGCCACGGTGCCCCTGCAATGAACATGTTTGTACTTTTTTTTTCTGGTGAACATGTATATGCATTTTTATTGGCTGTATACCTTAGAGTGGAATTATTCAGTTATGGTTATGGTATGTTCATTTTTAGTAGATTCTGCTAAAGTTTTGGAAAGTGGTTTTTACAAATTTACACTCCTACCACCAGTGTATGAGAGTTCTAATTGTTCTCCATCTTTGTCAGTACTTACTATTGTCAGTCTTTTTATTTTTAGTTATTCCGGACTGGTATGTAATGGTATTGCATTATAATTTTAATTTTATTTTCCTGATGACTAATGAGGTTGAGCACATTTTCATATTAGGGACCCCATGTTATTGGCCCTTTGGATTTCTGCTTTTGTGAAGTATTTGTTAAGCCTTTTGCCCTTTTTCTATGAGACTGTGTACTTTTTTTATATTGATTTGCAGTTCTTTACATATTCTGGTTATGGTCTTGTTGGTTATATGCATTGCAGGTATATTCTACTCTGTAGCTAGCTCTTCCAGGATCTTGGTGTTTTGGTGAATCAAAGTGCTTAATTTTAAAGAAGTCCTGTCTATCAATTGGTTAGTGCTTTTTTGTTTCCATTTTTGAAATCTTTGTATCAATGTCATGAAGTTACTTTTCTATGTTTTCTTTTAGAAGCTTTATCTTTTTACCTTTCATATTTATATCAAGAATTCATTTAGTTGATAGCTGTATGTGTACGGAGTAGGTACATTACATAAATTTTTCTGTTGAACTAAATGTAGATACAGAAAAAGTATACAAGTCAAGTGTACAGTTTGATAAATATTTACAAGTTTAACATACTCTAACCTATTTAGATTCAGAAATAGAACATTTCCAGCATCCTAGAAGGATCCATTACATTTTAATGTTTTTGAAATTGGTATATCTAAGTTAGCTATTTGTATACAAGTGTGTATTTAATGTGGGGTGTCCTCCTCCCCCGAAAATGGTTGTTATATTGGTGGTACATCTTATAATTACTGGTGTCCTAGAATTGAGGAAATATATCAAAGTCAAATGATTTCAAAGAATATTCTTGAAGTGTTTGTATGATCTCTGTCTTAATTGCAGTTTTACTTTTTGAGTTGTTTGCATTCATTTTGCCATATTTCTAAACATTTAATAAAATATATTGCGGTTCTGTATTTGGAAAACCACAATTGTTTTAGTTTTTTGATATGTGCCTTGAGTTTTGAGTGTCAAAATACATCTTTGTGTGTGAGAAATTGGAAAATTGACTAATAAAAAAGTTCTTCTTTGAAGAAAAGAGATTATATAGTATTTTCTTTTAAAATAACTTTTAGGTTGCTAAATAGTGTTTTTTATGCTGATTTTTCTTTGCCTTTCATCCTGCTGTTTTACTTGGAGAAAGGCAAGACAAAGAAAGAACAAATTTAATAGGCAAACTGTTGAGATTATTGCTTGATTACCTCTGGCTCTTGCTCATTTTCCTTCTTTTTTCCTCTTATAATTTCCAAATGAAAATCATCTTCTTTCCTAACTCCATGGTGTAGTTTGTATTTATCTGTTTTTGTCCATTTGAAAGACCAAGATGAATAACAAAAATGTCCTTCATTAAGCTTATTCTGTAGGTACATTACATATATTTGTATATAAGCTGTAATCCTCAAAAGGATGCTACAAGGTTGGTATTATCTCCATTTATGGATGTGGAAACAATGACTCAGAGAGGTTGAGTAACTTGTTTAAGGTTTAAGTAAGTAAGTGGAAGAGTCTGACTCCAGGGAGCCACTCTGACTCCAGAGACGTATGGTGAGATATTCTCTCCCAAACACTGAACTTTTCTGTTCCATTTCAGATTTTTCTCAAACTTTTGACATTTATTTATTTATTTATTTATTTATTTTATTTAAAGATTTTATTTATTTATCTGACAGAGATAGAGACAGCCAGCGAGAGAGGGAACACAAGCAGGGGGAGTGGGAGAGGAAGAAGCAGGCTCATAGCAGGCTCATAGCAGAGGAGCCTGATGTGGGTCTCGATCCCAGAACGCCGGGATCACGCCCTGAGTGGAAGGCAGACGCTTAACCGCTGTGCCACCCAGGCGCCCCAACTTTTGACATTTAACTCACACTTGTATATAATTTATGGTTTATAAGGCGCTTTCTTATATATTTTTGATTTTCAGAATAATTCTGTGATTAGGTATAGGATAGGTGAAGCAGGCAGGGCTTTAATCCACTCCCTCCTTGCTACGTTATTGATGAGAAACTAAGATTTGGAGGAGGCTAAAATTGCCTGAGTCATACTACTGGTAAATGGTGAGCTAGGATTTGAACATAGGACTTCTTGTTGAAGTGTACTGTTTTTTCTATTTGTAGTGATGCTGGAGTAAGAGAGAAGTTGAATTATTTGGAATCAGTAAGCATCTCTGTAATTGTTAAGTAAATAGCTTAGATTATAAAATAATAAAAGTGTGCTCTTATGAATATTGAATATTATTCATAGAATATAAATACTGACAAAGGAATTTTTTTTTTTTAAATTTAGCTAGTCCCAGAATTTGATTTGGGCCTAGCAAAACTTTTTAATTTATTTTCATTTTTTTAAATTTTATTTATTAGAGCAGAGCGTTGGGGGAGTGGGACAGAGGGAGAAGCAGACCCCAGCTGAGTGGGGAGCCAGATGGGGGCTCAATCTCAGGACCCTGAGATCATGACCTGAGTTGAAGGCAGATGCTTAATCCACTGAGCCACCCAGCTGCCCCAGGCCTAGCAAAACTTAACACTTCTGGAGAGGCTTTATTTAACATTCAGTGATTCAGTATTGAATAAACTGAGTTCTGTGTGAAAGGTACTGCTCTAGGGACTAGTTTTGTAGCAGGAGATGAAACAGACAAAAATCCCTAGAGTGTATGTTCTATTTGGAGGAGACAGACAATAAATAAGGTAAATAAGTAAAATATATAGTATGTTAGGTACAGGAAAGTGCTGGGGAGAATTATAAAGCAAATAAAGCAGAATTTGCTGGTGTGTAAAGAATTTTTAAGGATGGGAGAGAAGTTTGCAATTTTTATTTATTTATTTATTTATTTATTTTTTAGATTTTTTAAATTTATTCTACAGAGATAGAGACAGCCAGCGAGAGAGGGAACACAAGCAGGGGGAGTGGGAGAGGAAGAAGCAGGCTCACAGCAGAAGAGCCTGACGTGGGGCTCGATCCCAGAACGCCAGGATCACGCCCTGAGCCGAAGGCAGACGCTTAACCGCTGTGCCACCCAGGCGCCCCAGAAGTTTGCAATTTTTAAATAACGTCGAAGGGGAAGACTTCACTTGAATGACATTTGAGTGAAGACTTGAAGTAGATGAGTGAGTTAACCTCGCATTCTAGATGATTTTAGGGGCCAGGGTGATTTTAGGCTGTGAGGGTACTGCAAGTTCAAAGATCCTGAGGCTAAAGCAGGCTTGGAGTGTTTGAGGAAAAGTGAGGAGTCCTTTGCAACTGGTATGAAGTGACCTGGAACAGAGTAGTGTGATGGAGGTTAAAAGTTAATGGCTAGAGCAGAGGTACAGAGGTGTTGTGGTCAGATAAGTCTTGAAGACCTTCGTAAGGACTTTTCTTGAGCAGCTTTTGGAAGGTTTTGAGCAGTTGATGACATGATCTAATTTAGATTTACTAGAATCACTTGACTGCTATTTTGAGCCTTGGGGAGTGGTGAAGGCAGTGGCAAGGGCAGAACTAGAGAGACCATTTGAGAGGAAAGCACTAGACCAAGTGAGAGACGAAGAAGACTTGGGTTGAGTAATAGCAGTGGAGGTGGGTAAGAAGTGGTTGGTTGCTGGATAGATTTTGAAAGTAGAGCTGAAAGGGTTTGCTACCATACTTGAAAGTGGGGTGTGAGAGAAAGACAGGAGTCGTGGATATTTCTTAAGGTTTATCCCTTACCAATTGTAATAATGGAGTTGCTACTATCTGAGGTAGGGAGGACTTAAAAAACAATTGGGGGAGGTAGGTTAAGAAATCAATTTTGGTTTGTTAAATTTTAAGGTGTTTACTGTACGATCACCTGGGTACTTAAGCCTGGAATTTAGAGGCGAGGCCTAGCCTGGAGATGTAAAATTGGGAATTATCATTATATAGATGGATGGTTTTAAAGCCAAGTGTCTGGGTGAAATCACCACAAGAATGAGAATAGCTAGAAAAAAGGTTCATGACCTGAGCCTTAAAACATTTCCAACCTGAAGAGGTTGGGGAGATGAGGGAGATCACGTAAGGAAGACAGATTAAGCATCTCATTAGGTGGAGAATGAGATATCCTGGGAGCCAGGTAAAGAAAATGCTTACGGACCTCTCAGCACAGTTTATATAGATTTGCCTGGGCATTTTTTCTTTGACATACACTTTTAAGTCTGGTCTAAGCTGCTCTGGTTTTTGACATTGTTTATGGTTACCAGAGCTTCCTAACTGGTTGCCTAGCTTCCATTCTGTTCTTTACACAGCAGAGAGAGAAAGATGTTTTATTTTTTTAAATTTTTAATTAATTATTTTTTAAAATTAACATATGGTGTATTATTTGTTTCAGGGGTACAGGTCAGTGATTCATCAGTCTTTTATAACACCCAGTGCTCACCATACCACATACCCTCCCCAATGTCCATCACCCAGTTACCCCATGCCCCCACTCCCCTTCCCTCCAGCAACTCTCAGTTTGTTTCCTAAGATTAAGAGTGTCTTATGGTTTGTCTTCCTCTCTGGTTTCATCTTGTTTCATTTTTTTAAGAGGGAAATCTTTTAAATATGTAAATGAGATAATATTCTTTTCTCAAAACCCTCCCCTCATACTTAAAATCATATTCAAAATTCTTACTGAGGCTTAGAAGTTCTTACATGCTCTGACCTCTGCTGCTTAACTTTCTGATTTCATCTCCTGCCACTTATCCTTTATACTTTTCCAGCTGTTCTGGCCCCCTTACTGTTTCCCAGATATGTCAAGCTTATTCCTGCCTTCGGACTTTTGCAGGTACTTCATAAAATTGGCCAGTTCTGTCTGAGTAGCCAAGGAAAGGATCTTTTTATTGATTCCCTTATTTTGCTAGTTAAAACTAGGTGGAGGAGTAAGAAGAGGTGAAAATGGGTTGGGATAGCTCTTCCCAAAGTGTTCTGAGAAACGGTAATCCCTGGAGATGCCTTTGCAGGAAGGCTTTATGGTCAAATAAGTTTAGGAAATGTTGCATCTGTTTTTCTCCCTTGGGCCCAGACAACTAACAATAGACTTGTTTTATGGCTCATTACATGGTCTGTCTTGGTGAATGTTCTGTGTTCATTTGAAAATAATGTATGTTTTCTGTAGTTGTGGGGTGGAATGCTTTCTAAATGTTAATTAGGTTAAGCTGGGCTATTGTATTTAAATCTTTTATGTTCCTATTGATTTTCCTTATTTTATTATTGATGTTAATTCCTGAGAGCAGTGTTGAAATTTCCAACGATAACTCTGGATTTGTGTATTGTTTCTTTTAGTTTTGTTGATTTTTTGTTTCATGTATTTTGAATCTTATTTGATGTACATGTTTGGGATTGTTTCTTGAATTGACTGTTATTATGGATGTACCTCTTTATATCTGGTGATATGTCTTGTTCTGAAGTGTTCCTTGTTTTGTATTAATAAAGCCAGGCCAGCTTTCTCATGGTTGATGTTTGCATGGTACCTGCTTTTCCATCTGGGTCAGGGGTCACCGAGAATACCTTCAGGTTTTATGATTCCTTAGAAGACTCATAGAACTCAGAAAAGCTGTTATATTTACAGGTATGGTGTATTCCAGAGAAAGCATGCAGATTAAAACTGGGGCAAGGAGAAGGTGCATCCAGTGGAGTACAGTAGAAGACAAGTGTAAGGGTCTCGTTGTCCTCTCAGTGGAGTTGCCCTGACAGTGTTTAATTCTCTCATCAATGATGCGTGACAATAAGAATGAAGTCCTGCCAGCCAGGGCAGCTCACCTGGGCCTTGATATTCAGGGTTTTTATTGGGGGGGGCAGTCTTGGAGGGATGGAGCACTGTTGTGACTTACCTCAACTAATCAGTCTCCAGCCCTCCTGTCTCTTGCAGAACTCACGGTGATACGGTGTGGCCCAGGGTACCAGGAAAACAAAAACAGGCATTTACCATAAGTCATACTGTTAGCATGAACTATCTAGCAAGGCCCTAGGTATACAAACACACTTTTTTATTGTGATAAAATATATGTAGCATAAACTTTTCTATCATACCAATTTCTAAGTGTACACTTCTGTGGCATTAAGTACATTCATATAATTTGCAACTCTCACCAACATCTATCTCTGGTATGTTTCCGCAACTGGAAGTCTGTACCTATTAAATCCTAACTCCCCATTGACTCCTCACCTCCTGGCAACCACCATTCTGCTTTCTTTATGAATTTGCCTATCCTAGGTGCCTCAGTTAAGTGGACTCATAGAATATTTGTCCTTTTTGTCTGGCTTACTTCACTTAGCATGTTTTCAAGGTTAATTCATATCGTAGCATGTATCAGAATTTTATTTCTTTTTAAGGCTGAATAATATCCATTGTATGTATATACCATATTTTGGTCATTCATTCATCTATTGATGAACACTTGGGTTGTTTGTACCTTTTGGCTTTGTGAATAGTACTGCTACGTACGTTGGTGTACAAGTATTTGCTTGAGTCCCTGCTTTCAATTGTTTGGGTAGCTATCCAGGAGTGGAATTGCTGGGTCATATGGTAATTCCATGTTTAACTCTTTGAGGAATTAGCAAACCGATATCCACAGCAGCCTCACTATTCTACATTCCACCAGCAATGCCCAAGGATTCTACTTCCTTCACATCCTTGGGAACACTTGCTTTTTCCTTTTTTTTTTTTTTTTTGATAATAGTCATCCTAATGAGTGTGAAGTTGTATCATTATGGTTTTAATTTGCAATTCTGTAATGACTAATGATTTTTTTTTTAAGTTTTCTTACTTATTTGAGAGAGAGAGCACACGTGCGCAGGAGGGAGAGGGAAGAAAGAGAGAGTCTCAAGCAGGTTCCCTGCTGAGTGAGGAGCCTGTTGAGGGGCTTGATCTTAAGGCCCTGAGATCATGACCTGAGTCAAAATCAAGAGTTGGATGCTTTACCAACTGAGCCACCCAGGCGCCTGACATGACTTCTTTTAGCACTTTATAAATATTCTATTGGATTTTGGCTTGCACAGCTTCTGAGAATTCTGTGATTTTTTTAAAATATTTTTTTTCTCTTAACAGTGGTTTTTTTTTTCTGTGGTTAAAGTTTTTTTAAAACTTACTACAATTTTCTTGCTATTTTATCATCATGTATGTGCCTTTGAGTAATCTGAGTTTATCCTTTTTGGGATTTGCCAAGTTTCTTGGATCCATGGGTTATAGTTTGCAGCAAATTTAGAAAAATATTCGTCATAATCATTATTACCTCAAATATTTTTTCTTTTTACCACCTTTGTCTTCTAGACTCCAGTTAAAAGTATGTTCAGTAACTTGATGCCGTCCTGTAGTTAATTGGGAATTATTTTTTTCCTTTTTTTCTCTCTGTTCTTCCTTTTGGATAATTTTTTTTACTTCGTTTTCAAGTTCACTGATTTTTTTTTTTGTCTTGTGCAATATCTGAATTTGCTTTTAATTCCTTCAGTGACATCTTTTAAATATAAAAAAGTTAATAAAATAACTGCTAGTTTCATCTGAATATTTTCTTACTAATTTTTTATTACTCTTTTGGGTTTTTCAGATGATGAATTTATTTATAGGGTTTTTTTTTAAGGTTTTGTTTATTTATTTGTCAAAGAGAGAGAAAGCACAAGGGGGGGGGAGCAGTAGGCAGAGGGAGAGGGTGAGGGAGAAGCAGGCTCTCTCCACTGAGCAGGGAGCCTGATGTGGGGCTCAATCCCAGGACCCTGGGATCATGACCTGAGCCAAAGGCAGATGCTTAGCCGACTGAGCCACCCAGGAGTTCCAGAATTTATTTATAGGTTTTAAAAAAACATTTCTGTATTGTGTCCTAGAAATCAGCTTGACCAGTGCAAATTTTTCTGGCATAAGTTTTTTTATTTTTATTTCTATTTATTTATTTGACAGAGATGGAGACAGCCAGCGAGAGAGGGAACACAAGCAGGGGGAGTGGGAGAGGAAGAAGCAGGCTCATAGCAGAGGAGCCTGATGTGGGGCTCGATCCCAGAACGCCGGGATCACGCCCTGAACCGAAGGCAGACGCCCAACCGCTGTGCCACCCAGGTGCCCCCCTGGCATAAGTTTCGATTGCTAGCAATACTGGTTTGCCTCAGAGCTAATAAAAAGAGTAAGGTTCCCTCCCATCCCCCCCGAGATCCGGGCAACCTAGAAATTGAAAATACATGTGAATTGTAGCTTAATATTGATTTAGGATTATTTTCTTTTAAATTAAATTAAATGATAAATTAAAAAATATTGTGAATACATTCATATGTTTTAAAAATTAAAGGATTAAGAACTCATTCCTATGCCACCACTCTATGTTTCATATTCCCCTTCTCTTATAGGTATGTGCTTTTATCAATTTCTTGAGTGTCCATGATTTTGTTAAGCATATACAAGCACATATGAATATATTATCATTTCCTTTTCAGCAAATAGTAGTATAGTATATTGTATAATTGTTTTATACTTTTTGTACTTAACAAATTTAATAATTGAAGGTATTTCTGTGTGGTTACATGGAGAGTCATTATTATACCTATCACACCCTCTTTTTTGGCTATTGCTTATTCTGGTTCTTCAGAGGAAGATAGTTATGGTTCATTCAGTAAGTAAGGTGACCCAGAGTTGAATAGCTAAATAAAGTATCATTAGATCTCCAACAGTTATTTTCAAACTTTTCAGTCTCAGAGTCCCTTTATACTCCTCAAAATGATTGATTACCTCAAACAGCTTTTTTTTTGAAAAAATGTGAATTATATCTATCAGTATCTGCCAAATTAGAAACTAAAACTGAGAAACTTTAAAAATATTTACTTTTAATTTATTTAAAAAATAATAACCCATTACATGTTAATATTAATAGCATTTTTAATGAAAGTAACTTTATTTTCCAAAATAATGAAAATATGAGAGATTGGCATTTGTTACATTTTTGCAAATATCTTTATTGTCTGCTTAATAGAAAACAACTGGAGTCTCATATCTGTTACTGCACTCATTTTGTTGTGATACATTGTTTAACCTGAGCCATATCAAGAAAATCTGGCCTCATACAGATATGAAATTGGAAAAAGGCAGAGTAGTTTAGTGGACTTTTCAGATAATTGTGGTATCTTTTTTTCTGATGTTACACTAAAATTAAAGTTGTAGTTTTTAAAAATTGTTTTATTGAAATATAGTTGACATAGGATGGATCATACATATTTAATATACCTGTGAGACTGTCATCATTAAGGTGGTGTGCTTCTATGGGCAGTTTTAGAAAGATTAATTCCAATCTGGAATTTGAAATCATAGCAATGAAGGTTTTTTTTTTTTTTTAAGCTATATTTATTTATTTGAGAGGGTGAGTGGCGAGAGAGAGAGATAGAGAGACCGTAAAGTGGGAAGGGCAGAGGGAGGAGAGAGAATCTCAAGCCGACTCTGCGCTGAGTGTAGAGCCGAATGCGGGCTCAGTCTCACGATCCGGAGATCACAAGCTGAGCCAAAACCAAGAGTCGGACACTTAATCAACTGTGCTACCCAGACACCCCAGCAATGATGTTTTTATACTTTTTCCATTAAGATCTGTCTATCCTCCACGTAGGATAGACAGATCTTCCATCCATGCAGAATTTTTATAACACCGTGCATTAATCATTTGGAAAATATTTGTTCCTTGGGTTATGCAGATCTTGCAAATGTTTACACATTTTATCATTCATTGTTAAACAGTCACATTTGTTAATATTACCATTCTTATCAGAAAAGTCTATTTGACTTGAGAAACTTTTAAGCCCGTAGTGGTAGAAACAAATTTTGCAAAATTTCAGTTTTCTCAAAACTTGAATTTCATAGTCAGCAATATATACTGACAGTTGTTTTCCTTGATGGGATAGGCTCACTGTTGATTTTCAAGGAAATTCTTCTAAATACCCACGATTAAGTATTATTTGTCAGTCATTCCTTCAAGAAAAGTGGCTAGGTCAGCTTGCAACTCAGTCATGTAAGTGCTTTCCTTTGAGACAGCCATCATGCTTTCCATTTCAGCACACGGAATATTGAAAAGTGTGTACTCAAGAGTTGAGATATAATAAAATGTGTAATATTTATAGCTATAGCTCATCAAAGACATTCCTAAATGAAACTTTTTTTTTTTTTTAAGTTTGTTGAGTGTGTGGTAGTGAAGACTGTAATGACTGCTAATATTTAGTGCCATTGCCAATAAGATGCTTAGCAGTTGGGGCACCTGGGTGGCACAGTTATTTAAACATCTGCCTTCAGATCAGGTCCTGATCCCACGTGGGGCTTGCTGTTTGGCTGGGAGCCTGCTTCTCCCTCACCCTCTGCCCCCCCCATTCTTGCTCTCTTAAATAAATAAAATTTAAAAAAAAAGATGCTTAGCAGTTTTACCTAGTTACTTTCAAACCGTTGAAGTAAATGCCAATACAGTGAAAGAAGCAAATAATGTTTTTAGTATTATCGTGAAAATGATTTTAACTGGGTGGACCTTCTGAAAGGGTCTTGGGGATCCCCAGGAATCTGCAGATGTTACTTTGGGAACTACTGGTTTATAAAAAATCCTTACTTTTCCTTGGCAATTGTATTAATCATCCCCCGCCACCCCCCCCCCGAATTCTCCCTTGTAGTGACTGTCAATCTTACTGTTTGTCTTCATACACATTGCCCCTCCTCCCCCCAGTATACCCTATACTGTATTATATACTCTTTCCACTAATTACAGTGGCCTGATTTTCAAGAGGACAGTGATATAAATGATTCTTTTTATTTTTTAAAAAGATTTTATTTATTTATTTGACAGAGAGAGACAGCCAGCGAGAGAGGGAACACAAGCAGGGGGAGTGGGAGAGGGAGAAGCGGGCTCTCAGCGGAGGAGCCTGATGTGGAACTCGATCCCAGAACGCCGGGATCAGCCCTGAGCTGAAGGCAGACGCTTAACTACTGCGCCACCCAGGTGCCCCGATATAAATAATTCTGATATACTTCTTCTTTCACCCCTGTGTTGCGGGATTATTGAAAACATGTTGAATTAGAATTGCTGATAAGTGGGATCCAGATATCTGCATTTTTACTATACACAAAGATGTTCTAATACACAACATAGAGAACTACTGCTTTGAGCCTTTAAGAAGAAAACTGGGCTGCTCAGAGTAGAAGATACCACTGTTATCAGTTTTGTATTTATTGCTCAGAGTAAAAGATGACATCATCGCTATCATCTTTGTATTTCTAGCACCCAAAGCAGCATCTGGCACACAGCAGGAGCTCACTAAATGCTTTATGAATGATTGGATGGTTAATCTGACTACCTTGTTATGTTATTTATCTGACGCTAACTTGCCAAATGTATGATGACAAAGTTTGCTTTAAATTATGCGTTTAATTATATTTCTTAGTGTGCTTACTTTACAAGAGTATGTTTTAGAACTTAAAAATGAAGGAAATCAGATGTGACTGTACTGCTTTAATGATTACTGCTTCAATGATTTTCTTTTGTATTTGTATTTAAGCTTCTGCTTATAGGTAGTCTACGTGCTTCGGCTTGTGCCTGCCTATCATACATTATCTTTTGTCATTCTCCCCCTTGTTTACTAGGATTCGTGGAACTGGTCATTTTTCCTTCCTGATTCCTTTAACATGGTAAGCTCTTTACTCAGGGCTATTTTACTTGCTATTCCCTCTTCCTAGAAATTTCTACCCCCAAGTCTTTTCTTGGCTCTTCTTATTCTGCAGGTCTCAATACAGTTGTTAGATACTTGAGGTTCCTTCCCTGCCATTTTTTTTTTTTTTTAAACTCTGTCTTCTCAGGGCCTGGGTGGCTCAGTTGGTTAAGTGTCTGCCTTTGGCTCAGATCATGATCCCACGGTCTTGGGTTTGAGCCCCACGTCGGGCTCCCTGCTCAGCGGGAGTCTGCTTCTCCCTCTCCCTCTGCTCCCCCCCACTCATACTCTCTCTCAATAAATAAAATCTTTAAACTCTGTCTTCTCTACTAGACAGAGTGGCTACAAAATAATACGTCTGTTTTTTTTGTTGCATTGATCACAATTTGAAGTTATTTTGTTTACCTGTTTACTCTCTGCCTCCCTTCTCTATAATACATGCTCACGGAGAACATAGACCTGCCTGCCTTTTCTGTTGTTGCCTCCCCAGTGTTAAAAATAGTCTTGGTGTGAAATAGGACTATTTTGTAAACTTCATTGAATAAATGAATGAATGAATGAATGAGTGAAGAGATTATATGGAAGAAAATTATTTTGGTTATTCAATTTATGTCTTAAATTGAATAGAAAAGGTAATGGCTCATTTATTTATTTATTTTTGAAAGAGAAAGAGAGAGACAGAATCTTAAGCAGGCTCCATGCTCAACATGACCCGATGTGGGGCTTGATCTCATGACCCTGAGAACCTGACTTGAGGTGAAATCAAGAGCCGCATGCTTAACCAACTGAGCCACCCAGGCACCCTATATATTTATTAGTAATTAAGGTCTTCATGTGAATAACTTTGTTCAGCTAGATTAAGTGACATATCACATACATATTTGGGGTTTCTGGTTTATAAAATTGCCTGTGGAGTAGATGGAGTAGAATTTTTTCTATTTGTAAATAGGTATGATTCTAAACAGTTGTTAAAACCATTATAAGAGGGAATAACAGTAATTTCTGGTGGGAAATACGTAAATAAATATGGTAAAACCTTTGCTGTTTATAACCATCCAAGAAGTCTTTTGAATTAGGTATTTTAGATGAATTACCACTTTCAATGTTACAGCTTTTATTTTAGGGATTTGGAAATATATGAAATATCTTCTATTTTCTTTCTTTTTTTTTTTTTTAAAGATTTTATTTATATGAAATAGAGACAGAGGGAGCAAGTGAGCATGAGCAGGGGAGAGGGGCAGAGGGAGAGGGAGAAGCAGATTTCCCGCCGAGCTGGGAGCCTGAAGCAGGGCTTGATCCCAGGACCCTGAGATCATGACCTGAGCCGAAGGCGGATGCTTAACTGACTGAGCTACCCAGGTACCCCAAATATCTTCTGTTTTCAAAAACACATGCCGTACCTTCTTTTTTCAGTTTATTGAGGTGTAATTGGCATATAATGTTGTGTAAGTTGAAGGTATACAGCGTGATGATTTGATACCTTAATATATTGTGAAGTGATTCCACAGAAGAGTAAGTTAATAACTCTATCACCTCACATAATTGCCATTTCCTTTTTGTGGTAACATTAAGATTTATTCTCAGCAACTTTCAAATATACAATACAGTATTGCTAACTATAGTCACCATGCTGTACATTAGATCCCCAGAACTTAGACATCTTATAACTGGAAGTTTGTACCTTTTGACTGACCTCTCCCCATTTCCCTGACCCTCCCGCTCCTGGCAGTCATTATTTCACTCTCTGTTTCTGAGTTTGATATTTTTGAATTACACATATGAGTGAGATCATACACTATTAGTTTCTCTGTCTCACTTGTTTCACTTAGCATAATGACCTTAAGGTTCATCCATATTGACACAAATGGCAGGATTTCATCCTTTTTTATGGCTTAATAACATTCCATTGTGTGTGTGTACGTGTGTGTGTGTGTGTGTATACCACATTTTCTTCATCTGTTCATCTCATGATGGACACTTAAGGATTTTCCCATGTCTTGGCTATTATGAATAATGCTCACTGGAGAAACGGGCCTCTGGCAGCATCCTACACAGCTGCTGTGGGCTACAAGTGACATGGGAAAAGTCATACTGTTCCTCTTACACTCTGTAGTGCGTCCAGACTTACTTTAGTTTGCTCCAGTGATATGCTGGAACTTCTCTGCTGGGCTTCTAGACTTCCACAAATGTTCTTTTATCCGTGAGTGATTGTATAAGACAGTCTTCTCCAGGAGCTCTCCTACTGTGGCCAAGAGAGGCTGGAGCAAGTTCGTGGACAACTGAAGGGTCCACAGCCAGAACTGAGGTCTGTATGCCTGCTTCTCAATGCATGGGTGGGTAAGACTCCTCATGGGTCTTTTGTCATGTAGTGCTGGATATCACAGCTCCCATTAAGGGACTTTATTTCATGGGTGCATGACAAGTTGATCTGTTGAGTCACTTAGACTCTTCTAGGAATGTGGATTCTGGTCTTTTTTTTTCTTTCTTTTTTTTTAACCTTTACAGGTGATTCTGATGCATACTTTTGCTCTAGTGCTTTGCCATTAGGTGTTTCAGGGTCAGCTTCTTCTCCATTTGTGATGTTGACTAACAAACTGTGAAAAGTAGAAGCGAGGGAGCTGTTTAGTTGGACACAGATTATTTTATCTAGTCTCCATTTCTGCTTTGTGTAGAATTCTTCAACACCTGAGGCTATCTGTCTTATTGGCTGTTGGCCAGCCTATAAATTGGCTTTTCTTGGGTTCAGACCCCCATTCCTGATTTAGTCAACTGTGACCAGATTGGAAGGCTCATAAGGTATCATGCATTATATTACTGTACTTTGTGCTTGTTTCTATATTTGACTGTGATGAAGAGGTAATACAGAAGTGACTAGGGGAGAAATTACTATAGATAGGGATTAGAGGAAGCTTTTCTGTAGAAGTAAAAATTAAATTGCAATCCCAAATGCTGTGAAGCTTTTAGGGAGAGAGATTTCCAGTAAGAGAGAATATGTAGCTGAATTATAGTGAAGAATGTTGGAGACTAAGACTACATCATATAGATTTTTGTAGGGCTGGTAAAATGGTTTGGGTTTTATTCTAATTATAGTGGAAAGCTATGTGAAATGGCAGAAAGAACTAAAAAAAATCTGATCAGGCATTGAAATATTTATGATAAACATTGAATGAAGAGTAGTGGTTTGAAAATAAAAGAAATTCTTAAAATATTTTAAAATTGCATTGCTAATGTGAATTTTAACATTAATATAATCTGATCATTTTTCAATTCTTAAATTTGAAAGTTGTTTTTAAATAACTGAGTTAAGACAGTTTGTATTTTAGACTTTTATACAGTCTATTTACCAGTTTGTCCATTGGACATAGTAATAAATGGCTGTTTTGTACATATCAGTTAATCAGGAAGTATTTACTAAATACATGGTAGTGTCTCACTAAGAATTTTGGGAAGTAGAGTATAAGTACAAATGAACCCTCACCCAGGTTCAGATGAGCCATATGCTGGGGCTTCTGGATTCTATTGAATGATTATAGCCAACATTTATTGAGTCTTTACTGTATGTCAAGCATTTGCACTTGAATTTCTCTTTTAATACAACAGCCATGAAAAAGCTGAGGCTTCAGTTATTCAGGTTCACAGTGTTGGTGCTAGTGTTCCGACCAGCTTGATCCACAGTTGGAACTCTTAAGTACCATTCCATATTGCAGCCCATACAAAGCTTTTAATAAATTAATATCTTAGATTATTAAACATACGTATTTGCTTGAGAATAAAATGTTAGGGAATCATTTAACTTGCAAAACGTGTTGTTTTGTGGAGTTCCATGGTATAAGATTGATAAAAGCAACGTAATCATAAAAAATGCCCAAATACGTATTTAGCTCTGCATGTTGTATAAACTGTACAGTGCACATGTTTTAATATGCTGTCCTGTAATTAAAACAGATTTTCAAGCATAAGGATTTTAAGTGGTTATACATTGTGTATATGGAAAACAAGCAAATTGAAATTTTTTTTTTAGGATAATATTTATTATCTCGCAGTTTCTGTGGGTCAAGAATCCATGTGTGGCTTAGCTGGCTCTTCTGGCTCAGCATCTCTAAGCAAACTCCTTAATGTCAGCTGAAGGGGTTACTTATTCTAGCTCCCCCCTTCTCAACTATGCAGGCTTTTGTTTCGTGCAACTGAGATGGTCATTTCCACATTTGCGCTTTTGTTCATAGCTTCCTTCTGTTTGGAAATACCCTGCCATCTTCTGCTTTTCTGGTTCTACTTTAAGACCTAAGTTAATTTATTTTTCTTCCCAGCACTTTTCTTTCATCTGAACTCTTAAATCTCTCATTAGACATTGTATTTTTATCCTACTTTGTTTTATTTAGCTATTTCCCCAACTGGATAAACCTCTTGATGGAAATGGCTGTCACTGGTACTCACAAACTTTTTGTAGTTTGTGACTTATACACACAAGGAGCTCACTAACTGCTTGCTAGTCAAAAAGATAATAAAAAGCCATATATGCAATGTCAGTAATGTTTTTAAATAAACATTTCATTTTGTTCATCTTGTCTCATTATAAATCTTAAGTTTTAAAATCTGAAAATTTATATTCTTGTAAAAGATTTTAGTGTTTAATTTCGTGAAGAAATGAAAGCTTGGGGCTCTAAATGGGAAAAAAAGGTATGTTATATGTCAGTCTGTATAAATAGCAAGAATATGATCATAATAATTAATATTTTGAGGCTTTTTTCTTTCTTCTTTTCTCTTTTTTTGAAGCAGGCTCCACACCTACCATGGGGCTCAAACTTACGACCCTGAAATCAAGAGTCGCATGGTCCACCAGTTCAGCCAGCCAGGTGCCCCAATATTTTGAGTCTTTGGAAATGGATATTTCCTTGACACTTGATATATTTAATTATCCATACTCCAAAACAGTTNCAGAGATAGAGACAGCCAGAGAGAGAGGGAACACAAGCAGAGGGAGTGGGAGAGGAAGAAGCAGGCTCACAGCAGAGGAGCCCGATGTGAGGCTCGATCCCATAACGCCGGGATCACGCCCTGAGCCGAAGGCAGACGCCTAACCGCTGTGCCACCCAGGCGCCCCTTTATTCATTTATTTGACAGAGAGAAAGGGAGAGCACAAGCAGGGAGAGCAGGAGTGGGAGAAGTAGGCTCCCCGCTGAGCAGGCAGTCCAATGCCGGGCTCTATCCCAGGACTCTGGAATCATGAATTAAGCCGAATGCAGATACTTAACCAGCTGAGCCACCCAGGCGCCCCTGACTTATATTTCTTTCTAAATTTGGAGCGTGCATGGGGAAAGCTTATGTTCTTCATTGGTGTTTTTCTACTTTCAACTCTATTTAAGCATTTTAAACTTCCTGTGAGAATTTGCTTCCTCATTTGCCACTTTATCTTTCCCCTACTCAGTGTTTTGTTGAGGATCACTAATTTCAGGAGACATATTTATTGAAAGTAATTGAAATTAGCTATATTAAGAGTCTAGAATGAACTTAAACTTACCTTGTTCACATTTTATGGGCCACTTGAAGAGAAAGAGGTTTGTAGGTGCAATCCAATTATTTGGACATGGTGGGTGGTGGGTTGTTTTTTTTTTTTTAATTACCTCCATATATTTTTAATGTAGGGGCACATATTTTGTAGTGCATTTTGGAAATTTGGCTTGTTAGTGACCCCTAATGCTATGCCTTATAATGTATATATTTCACATTATTTTCAGCATTAAAATTTTTTTTATTATCATTTTTTTAAGATTACACGGTCATGCAACTTAGTTGCTAGCACAGTCCTGACCAGTGTTTTCATTTTAGGGCTCTGTTCACAAGATTTTTTTTTTCTCTGAGACAGGTGGCTTTTTATACTATTGGATTGACATTCTCTGCAACCTTTGGAAATTCACATGGATAAAATGGTATCGTTTGTGGACCCTGAACGAATGTTTCTCTTATGGCAAAAAAATTTAGTGTTAGACACTACCCACATTTTTTATACATTAAACCAAGGATTGATGCATTAGAGATTTTTTTTCTCTCCTACTGTATTTTTTTTTAGAAGATTTTATTTATTTATTTGAGATAGAGTGTGAGCACACAAGATGGGGTTGGAGAGGAGGAAGAAGAAGCAGGCTGTCTGCTGAGCAGGGAGCCAAATGTGGGGCTCAATCCCAGGATCCTGAGATCATGACCTGAGCCGAAGGCAGATGCTCGACTGACTAAGCCACCCAGGCGCCCCTCTCCCCTTGTATTTTTTGAGAAATGTTTGAGGAGGATTTAAGTAATTTCAGCTGTTTTAATTTTTGCCATATTTAAATGTGTTTAGTCTAGACTCATTTCTCAGCTCACCATTGCTATATACTTGGTTTCTTTCTCTCTTCCTTTCAGTCTGTCTAGAGACTGTTTCTAGGCAAAGATACTTTGTTTTTTAATACTCAGCCCATGTAAGGGGGGTAGTGGGGAAGAAATGAAACTGGGATATTACTGCCATTTTCTAGATACCACTAAGGATGTGTAAACTAAGTACTCTTGAGTCTGAGGTGTCATCTTCTGTGTGTCTGGATGGCAGGGCATGGATTTTGGCTTTCACTTAACTGGGGCCAGTAAGACCGTATTGCGCATACATTGCCTGCTGATTCCTCTCTCTCTAACACGTATCTAGAGATGAGAATTTTCCTTAAATCACAGTTTCGTCTAGTTAGAGGAACTTTGTTCCAGGAGAAAGCAAAATTTAGGTGTCATTATACTTGCCAAACAAGTATTAATTTATTTAACCCTTAAAAATTATATGCCTTAGAACTTTTATGATTTCACTACCTATTTCTATTACTTATGACCATTGTTTTATTGTTCATTGTGGCATGCAATTACAAACACAAGATTGAGTTGGTTTAGATTTTGGTACTCTGTATCTGTCCATAGATGTTTTATAAGTTTGTTGGTGTTTTGCACTTCGAAGTGCTGAATTCCAAAGATGTTAAAGCCCTGAAAAAATGAACTGTATGCACGTGCATATGTTTTAATTTTTACTTAGAGTCATTAGAAATGTGTGTAACACCTTAAGTATCCATTACATAAATCACCTTGTTAGGTATATATAACATTTTTTTTTTTAAATGATCATGTAACAAAGTATGATTCCAACCATTATTATGTTAATTGAAATTAATTTTCACATATTTAAATTGTTAACCGCAAATGATGTGATAAACTTATCTAGCTTCTTCCTCTTCTTTTTTTTCTAACTTACCTCCTTTGTTGATTATCAGGCAGAAATATAGTAAGTAAATAAAGTGTGCCTATTTAAGTATTACAGAGTAAGTTAGTATGTTTTATGGATGTCCACGGTATTAAACTAGGTACAGAAGATTGGAGGTAGAGGGAGACAGAGGAAGGTAGCTGTTTCTGATATAATGATTTTTCATTTTTATCATGCTTATGAACCTCTGCAAACTGAAGATTTGTTTAAATTGTTCTTTTTAAATTTTTTTTAATTTTGAGGATTTTATTTATCTGTCAGAGAGAGAGAGAGAGCACACAGCAGGGGGAGCGGCAGGTAGAGGGAGAAGCAGGCTCCCCACTTAGCTCGATGTGGGACTCTATTCCAGAACCCTAGGATCATGACCAGAGCCAAAGGCAGACGCTTAGCTGACTGACCCACCCAGGCATCCCTAAATTGTCTTTTTTGGTTTGTTTTATCGAAGTGAAATTCAGATAATATAAAATTAACCATTTTAAAGTGTGCGTTTCATTGACATTTAGTATATTCACAATGTTGTATAAACTACCACCTATATCAAATTTCAAAACATTTTTATAACCCCTAAAGAAATCTGTTAAGTAGTTAACCTCTTAAGCCTATTAAGTTTCTCTGCATTCCCACATACCCATAGCTGCTGTCAGCTACGAAATCTGCTTTTTGTCTTTATCGATTTACCTATTTGGGATATTTTGTATAAATGGAACTGTACAATGTGTGACTTTTTTTTTTAAAGATTTTATTTATTTATTTGAGAGAGAGAGAGTGATTGGGGGAGCACAAAAGCAAGGACAGGGGCACAGGGAGAGGGAGAAGCAGACACCTGGCTGAACAGGGGCCTGATGCAGGGCTTGATCCCAGGACCTCTGGGATCATGACCTGAGCTGAAGGCAGACTCTTAACCGACTGAACCACCCAGGTGCCCCAATATGTGACCTTTGTGCCTGGCTTCTTTTACTTAGTATAATGTTTTTGAGGTTTAGTAAAATTTTAGCATGTATTGGTACTTCAGTCCTTTTTATAGTTGAGTAATACTCTGTTGTATGCATATACCACATTTTGTTTATGCAGTTATTGGTTGTTGGCCATTTGAATTGTTTCCATCTTTTGGCATTTGTCAGTAGTGCTGATAGGGAGATTTGTGTACAAGTATTGGTTTGAATATAAGTTTTCAGTTCTTTGGGGTATTGCTGAAATTGCTGGATCATATGGTAATTCTATCTAATATCTTTAGGAACTGCCAAACTGTTTTCCACAGTGGCTGTACCATTTTATATTCCCACAAGACATATGAAGTCTCTAGTTTCTCCATGTATTTTCCATCACTTGTTATTTCCTCCCTCCCTCCCTCCCTCCCTCTCTCTCCCCTTTCTTTCTCTCTCTCTCTCTCTCTCTCTTTTCTTTCTTTCTAAGTAAGCTTTACGCCCATTGTTGAGTCTTGAACTTAAGACCCTCATGGCCAGCCAGGTGCCCCACTTTCTTTTTCTTTCTTTCTTTTTTTTTTTTTTAAATAGCTATCCTGAGTGTGAAATGGTATCTCAATGTAGATTGATTAGCATTTCCTAATCACGAATAATATTGAACATCTTTTCATGTGTTTATTGGCCATTTGTATATTTTATTTGGAAAAATGTTTNCCTCCCTCCCTTCTTTCCTTCCTTCCTTCTTCCCTTTCTCTCCCCTTTCTTTCTCTCTCTCTCTCTCTCTCTCTTTTCTTTCTTTCTAAGTAAGCTTTACGCCCATTGTTGAGTCTTGAACTTAAGACCCTCATGGCCAGCCAGGTGCCCCACTTTCTTTTTCTTTCTTTCTTTTTTTTTTTTTTAAATAGCTATCCTGAGTGTGAAATGGTATCTCAATGTAGATTGATTAGCATTTCCTAATCACGAATAATATTGAACATCTTTTCATGTGTTTATTGGCCATTTGTATATTTTATTTGGAAAAATGTTTATTCAGGTCTTTTGCACATTTTTAAATTGGGTTGTTTGTCCTTTTGTTGTTGGCTTATAAGAGTTATGCATATATTCTAGGTATTAATTCTTTATCAGATACATGATTTGCAAGTATTTTCTCCTTTAGGGTTGTTCTTACGTTTTCCTGACAATATCTATTATATGTGTGGAAGTTTTTCATTTTGATGAAGTCCAGTTTTATCTATTTTTTCTTTTGTTTGCTCATACTTTTGGTGTTAATAATAAACTGTCCAAGATCATGATGATTTGCCCCTTTGTTTTCTTCTGAGAGATTCACCAGTAAAACCGTCTGGTCCTGGACTTTTCTTTGTTGGGAGGTTTTAATTACTGACTCAGCCTCTTGTTTTACAAATGTTTGAATTTTCTGTTCTTGAGTCTGTTTAGATAATTTGTGTATTTCTAGGAATTTATCCATTTCATCTAGGTTATCTAATTTGTTGATGTGCAATTGTTTGTAGTATTCTCTTATAATCCTTTTCATTTCTGTAAGGTCATTAGTATTATCTCCTTTAAATTGTTTTTTAAATAAGGCTTTTAATTTTTGTCTTGTTAGATTATTTCTTGATTTGGTATGTTTCTAACTCAGCCCAGTTTGTTTCACACACTTTAAAGGTGGAGGAATGGGAAACGTAACAAGTACAGCATCCAAAAGTGGCTGTGTACTGGTATTACTATACATCATATCAAGTAGAATTAAGTTCATTAGAGTCCTAGACCACATCCCATCCATACCAGTTAGAGAAACATTTGAGTGAAAGTATTAACAAAAAAAATGTATCACATATGTAATTTTATATAGTGCTATTACTAATTTGTTTTTTTTCTGAATCTGGTAGTAAAACTTTTTTGATGCAATTTTATATTATTGAGTCTTCTTCATGCTTGGTTTTAGTTGTATTTCAAAAGAGAAAGTTTATTCTTCCAAACATTTTTCTGCATAAGTATGTCTGTCTTATGTTTATACCCAAGAAAGAAGGGTCTGCCACCTTTATAACTTAACAGAATAATCTTTTGCAGGATGTTATTAGCATCCATATGAACGTATCAATGTGTAAGTTAAGAATCTGAAAATATAAAAAAAGCAAGCAAAATTTTTAGATGGGGTATGGAGAGAGTTAAAGTCTTCTGGTCTAGTTGATGCATTACTATATGAAGGAACTTTCAACCTGAAATGTTGCTTCAGATTGGACGAAGTGTTAGTGGTGGCAGTAAAAGGTATTTTGCTCGTATATCTACAGTGTTTTTTAAATTGATCCCCATAGGGATAATAGTGCGTTCTGAGCATGAATGAGAACTATGTATGCTGCCTGGTCAAGAAAGGTGTTAATAAATAGTTATCTCAAGACTCATTAGGAAGCCAGGCTATAACAGTGCCAGCATTGAATGGGTATTTAATAAAATGTTCGGTTGTGTGGAGGAATCCACAAAACAAATGTAACTATAAAACTGCTTGAGTTGTTGTCTGAAATGTTACAGAGGCTGAGATCAATTAAACTAACATTAGCTCTTTAAAACAAGCCACATTTTGAAAAGCAGTAATAGAATTACTCTACTGGATGTAAAAGTGTTGTGAGGGCCCAGGAACAGAATTGTTCCTCTATTTGGAGAGATGGCTATTGAAAATTATGAAAAAGAAAAACTTCTGTTATTATAAAAGTAATTCAGATACATTAGAGAAACTTTAGAAAATATAGGTAAATAAAATATAGGTAAATGTAAAACTGAAATAAATCATCTCTTATGCTAAAATAATTTTTCGTGTTTTCTATGCCTATGTATAAAAATGGTATCATTTCACATATATATGTATATATGTGTATATATATATGTATATATATAGAGAGAGAGAGAGAGAGAGAGCGAGCGCTTTGTAACTTGATAAATTTACTTAACCGGAAGTTCAACATATACAGCTTTCTGTTAAAGTATTGGAGATTAGGAATCCTGCCAGAAAGTTTCCTGTGTAATTAATGTAGTCTTAAATGGCTAACTGGATGTAGTAACTAGCCTTTTCTATGTAATAGCCGGTATTGAACTGTTTATAACACTTATCTAAAATAAACATTATTAGTAAATAATAATAAAAATGTATTACATACATAAGACCAAATTAAGATGTCTGGTATTTTAAACTTTTTAGTAGTTCATCAACCAACATTTCTCCACCTTTTTTAGTTTACATTTTAAAGTTTTGTTTTTATAAATATGCTGTAACCTGAAACAGGACTCTAATATTTTGTAGATTATGAGAAAAGGTTAAAACTTGGAATGGAAATGTCCTCATTAAAGAATGTATTTATTACTCTCTCAAATTCTATTTATAATGGACAACATTGACTGTAAAATTAAGATGAAACCAAAAAACACAAATAGACTTGAATTGTGAAACAAAACATTCTTAGTTTATATGCCAAGAATTAGGGAAGGCAAGGACTTGAAATGGAGGGATATGAAATGTGGAGTGTAGTTTTGTTATCAAGGAGATAAAAAGTGAGAGAAGGAGGCCTCCTTTGTAATTAAGCTGAGGTACTTCTTGGAAGATTTATCACTGTACAGTATGGTCACTAACAGAACACTCTACAATTTAGTCATTAATAGAAGAAATAACTAGGTTTGCTGCTAGGAGAAGGAAACCTGGTAACACTGTTAGGAGTTGCAGGTAGTGCAAGATTCAGAGACTTCGAGGTTAGAAGATTAGCAGGAGAGGTGCCTGGGTGGCTCATTCAGTTGTGTCCTACTCTTGGTTTCTGCTCAGGTCAAGATCTCAGGGTTGTGAGATTGAGTCTGCATCCAGCTGGCGTTTAGCACAGAGGCCGATTGAGATTCTTTTCCCTTCCCCCTCTGCTCCTCCTCCTGTGGACGTCCTCGCTCTCAAAGAAATAAATAAAATATGGAAAAAAAAAAAAAAAGGATCAGCCTGAAAGCTCCTGAGCAGAATTGTTAATCCCAGGGTAGAAGCTGTTTGCAGTCAGCCCTGCTTAGGCGTAGGCCTCTCTGGGTTTCTTGGCGTTAACTGAAGCCGGAAGGATTTCAGGTCTGTGGATGCCTCCTATTGCCAAGAGAGGCATTATCAGATACTAGGATCACTTCGCAAGATGAGATACTTGGAATTGTTTAAATGATGTGAGATGGCTTTGTGGTCTGGGGGAAGCTGTTTAAGGTTTTTAGGAAGAAAATAAAATAATCTTTGGTGAAGTGTTGTTATGTGACTTGATACCTTCATTTATACTCTGATTCAGTCTTTTTGGATTAGGCTTTGGGGAGCAGGGTGCTTATTAAGCACACCAATGGATTTTCTTGAATGTGGTTCTTGAGCCACATTGAGACACACAGGCAGGACTCCTTGTAAGTTTTGATTCCTATTGTCTAAGCATCCTGGTCAGTCCCTCATTCCTCTGAGGCTTCTGATAGCGCTCCAGGATAATATATGAGAATAGAGGTCAGAACAGTAATTGTATAGTAACTATTTTTGGAACTTTTAACTACATAAATGTCAACTCAAAATTTTAAAAGTATCCACTAAACACTAACATTAAAAACCTGTCAAGTTCTATTAAAACATTATACTTCTAGGGGCGCCTGGGTAGTGTAGTGGTTAAGCGTCTGCCTTCAGCTCAGGGCGTGATCCCAGCATTCTGGGTTCGAGCCCCACATCAGGCTCCTCCACTAAGAGCCTGCTTCCTCCTCTCCCACTCCCCCTGCTTGTGTTCCCTCTCTCGCTGGCTGTCTCTCTCTCTCAAATAAATAAATAAAATCTTTAAAACAAAAAGCAAAACATTATACTTCTATTAAAAATAGTTACAATTAATTGACTGCCAAGTGATTGGGATCAAGCCCCACATCAGGCTCTTCCTCTCCTGCTCCCCCTGCTTGTGCTCCCTCTCTCGCTGGCTGTATCTCTCTCTGTCAAATAAATAAATAAATCTTAAAAAAAAATTTACTCATGTTTACCATTGTCTGATTTCTAAAGTTTGTTCCAACTGCTAAAATTCTGTGATTTTACAGAAGTGGAGAGAATAGTGTAATGAATTCCCGTTTACCTATCACAGAACTACAAAATTATTGGCCCATTGCCAATTTATTTCACCTGTATCCCCTTGCATTTGCCCTCCCATGTTATTTTTACTCCTATATTATTTCAACACAGAATATCATTTCATCTGTAAACATTTCAATATATAGCTTTAAAGGAAACTAAGTTTAAAAATTTTTAAACATAAGTGTACTAATATTATCACTGTAAAAAAGTTATTACTTCATATTCAGTTAACGCTCACATTTTCCTGATTGTCATAATTTCTTTTTAAACTTTTTTAAAGTTGGGATTCAGATGAGGCTCATAGGTTGCAGTTAGTTGATGTGTCTCATAAGTATTTAAAAATATTATTTTTAAAATATTTTTTATTTCTTTAGAGCAGTTTTAAGATCACAGCAAAATTGAGTAGAAGATACAAAGATTTACCATATAACCCCTTGATGCCTACTTGTTCAGCCACCATTTGTTGAAAAGACTTCATTTTATTGCCTCCATTCTTTTGTCAAAGATCAGGTGACTGTATTTCTGTGGGTCTATTTTTGGGCTCTCTGTTCTGTTCCATTGCTCTATTTATCTGTTCTTTTGCCAGTACCACTCTGTCTTAACTATTGTAGCTTTATAGTAAGTGTTAATGTTGGGTAGTATCAGCTGTCCTCCAGCTTTGTTCTCCAGTATTATGTTGGCTTTTCTGGGTCTTTTGCCTCTTCATATAATACTCAGAATCAGTTTGTTGATACCCATAAGGTAACTTCCTGGGCTTTTGATTGGGATGCATTGAATCTGTAGATGAAGTTGGGAAGAACTGACATCTTGATAATGTTTAGTCTTCCCATCCAGGAACGTGGAATATCTACCCATTTATTTAGTTCTTTGGTTTCATTCATCAGATTTGTAGTTTTCCTCATACAGATTTTATACAGTTTGTTAGCTTTATGCTCAAGTATTTCATCTTTTTTTTGGTACTAATATAAATGTTACTGTGCTTTCATTTTAAATTCCACTTGTTCATTGCTGGTATATAGAAAAGCTTTTGTATTTTAACCTGTGTCCTGCAACCTTGCCATACTTGCTTGTTTATTCAAGGAATTGTTGTTGTTGTTAATTCTTTTGGAATTTTTTACATAGATGACCATGTCATTTGCTTAGATGAACAGTTTTTATTCTTCCTTCCCAATCTGTATACCTTTTATTTCCTTTTCTTATATTACTGTATTAGCTAGGATTTCCAGTATGATGTCAAAAAGCTGTGATAAGGAGAACTTGTTGGGGGTGCCTGCGTGGTTCAGTTGGTTAAGCAGCTGCCTTTGGCTCAGCTCGTGATCCTGGGATCCTGGGATTGAGCCCCATGGTGGGCCCCCTGCTCAGTGGGGAGCCTGCTTCTCCCTCTCTTTGCTGCTCCCTCTGCTTGTGCTATCTCCCTCTCTCAAATGAATAAATAAAACCTTTTTTTTTTTTTAAAGAACTTTTTGCCTTGTTCCTGATGTTCTATCTTTTGTTCAAATCTACACATTCCCTTTCTATCTCACTCTTTTTCTTTTTTTTTTTCTTTCTTGAAGTTTTGTTTTTGTTGTTGAAGATATTGGGTCTTTTGATTTTTAGAGATTCCTGAAGCCTGGATCTTTGTAATTGCATCTCTGTTGTGGTGTTCAACATGTTTTTCTGTCACATTTACCATATAAAAATTGTTAATTAGATCTAGAGCAGCATTGTTCACTATAAATATAATGAAAGCCATAAATTTGAGCCACGTATTGGTAATTTGAAATTTTTCATGTATCCACTTTAAAAAAATGAAAAGAAACAGGTGAGGGGTACCTGGCTGGCTCATTTGGTAGAGCATGCAACTCTTGATCTTGGTGTTGTGAGTTTGAGCCCCATCTTGGGTATAGCGATTACTTAAAAATTTCTTAAAAAAGAAAAAAGGTGAAAAAAAATTTTTTTAAAGATTTTATTTATTTGTTTGACAGAGGGAGACAGCGAGAGAGGGAACACAAGCAAGGGGAGTGTGAGAGGGAGAAGCAGGCTTCCCACCGAGCGGGGAGCTCCACCCCAGGACCCTGGGATCATGACCTGAGCCGAAGGCAGACGCTTAATGGCTGATCGACCCAGGTGCCCTGAAATTGGTTTTAATATATTTTATTCCATCCATTATATTCAAAATGTTATTTCAACATGTAACCAATGTAATTTTTGAGGTGTTATACATTTTTTGTATTAAATCTTAGAAATCAGGTGTGTAATTTTCACTTATATCATATCTCAATTAGGATAAGCTGCAGTTGCACATCCCAGTAGCCACATGGGGCCATTGACCCTGCATTAAACAACACAAATTTAGAGACTTTTTTTTTTTTTTAAAGATTTTATTTATTTATTTATTTGACAGAGATAGAGACAGCCAGCGAGAGAGGGAACACAAGCGGGAGTGGGAGAGGAAGAAGCAGGCTCCCAGCAGTGGAGCCTGATGTGGGGCTCGGTCCCAGAACGTGGGGATTACGCCCTGAGCCAAAGGCAGACACTTAACGACTGAGCCACCCAGGCACCCCCAGATTTAGAGACTTGATCAGATTTAGGTTTTTTGTTTTTGTTTTTGTCAGAAGTAGAGAATGCCTGGTTGTCTCTTTTTGGAGATACAGGTAGCCATTCGCGGTCATTGTTTAGATTGAATAATTCATTAGGACTTGCG
The DNA here is from genome assembly GCF_002007445.2 of Ailuropoda melanoleuca. NCBI lineage: Eukaryota > Metazoa > Chordata > Mammalia > Carnivora > Ursidae > Ailuropoda > Ailuropoda melanoleuca. The sequence continues at coordinate 119,302,401 of NC_048221.1, forward strand.
AAGTGGTGACATTTTTAAATCATTCTGCCTTTATTTATTATTTGTAATATTTCTCTAAGAGGACACTTCCTATTCTCAGTTACTTGATTACTTGAAGGAACAGTTCACTTAGAACAAGTAGGATAAGTAATGCTTGATCCTTTTCCTTTATTTTCCAGTTATCAAAATAATGTGTTGGTTCTCTAGCATTAGGATAAAAGGCATCTTTGGATGAAGGTAACCAGCAAAAAAAAATTTTTTTTCAAGTGTCACTGTGAACTCCTAGACTTAAAAGATGCTCAAATTGTCCCATCCTTAGCCAGTGGGAACCTCTTTAAGCTGGTTTTTGAGTCTAGACATGACCCTAATAGTCTTTGATAGCTTTCTTGCATTCTGGTGTCTAGAAAAACACAACCAATGGGATATGTACATATATATAAACAGATTTAATGTAATGAATTTGCTTATGAATTTTAGAGACTCATAAGTTACCTGCGGTGGTCAAGTTGGAGGCCCAGGAGCTAACGTAGTTCCAGTCCAGCTCAGGACTCAGGAAGAGGCAGTGTTTAGGTTTGAGTCTGAAGGAATGAAAAACAAAAACAAAAACAAAAAAACCCAGTGTACCAGCTTGAAGTCTGTCAGGCAGGAGGAATTCTCTCTTACTTGTGAGAGGGTCCAGCTTTTTTGTTCAGTTCTGGCCGTCAGTTGATTGGATGGGGCTCATACCCACATCAGAGAGGGCTGGGAGGGCAATTTGTTTTACTCAGTCTACAAACTCAAATGTTAATCTCATCCAGAAACACCCTGACAGACACACCCAGAATAGTTTTTGTCCAAATGTCTGGGCGCTCTGTGACTCAGTCAAGATGACATACGAAATTAACCATCACAGCTGGTATAAGATGTTCCAGACTCATTTTACATTTCTGCCCCAGATGTAGAATCTGCCATTTTCCCAAGGAGCCCCAATCTTTACTGTCTTAAACAAAATCAAAGTATCAAAGTCTTATAAATAATGTTGGCAATTAATAAATGAACTCTGATGATTCTTTTGATGGTGAAAATACATTGAGATTCATATTTTTCAAAGCTTTACTTTAAAAGGCTTTGTTTTGGGATTTTTTAAATCAATAAAGGTATAATTTCTTAAAAGTCATTAAATTATCTTACATAGTACCTGATTTTCTTATTTCTTTTCTCACTTTTGGGAAAGAGGTTCTTGGTGTCTGCTCTGTCACTCCTTTTTTTTTTTTTTTTTTTAAGATTTTACTTATTTATTTGACAGAGAGAGAGATAGGCAGCAAGAGAGGGAACACAAGCAGGGGGGGTGGGAGAGGAAGAAACAGGCTCCCAGCGGAGGAGCCCGATGTGGGGCTCGATTCCAGGACTCTGGGATCACGCCCTGAGCCAAAGGCAGACGCTTAATGACCAAGCAACCCAGGCACCCCTGCTCTGTCACTCCTATGTTGATCTTTCTATTTTTTCTCCCTGCCTTCCTGCCTGCCTTCCTTCCTTCCTCCCTCTATGCCCAATAGGGTGCTTGAACTCATGACCTGAGATCAAGAGTCACCTGCTCTGCTGACTGAACCAGCTGGGTGCCCTCTATGTTGATCTTTCTTAAGTTTCTGATACAACACTCAAGGAAGCATAGAATGAAAGCTGATATACCCCAGAGCTATACCTAGTAAAGTGCATACAAGTGATTGATAAGTATCTTTAAGCATCAATCTAAATAATTCTAGGTGCCTGGGTGGCTCAGTTGGTAGAACGTGTGACTCTTGATGTCAGGATTGTGAGTTTGAGTCCCATATGGGGTGTGACAATTACTTAAAAATAAATAAAAACTTAAAAAAAATAGTTCTACCTGTTATTATAGTAACCTAGAATTACAGACATAATTGAGTTTACCCTCTTCATTTTATTGAAAGGGAAACTGAAGCCTAGATCTGTGGGAATATTAGTGCTATAACCTGGATCACTTATTTAGAGTAGGCAATGTACTGAGTAGGACAACGTCACAGCTCAGAGACAGACTGGTGTGGCTCAGAATCTTGGCATTGCCATTTACTGGCTATATAAATGTGAGGAAACTGGTTTTCTTGTTTATTTGTAAGCTGGAAATAATAATAACTATATCATGGGATTGCTATGACAGTTAACCAAGAATAACATTTTAAGGAACCCAGTACTGTTCCTGTCGTAATTGTAGGTACACTGTAAATTCTGGCTGTTCTTAGAACACCAGTCAGTTAAGCTTCTGCCTTCGGCTCAGGTCATGATCTCAGGGTCCTGGGATTGAGTCCCACATCGGGCTCCTTGCTCAGCAGGGAGCCTGCTTCTCCCTCTCCCTCTGCTCGCTGCTTCCCTGCTTGTGCTCACTCTCTGTCCAAAAAAAAAAAAAAAAAAAAAAAAAAAAAGTTAAAAAAAAATCTTTAAATTCTGGGTGGTCCTGTCCTCCAGTTTGCAGTTCTTTCTGCCATATTATTACCTCCTTTTAAAATTGAACATCAGCTATATCTAAAGTAGCTGAAAACTGTATTTTTGTTGTATTTTTTTTTTTACCATGTTCATATTATTCGTTTAGCAGATTTTTTTCTTTAATGGAATAGCGAAAGTTAGTCTGGTCCCTCTCTGAATTTTTCTGGATGACAGTTAATGAAGTTCAAATTGAGATTTTACTTTTCATTCTGAAGTACTTATCCAAAATAACTTTTGGTTGTTATATCCCTGTTTATCATAGTTATTGAATATTAAATGTTTTAAATAATACTTTGTGTCATCAAGGTAGAATGTAATCATGTTCATGCTTGAATTCTGCTGCAGCAAACAGGATAGTTTAGAAAGGCTATAATTAATAGATGTTTAAAAGTTGCTTTGATGTTCTTAGATGAAAGCTTGGCTACTAATACACAAGGCTAGTATTTTAAATTATCACTCTCCTTGTTAACATGAACTGTTGGCTTGAGTTCTATAGAACTAGCTACAGGATTGTTAATGTATAAATCATGTTTAATGTGAATGTGTAGAGAAAATCTTAGAAACTATCTTTCAAAAAACACACTCTCATATTCATGTTGGTTGCTATCTATTTGGATATAATTCCAAAAGCATACTTGAATGTTGACTTTCCCATGACAGTAATAGATGGCTTTCTTCTTTGGGAGGTATAAAAGTATGATTGCTAATGCCTAACGTTCTATTTAATAAAGTGAGTGAATTGATGTATTTGAGGTGTTGGAGACTTCAGATTGGGAGACCTAGAGACCTTTTTTTTAATCAAAAAGAGGCAATGATAGCTGCTTTCAGCTCTTCTTGGAGTGGGTTTCATTATCTTGTAATTTCTCTGGTCTCTCAGTACTTGTAAATTTAATTTTTACCTCCAGTACTGAAAACTAATTGCTCTCAGGTTTCTGATTTCTCATAATCACCAAATACATTGATTAGCATTTTCTCTGTTCTCATTGTGTTCATTCATTGCAGTACATCAAATTCTGTTAATCTTGAAGATCTTATCTCTTTGCTTTCCTTCTGTATTTTCCGTCTGCTTCTTGAGCTGCACCTCATTTCCCTCTCTCACGGACTCAACTTCTTACTCGCATGCTGAAGTGCCTGTATCTGAAGACACACTTTAAACAGTTGTGCTGTCATCATCAGTCTGTGCGCACTCAGATGGCTCAGCCATTCTCAACTTTCACCCCTAGTTAAATGACTGAAATCTTTGTTTCTGTCATTCATCCCTTTTTCTGCACTTAAGGCTCTTATTCTTTAACAGCTCGACATCTTACCTAGTTGCCTTACTGTCTCCTAAAACTTGCAGTGTGTCCAGGTCAAAGTCTTCATCTTAGAACAGATTTCATGCTTGTCCTTAATTGTCATTGGTATTGGTACTATCGTTTATCTTGCCCCCAGGTTTAGTCATCACTGACTCTTTCACTCACCTGTCCAGTTGATTTTGGTACAAAGTTCTACAAATTCAAATTTTGCTTAATATACTTTGGGAAATACTAGCTTGTAGAGTTAAGATTGAGTGGTTATCTATCTGTCTGTCAATCAAATTGGCATAAGTGTAGTGGTATTTGGGAAGGAGTCTTTCTTTCTTTCTTTCTTTCTTTCTTTCTTTCTTTCTTTCTTTCTTTTCTTTCCTTCCTTCCTTCCTTCCCTCCTTCCTTCCTTCTTTCTTTCTTTTTCTTCCTTTCTTTCCGTTCTTTCTTTTCTTTTCTCCCTTTCTTGCTTTTATTTATTTATTTGACAGAGAGACAGCCAGCGAGAGAGGGAACACAAGCAGGGGGAGTGGGAGAGGAAGAAGAAGGCTTCCAGCGGAGGAGCCTGATGTGGGGCTGGATCCCAGAACGTCAGGATCACACCCTGAGCTGAAGGCAGATGCTTAACGACCGAGCCACCCAGGCGCCCCAGGAGTTTTTGTTTCTTTAGTAGAATTTTTCTGGTGGCTGTGGTTTAAAAGAAGGTGCCACTGACATTGTTTAAGGTCTCTTAAAGATACTAGTACTTGAATATGGCTGAGGCTTTGAGGATTTTTCTTTCTTTCTTTTGTTTTTTTTTAAGATTTTATTTATTTGACAGAGATAGAGACAGCCAGCGAGAGAGGGAACACAAACGGGGAGTGGGAGAGGAAGAAGCAGGCTCATAGCGGAGGAGCCCGATGTGGGGCTCGATCCCACAACGCCGGGATCACGCCCTGAGCCAAAGGCAGACGCCCAACCGCTGTGCCACCCAGGCACCCCTTTCAGGATTTTTCTGATATGATCTTCTGGGAATGGGAGAGGTCCCACCTGGGTTAAAACCCAAGTATTTATTCTTCCTTCTGGGAAGCTTTTACATTGAAACGTTTGCTTTAGGGATAGTTCAGTGAAGACAGTCCAAACGGATATGAAAAGGGTTCGGCAGAGTAGATGCACACATATAACTCTACTTCCATGTTTAACCACATCCTTTAGTTTTCAAACTTGGTCTTGCTCCTAAATTTTCCATCTGTGAACTCCTTGGAAAGCCTTTTATCTTAGTAGCTGTTATGCCTGACTACCTTTTTCTTTTCTGTATATCTCATACCTGGCATACCCATCTCAGTCCACATTAGGCATGTTTTCTTGGCTAGTTATTAAGGAAGAACTTGCCGAGATTCTTTTTGTTTACATCTTGTGATTGCAAAATCAGAAACATAATTCTTTAGTCGGATGGGCTGGCACATGCATTACCAATGGTTAGTGAGAAGAAAACAGGCCTCAAACATGCCATAACAAAAGCACAAAAACAAAAATAGCATTAGATTATAGTTAATTACTTCAAAAAGCAAATTAGCTTCTCTATATTATCTGATAAATGATTGCTGAAAAAGTCAGAGTGGAGCATTACTTGTCCCTTGGTGGACAAGTAAAACAAAACTGTTGAAACTATTACATTTTACATATTACATAAAGAAAGATACTAATAAGGTGTTTTAATGTCCTCTTTTCTAGATCATTCTTGTCTAGAATGTTTTCTTGTTGTCTGATTATATCTACCAAAAATTTTGTGATAGACATCACACTTAGGAACGTGATATAAGAAGGGGGAACCCCCTTTTGCTAGTAGGGAAATCTTGTCAGATTGGTCTGTATGTATCTTAATACTTTAATGTATATTTTATTGGTCAAATAGCAATTTTCAACAGTTGGGTTTTGTGTAACTTAGATTATTAATATAGGTATTGTCTTAGGTCTAACAATGATTTGTTAGTTGGGTTTAGCATTTAGAGGCTTTTTTCCCATGTCAATTAAAGAGATGTCTGTAGCATCAATTTTTTTTTTTTTTAAACAGTCTCCACACCCAACCTGGGGCTCAGACCCATGATCCCAAGACCAAGAGTTGCACGCTCCACTGACTGTGCCAGCCAGGTTCCCCATACAGCATCATTTTTTTAAAAAATTATTTTTAATTGAAGTGTAGTTGACATATAATATTAGTTTTAGGTGTGCCACATACATTAAGTGTATGACAATAATATTGAGTATATTCCCTGTGATGTACTTTTCATGACTTATTTATAATTGGAAGTTTGTACCTCTAATCCTCTCCACCCATCTTGCCCATCCCATCACCTCTCTCCCCTTTAGCAACACCAGTTTGTTCTCTGTATTTAGAAGTCTGTTTCTCTTTTGTTGTTGCTGTCTCTTCATTTGTTTTGTTTTTTAGATTCTACATATAAGGGAAATGATAAGTTATGTGTCTTTCTGTCTGGAGTATTCCACTTAGCATAATACCGTCTAGGTCTGTCATGTTGCCGTGAATGTCAGGATTTCACTCTTTTTTGTTTAAGATTTATTTATTTTTTTGTGGGTTGCCTGGGTGGCTCAGTTGTTAAGAGTCTGCCTTTGGCTCAGGGCGTGATCCCAGGGTCTTGGGATCGAGCCCCACATGGGGCTCCCTGCTCAGCTGGGAGCCTGCTTCCTCTCCCACTCCCCCTGCTTGTGTTCCCTCTCTCACTGGCTGTCTCTCTCTCTCTCTGTCAAATAAATAAATAAAATCTTAAAAAAAAAGATTTATTTATTTTTTTGATTGAGAGAGAGAAAGAGAGGGTTAGAGGGGATGAGGGGCAGGGAGAGTTTTAAGCAGACTCTATGCTAAAGTGCAGAGACCAACGTGGGGCTCGATCTCATGTCCGTGAGATCACAACCTGAGCTGAAACCAAGAGTCAGATGCCTAACTGACTGTGCCACCTAGGCATCCCATTTCATTTTTCATTTAATGGCTATTATTCCACTGTGTATACATACCATGTTTTCTTTATCCATTCAATGGTTAATGGAACTTAAGTTGTTTCTGTATCTTGGTGCAGCATCATTGTTTATGACTTCATGGTATTCTATTATACGACTGCACCATTGGTTTTTATACTTAATATTTGGATATACTTAATATTTGGATATCTACGTAGTAGAAAATATGAAAGCTACAAAAAAGTACACAATGAAAAGTAAAGCTTCCCTCTACCCTTAGTTCCCTTGTCAGGATGCAGTCACTATTATCCATTTCTTTTATGTTGGTCCAGAGATATTTTACATGAATACAAACCAGTACATAATCATGTATGTGCACATACAAAATGACGGCGTATTGTACATCTCATTCTATACAATGCTTTCTTTTTCTTCTTAATTTAAGAGATCTTCCATAGGGAGTCACAAAAATGTCCATCAGTGTTTAACATTTGCTTAATCTTCTACTTTGTAGATCTACTATAATATTTAACCAGGCTTTTTTTTGAGAGGGGGTGGACACTTAGATTGTTTCAGGTCTGTTGTTCTCTCAGTTCACAAATATGCAGTCATAATATACATTTCATTTGGTGTAGACCACTGGGCCTGATCACTTTTTCTGGTTAAACTCTTAAGTAAAAGCTCTAAGAGAAGATCTTTATTACACAGAATAAGGTGAGAATGGGGTAATGTCTGTAAATCTGTTTTGCAGTGGAAATTGAAAAGTGAAAATTCTAACTTTTACTTTTATCTTAAGAAACTTTAATTTTTTTGGTGAAAGAAGTGTTGGCTTGTGTGGGAAGTGCAATTTATCTTAGTCCTGATTCTGTCCAATAAGGCAGACTTGTTTTATTTTCTCACAGATTATGTTTTTAAATTTGGTATCAAAATACCCAGATTTACTAGTATCAACTGACTGATTGTAACCCAAGGAAACATTAAAAAAAGGAAAAGAAACATACTAGCTGCAATTGGAAGAAAATGATTCCTGGTTACATAATCATTAAGGAAGTATTGTGGACCCAGTGTTAAGCATTTATATAATTTAGGTAGTTGCCTTTTTATGACTGAGGTTCATATTTCCTTACTAGAGTACTTGACTCTGTTAGAGGATAAACATGGTGTCTGTCTTCCTGAAGCCTCCATTTAAGTTGCAGATAGGAGCGTGGGAGTTTTCAGATTATAGTGGTTATTGTATTGTCAATCTGTTACATCCTCATGAATTTTTGGACTAAAACAGAGATTTATTTTTTTTTATTTTT